>NC_091988.1:162608851-162971436 GCF_044704955.1 Pristiophorus japonicus
AACCGGTTCTGGGGGAGATGGGATCAGTACAAACCGGACGGTCTGCACCTGGGCAGGACTGGAACCGATGTCCTAGGAGGAGTGTTTGCTAGTGCTGTTGGGGAGGGTTTAAACTAATATGGCAGGGGGATGTGAAACTATGCAGGGACACAGAGGGAAGTAAAATGGGGGCAGAAGCAAAAGATAGAAAGGAGATAAGAAAAAGTAAAGGGAAATCAAAGGAATCAAAGGCAAAAATCAAAAAGGGCCACATTACAACAAAATTCTAAAAGGGCAAAGAGTATCAAAAAAACAAGCCTGAAGGCTCTGTGTCTCAATGCGAGGAGCATTCATAATAAGGTGGATAAATTAACTGGCAGATAGCTGTTAACGGATATGATGTAATTGGGATTATGGAGACATGGTTCCAGGGTGAACAAGGCTGGAAACTTAACATCCAGGGGTATTTAATATTCAGAAAGGATAGACAGAAAGGAAAAGGAGGTGGGGTAGCGTTGCTGGTTAAAGAAGAGATTAACGTAATAGTAAGGAAGGACTTTAGCGTGGTTGATATGGAATCTGTATGGGTAGAGCTGCGGAACACCAAAGGGCAGAAAACGCTAGTGGGAGTTGTGTACAGACCACCAAACAGTAGTAGTGAGGTTGGGGATGGCATCAAACAGGAAATTAGGGAAGCGTGCAATAAGGGTACAGCAGTTGTCATGGGTGACTTTAATCTACATATAGATTGGGCTAACCAAACTGGTAACAATATGGTGGAGGAGGATTTCCTGGAGTGTTTAAGGGATGGTTTTCTAGACCAATATGTCGAGGAACCAACTCGAGAGCTGGCCATCCTAGACTGGGTGTTGTGTACTGAGCGAGCAATTAGCAATCTTGTTGCGTGAGGCCCCTTGGGGAAGAGTGACCATAATATGGTAGAATTCTTCATTAAGATGGAGAGTGACACAGTTAATTCAGAGACTAGAATCCTGAACTTAAAGCAAGGTAATTTCAATGGTATAAGACGTGAATTGGCTAGGATAGACTGGCAAATGGTACTTAAAGGGTTGACGGTGGATAGGCAACGGTAGACATTTAAAGATCACATGGATGAACTGTCTGGCGTAAAAATGAAACTGGGAAGGTAGCTCAACCATGGCTAACAAGGGAAATTAGGGATACTGTTAAACCCAAGGAAGAGGCATATAAATTGGCCAGAAAAAGCAGCAAACCTGAGGACTGAGAGAAATTTAGGAGGACAAAGGGTTTAATTAGGAGGGGGAAAATAGGGTATGAGAGTAAGCTTGCAGGGAACATAAAAACTGAATGCTAAAGCTTCTATAGATATGTGAAGAGAAAAAGATTAGTGAAGACAAATGGAGGTCCCTTGCAGTCAGAATCAGGTGAATTTATAATGGGGAACAAAGAAATGGCAGACCAATTGAACAAATACTTTGGTTCTATCTTCACGAAGAAAGACACAAATAACCTTCCGGAAATACTAGGGGACCAAAGGTCTAGCGAGAAGGAGGAACTGAAGGAAATCGTTATCAGTCAGGAAATTGTGTTACGGAAATTGATGGGATTGAAGGCTGATAAATCCCCAAGGCCTGATAGTCTGCATCCCAGAGTACTTAAGGAAGTGGCCCTAGAAATATTTCCAACATTCTATAGATTCTGGATCAGTTCCTATGGATTGGAGGGTAGCTAATGTAACCCCACTTTTTAAAAAAGGAGGGAGAGAGAAAACAGGGAATTATAGACCGGTTTGACTGACATCAGTAGTGGGGAAAATGTTGAAGTCAATTACTAAAGATGTAATAGCAGTGCATTTGGAAAGTAGTGACAGGATCGGTCCAAGTCAGCATGGATTTATGAAAGGGAAATCATGCTTGACAAATCATCTACAATCTTTTGTCCACTCTACAAACTAGTAGAGTGGACAAGGGAGAACCAGTGGATGTGGTGTATTTGGACTTTCAAAAGGCTTTTGACAAAGTCCCACACAAGAGATTAGTGTGCAAAATTAAAGCACATGGTATTGGGGGTAATGTATTGATGTGGATAGAGAACTGGTTGGCAGACAGGAAGCAAAGAGTAGGAATAAATGGGTCCTTTTCAGAATGGCAGGCAGTGACTAGTGGGGTACCGCAAGGTTCAGTGCTGGGACCCCAGCTATTTACAATGTACATTAATGATTTAGATGAAGGAATTGAGTGTAATATCTCCAAGTTTGCAGATGACACTAAGCTGAGTGGGGGTGTGAGCTGTGAGGAGGACGCTAAGAGGCTGCAGGGTGACTTGGACAGATTAGATGAGTGGGCAAATGCATGGCAGATGCAGTATAATGTAGATAAATGTGAGGTTATTCACTTTGGTGGCAAAAACACGAAGGCAGAATATTATCTGAATGGTGGCACATTAGAAAAAGGGGAGGTGCAATGAGACCTGGGTGTCATGGTACAACAGTCATTGAAAGTTGGCATGCAGGTATAGCAGGCAGTGAAGAAGGCAAATGGTATATTGGCCTTCATAGCTAGGGGATTTGAGTATAGGAGCAGGGAGATCTTACTGCAGTTGTTCGGGGCCTTCGTGAGGCCTCACCTGGAATATTGTGTTCAGTTTTGGTCTCCTAATCTGAGGAAGGACGTTCTTGCTATTGAAGGTGTGCAGCGAAGGTTCACCAGACTGATTCCCGGGATGGCAGGACTGACATATGAGGAGAGACTGGATCAACTGGGCCTGTATTCACTGGAGTTTAGAAGGATGAGAGGGGATCTCATAGAAACATATAAAATTCTGACGGGACTGGACAGGTTAGATGCAGGAAGGATGTTCCCGATGTTGGGGAAGTCCAGAGCCAGGAGACATAGTCTAAGGATAAGGGGTAAGCCATTTAGGACTGAGATGAGGAGAAAGTTCTTCACTCAGAGAGTTGTTAACCTGTGGGATTCCCTACGGCAGAGAGTTGTTGATGTATTCAAGAGGGAGTTAGATATGGCCCTTACGGCTAAAGGGATCAAGGGGTATGGTGAGAAAGCAGGACAGGGGTACTGAGGTGAATGATCAGCCATGATCTTATTGAATGGTGGTGCAGGCTCGAAGTGCCAAATGGCCAACTCCTTTTCTATGTTTCTATGTTTCTCCCTTATCAGGCATGGAAAGAAAAGTCAACTCTTTGGCTCTCACTGGAGCCACTCTGACTAGCGAAAGGAATCAATCCCATCCAAAATTGATTGCTTTACTTTGTGAAGGTTTGGGGCCTTTCGAAGTTCTCAACTGGCATGAGCTCGCTGAGGCTTTTGGCTTGATAAACCAAAATTATAGTAACAAATGAAAGGATTCAACCGTTAGAATTTGTTCCAGATATCCCAAATTTGCAATACAATGAATGTCCATTAATACTGGAAATGTTCTGCTTGTTTTGTGTACCTATTTTGTGAGGCATTAAGATAATTGAAACTCATTTATCTCATAATCCTATAAAGAAAAGTATCTTCCTGCCTTTTGTGTTGCATTCAAACTCGGGTTCAATTAATATGGGAATAGTACTCCAACATGTTGAAAGTCAACTAGTCCCCAATTTTTGGTATGGATACTCTGGATCTAAAATCAAATGTTTTAGTAGGAGGGGCTACAACTATATCCACTCACTCGTGACATAGCCTTGGAATGAGACATCACAATGTGCTTTTCAAGTGCAGTCACTGTTTTTTTTAATGCAAATATAACAGCCAGCTCCCACACAGCAAGGCCCCATGAACAGCGAATGAGATGAATAACCAGTTAATGTTTTTTGATTGCGGCAGAAATTGGCCAGGGCACTACCTAATTTTCTTCAAGAAATGCCATCCCGAACCAGCAGATGGGACCTCACTTTAACATCTGATGACAGCACATCCAACAATGCAGCGATCTCTCAGTGCTGTGCTAAAACATTAGTACAGATTGTGTGCTTATGTCCTCAACTGAACCCTTAACTTTCTCAATCAGAAGCAAGAACATTACTGCTGAGCAAAGCTGGCAATATGTTGTAACTTTTTATTTGTCACTAAACAATTAGAGGAACACTCTTAAGCTCATATCATTTTTTTAAATATTTAAAAGGGATATCATAAGAAAGCAATCTTACACATGTTTAAATTGGCATGGCAAAGGATCTTGGAGCTGAATTTCATGTTTACAGTGATGTGAGTAAAAAGTAGTGGATTACCATTTTCTCCTTAAAACTAGCAAAGGTAAGAATTTCAGTGTCTAATTTCTATATGAGACTGCTTTTCGATCAGTCAGAATGAGTGTTGAGTGAGTTTTTTAGTTTTTTTAGTAAGTCAGCTTTTAATAAATCATTTAACAATCCAGCTAGTCATATTGGGTCTCTGTGCACCCAATTTGATTGATTTTGGGACCTATAGAAAGTTTCCTCTAATGAAGGGTACAATTGCAATATCTCCACAAGAGAAATATCAAAGCTATTATTTTTAAGGTGACCCCAGTGATATGCTTCTGCTTCACAGCAATTATAGTATAATACAGATCTTCATTTCCGCACTCCCAGCAAGTGTCCATCTCAAACCAGTGTAACAACAACTTGCACTTATAACAGAGTGACTATTTGCACTGTGTTTTTGCTGCACCTGCGTCCTTTGGACTCCACCCCCGACGCCTCTCGTGCCTGCACAGACTCCTCGGACCCAAAACCAGAACCAGAAGTGGGGGCCCCGTAAAACCACCTTGGACCACGAGTGGAATCCGCTGCTGAAATATTTTCTGCCGCTGGAGCTGGATTTGTTTCCAGCTTTTGCATTATTTGAAACATTTTCATGGCCTTCTGTGGGAGAGAAAACATCGGAGGTAGTGGGAAAGAGAGAGGGAGAGGCGGTGGAGAGGTGGAGTGGGGGGGGGTGAAGAGAGAAACATGGGAGGGAGAGAAGACATGGAGCGGGGGTGGGGGAGAGAGAGAGAGACATGGGGGGGAGAAAAAGAGAGAGGCATGGGGGCAGAAAGATGGGGGGGAGGGAGAGAGACATGGGTGGGAGAGAAGACATGGGATGGGGGAGAGAGAGAGAGAGAGACATGGGTGGGGGAGAAAGAGAAAGAGACATGGGGAAGAAAGATGAGGGGTAGGGAGAGAGACATGGCAGGGAGAGAAGGCATGGGGCAGGGCGAGAGAGAAAGACAGAGACTGGGTGAGAGAGAGGGGATCGGAGGGGAGAGGGAACTCGGGGAAGACAGATCACGTTCTTTCAACTCCATCCCCTTTACGCCCACACCCGATTTCTCGGAAAGCTCGATGCATGTGTTACAAGGGACATCATTGGAGTGGATAAAATCTGGAAGTCACAACACTGTCACTATTCACTTCATACCCAATAAACCTGTTAATAATCCATGACCCACACTTAATGCCCCATTTGTGGTCAGGATCTTCAGCTAGAGGAGGCATGAACTTGGGCTGTGATGGGGTCAGGAACTTGGGTTGGGGTCAGGAACTTCGGCTGGGGGAGGCATTTGCTGGGTTGGGGAGCTCTATCCTCTCTGGGTTCTGAAGTCAGAATGACTCGAATTACACTTTGCAAAGTCACTCAGAAATTGGGCTGGGCGGTTCCAATTACACATTCCAGAGAAACTTCTAGGTGTAGCTTATCCTCCAAGGGGACCAATCAGCAATCGGGTCATGTGATAATTGAGAGCCAATCAGAGCATTTTTACAGTGCAAATAACTGCATCCTTTATATAACATCTTTAACATGGAAAAATGCCCGAAGCACTTCACATAGCAAAATGCGTTTCGCAGAGGCGTAATCGGATAAAAATGAATCAAAGGAGATATTCGGAGGAGTGGCCAAAGAAAAGGTTTATCAAAGAGGAGGGTTTTAAGGGGTGGCTCTAAAGTAGGAGAGGAAGGTGGAGAAGGGTTTAGGGCAGGAATCCCACAACGTGGGACCTAAATGGCTGAAGGCATGGCCGGCAATTGTTGGGTGCAGGAAGGGGGATAAAAAAGAGGCCAGAGTTGGAGGAACGGAGCATTTCATACCGATTGGAGTTGTTCTCTTGCACAGTCTTCCGGCATGGCAATGTAGCAGACAATGTTTCCCCTAATTTTAAATTTGGGTGCATTGTCTCTATTACAGGCTGTGCGACTCATTCAAAGTTTTGCGCATGCGTAAAAGTTCACAGTGGAAAAGCCAGTCCCAGGCTGCATGGGACCGGCTGACAGCTATGCAGCCACAGAGCTTAGAGGGAACATTGGTGGTAGACATCACACTCAACCCCTACGTAAACATGTGCCATCCTGCTGGACTGGCAACTTATTTGTAGTCTGGCCTTCAGAACATTTCAGGACATTTTGCAAGCTGGCACTGTTTGCAATAAGCCACCATGCTTCTTCCATGAGGACTGAAATTTGCATATTCTACAGCTGGCTTGATGCCCTGTGCAATCGCTGGTACACTTGTGTGCCCGTTAAGGGACGTTGAGTGATTGAGCTGCATTTTAAAATTATCTCAATTTTTTTTAACTGTATAAAAATGATTTCACATCTTACAATGCCCTTGAGGTGTTTTCACTGGCTGAGAAAACTCTAGCAGTGCCATGTGTTGGGCAGAGCAGTGTAGGCGAAATGGCAGTTTTGTTCACAGGCGAAAATAGTGTGTCTAATCTGAAAGGCAACAAGTAGCAGGGGAAATATTACAAGCGATTATTTAAATGCATCATAAACCACCAAAATTTAATTTGGGACCACATAAGCATAAAGGATAACTGTCGGATAAATCAAGCATACTGCTTAATCCTGGAGTATTTCTTAAATCTAATAGTATATTTAGAAGGCAGAACTACCTCCTAAATACTGATGGCAGCTGCTATTACTGTAGAAATTGTCCTATTTATGTCGCAAGGTGATTTCTACAGAAGGCACATTAAAACAATTCACGTATATAAGATTGTTTTATGGTCACTGTGACTATTTACTGGGCTGCTACATTCCACAATGACTGGGGAATGTCTGTACTGGCCAGCAAGAACTCGTGTTTAACTGGCTTGTAACCGTTGTGCTGAGAGCTTCAGTCATCTAAATATATGGCTGCCACTGTACATTATCTTGTTATTAGGGCTGGTGCTGCCGATGGAGGCATGAACTAAAATCACCTTCTTTGGGGGTGCTCACTACTTTTGGCAACTCAGGTGCCATCTTGTTTACTTTGCAAATAAGAACTGTTCATTACTGTGTTATTGGCAAAGTAAATGCGCCATTAGCTGTTTTATCAGCTCCAATTTATTTTGCTGATACAAAATGACCTTTACCCAATCTCTCTATATAGCCTGTTCTGTCTGTCACCTATTAATGACCCATAGCAAAAGCCACAGTGTATTTATAGCCCATTGATGTATTGGTGTAAGCTAGCATTTTACCTCAATATCACAAGCATTAGTATCTATTCTCAGAATGAGCTGTCCGTCAGCAATACATTACATTGTGTTTCTGACTTGCGCTCTGCTGTGTTTTACAGGCATTTAATAGCAAGTAGGTCATCGCAATTTACCCAACACACCAATTTTGAATTCAATTTGTTTTCTACTTGCAAGAAATTAACTCCACTTAATTGCAATTTATTTTCAACAGACAATTTCAATTCTATAAAGTTGCCATCAAGCCCAGGAAAAGCCATGATGACAATATTATATTCACACTGTCTCTGACCCATGAAATTACAAATCGGACCTACAATGGTTCTTAAAATCATCCATCCTAACCCATCTCCAAGAGCCCTGCAGTTGTTTTAATGTAATTTCCCCATTACTACCGATGCTATTGCTATACAGTAACATTACTCAAATATTCTCTGTTAAGCTTTTTTGAATCATAGAATTATGAAACACAGAAGGAGGCCATTCGGTCCATCATGCTTGTGCCAACTCTTTTGTAGAGTTATCCAATTAGTCGCACTCCCCTGCTCCTTCCCCATAGCCCTGTAAATCTTTTCACTTCAAGTATTTATACAATTCTCTTTTGAATGTTAGTATTGACTCTGCTTCCACCACCCTTTCAGGCAGTGCATTCAGATTACAGCAATTCACTGTGTAAAAGCATGTTTCCTCAACTTGCCTCTGGTTCTTTTGCCAATCATCTTAAATCTGCGCCCTCTGGTTACCGACCCTGCTGCTACTAGAAACAGTTTCTTTTTATTTACTCTAGCAAAACCATTCCTGATTTTGAACAACTCGATCAAATCTCCTCTTAACCCTCTCTGCTCGAAGGAGTTGTCCTTTTTCTCGTCTTTTACTGAGGGCACTGACCCATACTGGTTACAGTTTCATGGGTGCCAGTACCTCACCAAAGTAACCATTCTTCCCGGAAAGGGGAGGCACAAATGACTTTTCGCTCGGGGGTGGCGCCACCAACATCTTCTGCTAAATTCTGCGGGGGTTTAATGCCGGCGGTAACCGGTAGCACCCTGTTCCGATGCACCGGTGATGACTATATCATTGCCGTGCGCAGCGACCTGCTTTCACCCCAGAGAAAAACTTCAGGAGTGTCCCCTGAAGCTGAGCCAGGCTGTAGGCCGCTTGCGGGGCAAAATTTAATGAGGAGGCGGCGTTTTTTTTTTTAAACGGCTGGCTTAACAGTCGCGGCCCGTTGTTTGGTGGACCATGGGGTCCGTGCCGCGATCTGGCGGCACCCCGCTCCCCGGTGGTCCAGGAAGGCACCCGCAGAGTCAGCAACTTGGCCTTCTCTTTAATGAAGGGGCGGGCCCTTTTTACACGGCAGCGTTACATGTCCCACCGCATAGCGCTGCGTCCCTTTTGCATTCCTTCTGCCCTGCTCACGGTCCTCAGAGCAAGTGAAGCGCTTTACTTTGCGCTCCACTTGCTCTCGGGGGCGGTAACCCGAATTTGGGTCGCAGGGCAGGACTTCCGCACCTGGCGCATGAAAGCCTGCCTCTCGGCTGTGACCGCCCCAAACAGGGTGCTACACAATTTTCCCCCCAGTGAGTGTCGGTTGGGTAATTGACTGTGTGGGGCATCATAGTTGAGTCTGATCCTGTTCTCACTCGATTTCCCAACACATGTACTTTACAATAGGACTTACTAGATAACAGTCAGAGGCAGGAGCACTGGCTGATTTTTTTCATTTCTTCATTCTGGGACACTGAGGCTAGCAGTAGTGCACCTGTTGCCATAGCAGCTGAAATCAGCTATCTCAGACCAGGCTTGGGACCACATTTACATAGAAACATAGAAAATAGGTGCAGGAGTAGGCCATTCGGCTCTTCGAGCTTGCACCACCATTCAATAACATCATGCCTTCTTTACCGCCTGCTGCACCTACGTGCCCACTTTCAGTGACTGATGAACCATGACACCCAGGTCTCGTTGCACCTCCCCTTTTTCTAGTCTGCCACCATTCAGATAATATTCTGCCTTCGTGTTTTTGCCCCCAAATGGATAACCTCACATTTATCCACATTATACTGCATCTGCCATGTATTTGCCCACTCACCTAATCTGTCCAAATCACCCTGCAGCCTCTTAGCGTCCTCCTCACAGCTCACACCGCCACCCAGTTTAGTGTCATCCGCAAACTTGGAGATATTACACTCTATTCCTTCATCCAAATCGTTAATGTATATTGTAAAGAGCTGGGGTCCCAGCATTGAGCCCTGCGGTACCCCACTAGTAACTGCCTGCCATTCTGAAAAAGATCCATTTATCCCGACTCTCTGCTTCCTGTCTGCCAACCAGTTCTCTATCCAAGTCAGTACATTACCCCCAATACCATGCGCTTTGATTTTGTACACCAATTTCTTGTGCGGGACCTTGTCAAAAGCCTTTTGAAAGTCCAAATACACCACATCCACTGGTTCTCCCTTGTGCACTCTAATAGTTACATCCTCAAAAAATTCCAGAAGATTCATCAAGCATGATTTCCCTTTCATAAATCCATGCTGACTCGGTCCAATCCTGTCACTGCTTTCCAAATGGGCTGCTATTTCATCCTTAATGATTGATTCCAACATTTTCCCCACTACTTATGTCACGCTAACCGGTCTATAATTACCCGCTTTCTCTCTCCCTCCTTTTTTAAAAAGTGGCGTTACATTAGCTACCCTCCAGTTCATAGGAACTGATCCAGAGTTGATAGATTGTTGGAAAATGATCACCAATGCATCCACTATTTCGAGGGCCACTTCCTTAAGTATTTGGATGCAGACTATCAGGACCCGGGGATTTATCTGCCTTTAATCCCATCAATTTCCCTAACACAATTTCCCGCCTAATAAGGATATCTTTCAGTTCCTCATTCTCACTAGACCCACTGTCCCCTAGTACATTTGGAAAGTTATTTGTATCTTCCTTTGTGAAGACAGAACCGAAGTATTGGTTCAATTGGTCTGCCATTTCTTTGTTCCCCATTATAAATTCACCTAAAACTGCCTGCAAGAGACCTATGTTTGTCTTTACTAATCTTTTTCTCTTCACATATTTATAGAAGTTTTTGCAGTCAGTTTTTATGTTCCCTGCAAGCTTCCTCTCGGACTCTATTTTCCCCTTCTTAATTAAACCCTTAGTCCTCCTCTGTTGAATTCTAAATTTCTCCCAGTCCTCAGATTTGTTGCTTTTTCTAGCCAATTTATATGCCTCTTCCTTGGTTTTAACACTATCCTTAATTTCCCTTGTTAGCCATGGTTGAGCCACCTTCCCAGTTTTATTTTTACTCCAGACAGGGATGTACAATTGCTGAAGTTCATCCATGTGATCTTTAAATGTTTGCCATTGCTTATCCACCGTCAACCCTTTAAGTATCCTCCGCCAGTCTATTCTAGCCAATTCACACCTCATACTGTCGAAGTTACCTTTCCTTAAGTTCAGGACCATAGTTTCCGAATTAACTTTGTCACTCTCCATCTTAATAAGGAATTCTACCATATTATGGTCACTTTTCCCCAAAGGGCCTCGCATAACAAGATTGCTAATTAGTCCCTTGTAATTACACATCACCCAGTCTAGGATGGCCAGCTCCCTGGTTGGTTCCTTGACATATTGGTCGAGAAAACCATCCCTAATACACTCCAGGAAATCTTCCTCCACCGCATTGCTACCAGTTAGGTTAGCCCAATCTATACGTAGATTAAAGTCGCCCATGATTACTGCTGTACCTTTATTGCACACATCCCTTATTTCTTGTTTGATGCTGTCCCCAACTACTATTTGGTGGTCTATATACAACTCCCGCTAGCGTTTTCTGCCCTTTGGTATTCGGTAGCTCCACTCATACCGATTCCACATCATCTAGGCGTATGTCCTTCCTTACAATTGCATTGATTTCCTCTTTAACCAGCAATGTCACCCCGCCTCCTTTTCCTTTCTGTCTATCCTTCCTAAATACTGAATACCCTTGGATGTTGAGTTCCCAGTCTTGGACACCCTGGAGCCATGTCTCCGTGATGCCAATCACATTGTATCCGTTAACTGCTATCTGCGCAGTTAATTCATCCACCTTATTCCGAATACTCCTCGCATTGAAGCACAGAGCCTCCAGGCTTGTCTTTTTAACACGCTTTGCCCATTCTGAATCTTGCTGTCATGTGGCCCTTTTTGCTTTTTGCCTTGGATTTCTCTGCCCTCCACTTTTACTATTCTCCTTTCTATCTTTTGCTTCTGCCCCCCTTCTATTTCCCTCTGTTTCCCTGCAAAGGTTCCCATCCCCCTGCCATATTAGTTTAATTCCTCCCCAATAGCACTAGCAAACACTCCCCCTAGAACATTGGTTCCGATCCTGCCCAGGTGCAGACCGTCCGGTTTGTACTGGTCCCACCTCCCCCAGAATTGGTTCCAATGTCCCAGGAATTTGAATCCCTCCGTTCTGCACCATTTACGTACTTAGAGTGTCAACTGTGGCTCCCTGGTAGCACTCTGAGTCAGAAGGTTATTCAGTTCAAGTTTCACTCCAGAGACTTCAGAACAAATTGTCGGCTGACACTCCAGTACAGTACTGAGTGAATGCTGCACTGTCGGAGGTGCTGTCTTTTTACTGAGACATCAAACCGAGGCCCTGTCTGCCCACTCAGGTGCTCGTGAAAGATCCCATGGCACTATTTTGAAGATTTCTTCCCCCATGTCTTGGCCAATATTTATCCCTCAAAATCACCAAAACAGATTATCTGGACATTTACCTCATTGCTGTTTGTGGGAGCTTGCTGTGCGCAAATTGGCTGCCACGGTTCCTACATTACAACAGTGACGACACTTCAAAAGTACTTAATTGGCTGTAAAGTCCTGAGGAAAGGTGCTGTATAAATTTAAGTCTTTCTTTACTCATTAGGAAAGGAAGAAATTCAGCCACTGCTTATTCTTGTATGTTTGTTTTTTAAGTCCATTTGGATTAGACTGTAATGTGAAGAATAATATGTGAATTTGTGAAAATATTATTCTCCCTATATAAAGCTTTGGGGGAGACATTGTGTCGCGCCTCTGTTGCAGCGTTAACCCAGGCGGAGCGGTAAATTTGCGCCGGCAAATGGTTTGCGTCTCCAGCTGCAAAAGAGAGGCTTCCATGAAAAAAAAATCTGAAAAAACCCCCACCAAAAATATCCCCAATACATTACTCACAATACATAAATTGCAAAAATAAAAAAATAAAAAACAATCATAATTACCTCAGGTCGACATTACTTACCTCACTGCGATCGCGACAGCTTGCAACACCAGCTTCCACAGATGTTCCCACTCGGGCGCAACGGGGCGCTGTGGGTCGGACGCCAACCAAATATCGAGCCTTTGTCGCAACCAGAGGCGTTGCACACCGGGTCGCCTCTTCCGGCCGGCACTGCTCCGCGCCCCCTCGAAATCGAAATAGGGCGCTAACAGGGGCGGCAGAAGACTGATAATCCATTTCGTTTTAAGTTTGGAATTAATTCATTCTCATTCACATGAAGAATGTCAGTCCTGCTGACTGAAACCGTCCCATTTTGTTGCTCCACTGTCTGCATCAAGTATTCTCAGGCCAGGTACACCAGAGATGGGCGGCAGGATAAATCACACTACTCTGGCATAATAAGAGGACTCTCCTATACTCACTGCAATACAAGCCAGCTATCCTGTATTCTTTCATGTTTGAGACAATCAAATAATGCTAGTTAACACTCATTTATTGACAGCTATGTACTGTTTGATAATACCTTGCTGAGATCGCCCAAACTATGTCAGTTAAAACAAAAGTAAAATACTGCAGATGCTGGAGTCTGAAATAAAAACAGAAAATGCTGGAAATTCTCAGCAGATCAGACAGCATCCATGGAGAGAGACACAGAGTTAACATTTCAAATCGATGACCCTTCGTCAGAACTGGAAAAAGTTAGAGATGTAACAGTTATAGATATGTCAGTAAAAACCCTTCCAGCTATCAGCGAGTGGAGATTTATATCAGCTGAGTTTCAAACTCCGGTCCGAAGGTGCAATGGCAGTGTTCTATCTCACTGATCATCTTGTAAATGCAAGTTGTTGTTATCTCCATCTTTCCTTCTACTCTCTGAGTATTACTTTTTTCCAATAACTTACTTGCACTCCACAACAATATATACTTGTTTAGAGCCTTTAACATGTTAATACATCCCAAGGCTCTTCAAAGGAGCATTATCGAACAAAATTTGAAACCGAGCCACATAAAGCGATATTAGGACAGGTGAAAGAGGTAGGTTTTCAGGAGTGTCTTAAAGGAGGAGAGAGAGATAGACAGCCAGAGAGGTTTAAGGAGCTAATTCCAGAGCTCATAGCCTCGGCAGCTGAAGACAAGGCCACCAATAGTGAAACAATGAAAATCGGGGATGCACAAGAGGCCAGAATTGGAGGAGTGCAGAGATTTCAGAGGGTGCAGGGTTGGAGGTGGTCCCAAAGATAGCCAGGCCTTTAGAACCAGCCCTTAGATGTTGAGGAAGATTGCTTGTGGTGCTAGTGGCCTCGGCCCCCTGCACCCCTGACAGGCCAGTCAAAATGAAGAACTCACCATGATGGATGGGATGATGGCACCACTTATTGTAGCACCAGCGGACTGCTGCACAGAGCAACAGACTGTGGATTCATAGCCATGATCCATGGTGTTTTCGATCACAGCCCAACAACAGTGAAGAAGCAAAAAGCAGCAGGCAGGCTCTACCCATGCAGAGGGATGCTAAATGAGGGGGAGGGAACACCCAGAGTCGCTCTCATTTCCTGGGGGAGACGCAATTGGAAAAGAAAAGGAGAAAATTACTTGGAAAGAAAGAATGAGTATTAAACAAACCAAACCAAAGGAACTCACAGCGTGGTGAGTCATTGATAAGAATCCAGGCTGTTAGAGAATGGATGTTCTTACATGTAAATTTATAAATAATTCCTCAAGATAATAGGTTTCAAAGGAATGTATTGGCTTTCATGGGGAATAAGTATATGATGATAACTATTATTAAAAATAATTACACATATACAGTGATAACTATTATTAATAATTACACATATACTTAAGGTCACACTTATAATAAAAATGAATTCACACATTACAAACTTGAGCTCTTTTCTTTAAAGAGTTGAAGAGGCTATTTTCGTGGAAAATATGGTTTAACCAGCTGAAGTTTGCTTAACGCACTCATTACATCCCTTTAGTGTGACGTTTCCATGAAGAAATGATACAAGCATTATTTTCATCTATTCTCTCTCCAAATATAATGAAAGCTAATCAAACACTTCTCCACAAAGACAGTGCCCTGTATTTTGCACACAGTTGAAATGATCCTGTTTCGGAAGAGTTAACGGCTGGGGAGTAGATTTTAATCATCGCTGCATGGGCAATAATCTGGCGGAGCAGATCTCCAACTCATTATAGAACCTGATTTTCATTCCATTGAGATCAATGAAAACCGAGCGGGTTCAATGTCGGCTGGGCGATCCGCTCTGCCAGATTACAGCCTACAAAGGGGAAAAGTTACTGAGCTTCCTCCAAACCATTTACTGCAGATCAGGTCATCAGCAGCCTATAACACCAATAGCGAAAAAATATACTCAAGAAATGAACAGAAACGGACAGAGAAAATATAAAGCACGTTCACCGTAATTATTTACTATCAATTTTTGAAGAAGCTGACGCTCGCGACATGAAATAAGCACAGCAATTCCTCAATGAGTGTTACTGTTTTGTCTATAGGTTCTTTCAGCTGTGAAGTCAGTTGAAATCACAGCTCAATGCTAATGCATAATTCCTGGTGCGGAAACGGGGGGTGGTTTTAAATCCCAGAACAACTGAGTCTGCAGTTAATAGCGAGTGTAAAATCTTTGATGTTGGGATGGAGGAGATGCCCTGCTGATTTCCTGTTGATTGCAGTTGTAGCTCATTCAGCTACAGGCTTCCATCAACCAGCAAACCAGCAAGCTGATGAGCACCTCATTAATCATTCAGATGAACAATCCAAGGTCACAGTGTTTAGTAATTATTATTCATAGCCGTATAAGCCTGCATGTTTATGCTCTGCCAGCTCTAAGTGGGGACGAAGCAGTAATTTGGAGTGATTTCTAACGTAAAACAATGTGACCCAGTCACTTCTGAATGATGCTTTAGATCTTCCACTTTGTGAACAATTTCACAGCTTAGTACAAATCTATTTGTGCCAGCTTCTACTTTTGCTGTCAGGATGATGAAGCAGCGGCTTTACGTTCCTCATTCTGTCCTGCTGAGTGATCCTGGTTCATGTCGTCATTCCACTTATGTACGTTACTATAAGAACGTAAGAAATAGGAACAGGAGAAGGCCATTTGGCCCCTCGAGCCTGCTCCGACATTCAGTAAGATCATGGCTGATCTGATCTTGGCCTCAACTCCATTTCCCTGCCTGCTCCCCATAACCTTTTACTCCCTTATCACTCAAAAATCTGTCTATCTCCGCCTTAATTATATTCAATGACCCAGCCTCCATCGCTCTCTGGAGTAGAGAATTCCAAAGATTCACGACCCTCTGAGAGAAGAAATTCCTCAGTTAGCTAATCCTTTATCTATGCTAATATATTACCCCCAACCCCTTGACCACTTAAACACACTTACCAATATTTTGGATCATTCGTGAACCAGTGAAGGTCGTGGCTGCTATATTCCACATTCTTTCTAATCAGCAGGTAACCAAGGTGGTTTTGACCTCCTTTTAGAAGCCCTCCCTTCAGCCAGAATTTTCCCCTAAAGAAACAGATGGGTTTGGAGCTTGGGGGCAGTTAACATAGAAACATAGAAAATAGGTGCAGGAGTAAGCCATTCGAGCCTGCACCACCATTCAATAAGATCATGGCTGATCATTCACCTCAGTATCCCTTTTCTGCTTTCTCTCAATACCCCTTGATCTCTTTAGCCATAAGGGCCATATCTAACTCCCTCTTGAATATAAATAACGAACTGGCATCAACAACTCTCTGCGGTAGAGAATTCCACAGGTTCACAACTCTCTGAGTGAAGAAGTTTCTCCTCATCTCGGTCCTAAATGGCTTACCCCTTGTCTTTAGACTGTGACCCCTGGTTTTGGTCTTCCCCAACATCGGGAACATTCCTCCTGCATCTAACCTGTCCAGTCCCATCAGAATTTTATATGTTTCTATGAAATCCCCTCTCATTCTTCTAAACTCCAGTGAATACAGGCCCAGTCGATCCAGTCTCTCCTCATATGTCAGTCCTGCCATCCCGGGAATCAGTCTGGTGAACCTTCGCTGCACTCCCTCAATATCAAGAATGTCCTTCCTCAGATTAGGAGACCAAAACTGAACACAATATCACCAAGGCCCTGTACAACTGCAGTAAGACCTCCCTGCTCCTATACTCAAATCCCCTAGCTCTGGAGGCCAACATGCCATTGTCTTCTTCACTGCCTGCTGTACCTGCATGCCAACCTTCAATGACTGATGTACCATGACACCCATGTCTCGTTGCACCTCCCCTTTTCCTAATCTGCCGCCATTCAGATAATATTCTGCCTTCACGTTTTTGCCACCAAGGTGGATAACCTCACATGTATCCACATTATACTGCATCTGCCATGCATTTGCCCACTCACCTAACCTGTCCACGTCACCCTGCAGCCTCTTAGCATCCTCCTCACAGCTCACACCGCCAACCAGCTTTGTGTCATCTGCAAACTTGGAGATATTACACTCAATTCCTTCATCTAAATCATTGATGTATATTGTAAATAGCTGGGGTCCCAGCACTGAGCCTTCAAAATGGTCTTCAAAATGGGATTTCCAACCATACCCCACCTCCAACTACTCCACTTCCGGTTTTACCTGAAGCGGGGCGGAGCGGGGCGGGGGTGGGCAGCCAACCTGCTATCAGGGGGCGTTGCCTCAACTTAAATATTGTAATGAGGCTGGAAGCCTCTTTTTTTCCCCTCCATTTTGTGTTCAACTGGGATGTGGACGGGTTTCATATAATTTGTGAAACCTGGCAGTTAAACAGAGGCGGGGACTGCTGGATCCAGGAGGCAAGTGGCTTTATACCTACCCCCTGGATCCAGGGTCCTGACCACACCCACCCTCCACATTCAGAAACCCCTTCACGAGGCCTCCAATCACCGTCCCAGGCCTCCACCCCTGCCCCCCCAAAGCCTCCCCCCACAATGATGATGACGAAGCCCGCCCCGATCCTCTCTCTCCCCCCGCCACCGCAGGTCCCTGGCCTACACCACCCCCCCCCTCCCCACCCCTGGTAGTGGATTTGCAACCGATGCACCGAAGCTAAATCTCAACCTCAAGCTTCTAGTCTTCATTGATTGAAGTCTGGCCAATTCCTGGCCAAGGCCAGATGTGCAGTGGGCAGCAATTATGTACTTCATTGGGGGCAGGGAGGGAAATTACCAAGAGCTGCCCCCCTCAGCAGAATCAAACTTCCATTCAACCAATCACCAAGCAACACTGATGTAGACAAAAAATCATAGAGACATCAGGTAGGCATTAATGGCTTAAACGATAGAACTGTTGCCTTGCTTGGTAATTCAGTGGGTATGGACAATGAATAATTATTCTGTACTCTGCAGAAGTACTTAGTTATTTTGGGCCGATTTGGCATTCATGAGAAGCTAGATTCAGCTGAGTGACTTCAAGGACTGTCCACATTTTCTAAGCAATTCAAATTATTTTCCAGAAAGAGATAATTTTCTACCCAATAAAAGGCCAGTCAAAGATAAAGCTGGTTAACCATTTACATATAAGCAGATGTATAAAACCGCTCAACCTGATGCTTACCTCTATTACACTTTACAATGTTACTGGCTGGAATGTCCTGATCTGTGTCTCTCTTTACAAAACTTTGGCTGAACTGTTAAAATGGTGTCCATGCAATTTATCATGAGCAGAAAAATCCAATTGATTTTCAGCAGATGAGCAAATGCTTTGCGACTAGCAATCACATTAGCAACAAAATTAAAGACATTTTGAATTAAAAATGGTCTGTAATTTAAAGACTAGGAATGAATTACATGAGAATTGAAATACCACCCAGCATAATGCGTATCTTCAATAGTTCACAGACCTACATTCCAAAGATCAGCAAACTTCTTCAACTCCATGTTTGTCATTTTGTAAATAATTTAAGATGGTGGGGTTTTCTTCTAAATGTTTTAAATTTTTTCACAGATCCCTGATTGCTGATGAACCCATAGTGCAGTAATTACAGTATAAGCAAATGTAAATTATCAACCAAGTCACTATAACTGGTAATTAGTAGGAAACTGTAGTCACATTGTTTATTTAAGACTAACGTTTCCAACATTGCTGTTTCAATAGCTGTCAATCATTCACAGCTAAATATGCCATTGGAAATACAAGTGCCACAAATAGTCTTAAAGGGAAAACAATATTAAAGTTTTATTAAAGAACTATGTTCCAATAAAGAAACAGTTGTCATTATTTAAAAACAGTTCCCAGCAACCTTTAACTTGAAAAAAGACACATCTGTAGGACATCCCAACGGTCACTTTTTAGTAAGTATGATTATACCGGGTGCTGCTTTACATCACAGAGTAGTTGGTGAAATGTGGTGCTGAATTGAAATGATGATCCCCTGATTTTGATCTGGAGAAGGATTTGATTAAATGAAAAGGATTCTGTGCATTGATGGTGGTTTCTCATATTATTTGGAACTTGCTGCAAAGGTTAGCTGTAGGAGCTCCCCTTGCACTCTCACCATGCTGCCTTCTGCAAAGGGTGGTAGAACGGCTGCAGTCTGAGCTATCATGATGGGCTTCCTGTCGAGCGTTTCTTTACAAACACCTGGTTGAATGATATCGCATTTATTTAAACAGGCTCCCCTGATGGCTCAGCGGGTTAAGCTAGTGTGTAGCTGAGCAATATGGATCAGGAAGCTCCCAGGTTCAATCTGTGCAAAATTACAAACATACATGGGCAGGAAAAGACGTGCTGGTCCATCAAGCCTGCCCCACACTTTCTCCCTCCCTCCCTCTCACCAGCAGCCATGTAATTTCCTGGGAGGAGTAAAGAAAAAATTCCTGGGCCAATAAGGGAAAAAACCTCTGGAAAATTTCTCTCCACGCTCCTTATGTTATTAAAACCAGTCCAGGAGATCACAGGGACCTATAAATATATGCACCTTCTATATGATGAGACCGCTGCCCCAGTCAAGAACTCTTGAAGACATGCAGAGAGACAGCACACACATTCCACAGGCCCACTATCTGGGAAAAGAGGAACCACCCAACATCCAGCCTATTTCTGCTCTTTCCTAGTTTAAGCAAGTTGGTTGATATCTGGTGTGATTGTTGTTAGGGCAACTGGCCTCAGCATAACAAGGTTAGAAAGGGAAAGATTGGTCAGATGACCTATCCGTTTTCATTCATTACCCAGTCACTCATGCTGAAAGCGTGCTTGTGTGATCACAAGCATGGGCTTGACTCTGATGCTCTCTGCAGTTGAATAGCCTGTCAATCTCAGTGTCTCGGCTCCCAGAAAATGAATTAGCACTTGGCCTGGGCAATAGGCATCCAAGAAGAAATATCCAAGCATACTGTCTGCATCTTTATCTTTATCTACATCTGGGATTTTTTACTACATTAAAGGCGCTATATAAATAAAAGTTATTATTATTATTTATCTTTAGGACAGAAGAGCACAACAGAAAACATTGACAGAAAAAATATATTTTTTTAATGAAACAACAATTTTCTAAGAATAATTGAATAACTTTGTTACTGTAGCACTATGGGCCCAAGTTTCTACAAGAAAAAAAACGGGCGCCCCTCCGAGCTGGGCGCCTGTTTTTCGCACCTAAAACGGCGCCTAAAAAAATCCTCGGTATTCTCCACCTACTTACAGGTCCTCTGGCCCTCGGCGCAGCCAGCACGAGCTGTGGGGGGGGCGGAGCCAGGTCCCGGCGCTGAAAACAGTGCCGGGACCTCTGCACATGCGCGCTACAGTCGGCACGCAAGTGCAGTAGCTCCAGGTGCCGAACTGTGTGGGAGGGGCCCGAAGCACGCAGCCCCTAGCCCTGGCTGAATGGCCTCGCTGGGGCTGCGTGAGTGAGTGAGGCTCCTCCCACGGCCAGCTCCTACTCCCCCCCCCCCGAACCGACCCGACACCCGCTCCCCCCCCCCTCCCGACCCGACACCCGCTCCCCGCCCGCCCCGACCCGAAACCCGAGACCCGCTCCCCTCCCCCGCCCCGACCCGAGACCCGACACCCGCTCCCCCCCCCCGCCCCAACCCGACACCCGCTCCCCGCCCCCCCCGCCCCAACCTGAGACCCGCCCCCCCCCCCCGACCGGACACCCGCTCCCCCCCCGACCCGACACCCGCTCCCCCCCCCGCCCCGAGACCCGCTCCCCCCGCCCGCCCCGACCGACCCGAGATCCGACACCCGCACCACCCCCCCACTGACCCGACCCGCGCTCCTGTGACCCGACCCCCCCCCTCTCTCCCGACCCCCTCCCTCTCTCTCCCCCTCCCTCCCCCCCTCCTCCCCTCTCTCTCCCCCTCCCTCCCCCCCTCTCTCTCTCTCCCTCCCCCCCTCTCTCTCTCTCCCTCCCCCCCCTCTCTCTCTCCCCCCCCTCTCTCTCCCCCCTCTCTCTCTCTCCCTCCCCCCCTCTCTCTCTCTCCCTCCCCCCCTCTCTCTCTCTCTCCCTCCCCCCCTCTCTCTCTCTCCCTCCCTCCCCCCCTCCCCTTCTCTCTCTCTCCCTCCCTCCCCCTCTCTCTCTTTCCCTCCCTCCCCCTCCCTCTCTCTCTCTCTCCCCCTCTCTCTCCCTCTCCCCCTCTCTCTCTCTCCCTCCCGCTCAGCGGCACGAACGGCTGTAGAATTCTCCCTGGCTGAAGCACTTTCACACAGGTAGGAAGATGGTTTATTTAATCTTTTCTTGGCTTATAAATGTTTATTCAGGTTGGATTTATTTGTATAATATTTGTAGAAGTATAAATAAGGATTTATTGTAGAATTTAATGACTTCCCTTCCCCCCCATCTCGTTCTGGATGCCTAATTTGTAACCTGCGCCTGATTTTTTAATGTGTAGAACAGGTTTTTCAGTTCTACAAAAATCTTTACTGGCTCCATTCTACTTTAGTTTGGAGTACATTTTCACTGTGGAAACTTTCAAATCAGGCGTCATGGCCAGACACGCCCCCTTTTGAAGAAAAAATTCTGTTCTAAACTAGAACTGTTCTACCTGACTAGAACTGCAGAAAAAAAAATGTGGAGAATTGCGATTTCTAAAATAGTCCATTCTCCACCAGTTGCTCCTAAAAATCAGGCGCGAATCATGTGGAAACTTGGGCCCATTGACACTCAGGCACTAGAGAATACAGATCAACATACAGAGTTAGAAGTATCAATGACTACACAGACATTTTATTCATATCAGCACACTCGCTTGTTGACCTGTTTACTGTACAACACCTACAACTAATGACACCCCATTATAGAGGAGAGTTGCCTGGGCACAGCACATATCGAAAATTCAAGTGGGTCAAAGCACTTGCTGGGTTTGTTTACAGGAATATATATATATATATATATATAGAGAGAGAGAGAGAGAGAGAGAGAGAGCCTACTGTATCTATGAACACACAAATAAAAGCTATGCACAGACGTACCGTCCATGTGCAGACTTCAGTTTTAAGATGTACACTGCCCCACTCTCTGATGTAAGCACCTAAAGGAAGTAAATAACAACAGGTAAAGCAATTCTGGAATTTATTTCAGATACCTGAATATATTCATACAGGACCTCCAGAATATCCCTCTCATATTAGAGTCCCCATAAATCCACAAATGACATTTCTGCAGATCAAGCAGGACTTGAGTCGCACAGTTGCACCGTGTATTTGATCAATTATATGTGCGACCTTCAATCTCTTTTTCAGCTGGACATTTTCCCAGTATCTTACTTAGAGTCTAACATGACCTTAATGGGATGGAAGTATGTATACACTGAGATGATCAAATACATCACTGAATACTTTGGGGAACAAGCAGTATTTACACAGGACATCCCTCGGGAGATTAAATGATTGGGGTAGAATCCACATTAAAGAAGATTGTGAATGTTTATTTAATCACTGGATTGTACACAGTCTGTGGAAGGAGTGGGTTATATATGGTATGTGGAAGGAGTGAGTTGTACACAGTCTGTGGAAGGAGTGGGTTATACATGGTATGTGGAAGGAGTGAGTTGTAACAGTCTGTGGAAGGAGTGGGTTATACATGGTACATGGAAGGAGTGGGTCGTACACGGTCTGTGGAAGGAGTGGATTGTACATGGTACGTGGAAGGAGTGAGTTGTACACAGTCTATGGAAGGAGTGAACTGAGTCATCAAATAGCCTCTTCTCATCCTATGTCTCATATGTTCATATGTCCTTGATTACTTTCAATGGGAGTCTGGTCCACATAAAAACTGCTCTGAATTATTACTGACCAGTTAACTCTTTAATTGCTGGCCTGGCTCTAGTTTTGTACATCTACATTTTAGTCAAAAAGAAAGACTTGCATTTATATAGCGCCTTTCATGGCCAGTGTACATCCCAAAGTGCTTTGCAGCCAATGAAGTACTTTTTGAACTGTAGTCACTGTTGTAAAGTAGGATACATGGCAGCCAATTTTGTGCACAGCAAGCTCCCACAAACAGCAATGTGATAATGACCAGATAAACTGATTTTATTATGTTGATTGAGAGATAAATATTGGTCAGGACACTCCTTGAAATAGTGCAATAGGATCTTTTACATTCACCTGAGAGGGCAGGTATCTCATCTGAAAGCTGGCACCTCCAACAATGCAGCACTCTCTCAGCACTGCACTGGAGTGGATTTTTGTGCTCAAGTCTTTGGAGTGGGACTTGAACACACAACCTTCTGACTCAGAAGCGAAAGTGCTACCAACTGAGCCACGGCTTCATTGGTAATAAGAACAGGATGCTCCAGCTTGTAGATATCTCCATTAGTACTGCTACAAGAAGATGGACTCAAGGGGCACAGGAATTAGCTTCTGTCTGTCGTTGGTTCAATGGAGTAATGGTGAGCACTCTGGACTTCGAATTCAGCGATCCAAGTTCAAATCTTTTATTTTCTATGTTTCTATTGGCGAGAAAGCAGGAATGGGGTCCTGAAGTTGCATGTTCAGCCATGAACTCATTGAATGGCGGTGCAGGCTAGAAGGGCCGACTGGCCTACTCCTGCACCTATTTTCTATGTTTCTATGTATAACAATGCTTACAAATTCCCCAAATTACATGCCGATTACTTCCCTCTTTTTCCACATTCCAAGGACAGATGGACAGACGTGGTGATATGGATGTAATGAAACTGTTGTTGTTTGGAAGCGAACATAATTTAGAATTTTTTTCAATATTTATTCACACAAAGAAATTAGAAAAAAAGTTATTTTTAAATTGTTGGTTTTTAAAGCAAGGTCTGTTCACACAAGTGTTTTTTCAAAAAGGGACTAAGATGGTCAAAATGCTAATAAGCTAAGTTTTGATGTCGTTTCTCCATAGACTGTAAATAATAAGCAATTCACTAACCTGTCTCAACAATCAATTAGCACCTCATACCATTATATAGGGAAGTGTTCTGGTCCCTTCAGTTTGTGAACAGAAAGAGATTTTTTAAAAGAGACAGAGACGCAGGCAGTCAGCAAAGGCTGCGGAACATGTCAAGAACACGGCAAGCTTTGGTCAGTCTTAGAAGTTCTCATTCTGGAGCTTGGTGGAACCCACAGAGAAACAGCCTAAACCACTAAATATGGCCATTTGTGCTATTTCTCCAAGGTTTCTACCAATGTTCCACCGAAGTTATAGTGGGAGATCAGAAAAATTCTGTGGAAGTTCTCCCTCATTTTGATTAAGTCATGTAAGACAACCCACTGAAGTGGGAAAGGATAAAATGTCATTATTTTGTATTATGAGGCAAAGAAAAGTTGTATGACTGAATCCGAGCATAACTGTTGCTTACTACATTCACTTGCTATGAAATAAAGCAGATTAATGATTTGTATCTGGCCTCAATTTATCAGGTGTTTTCTCAGCTTTCCTTCAAAAAGATTGAAAATGAAAATGTGTGATAGATATCCTCTTCAGATCACAGGGGATACTGTTGTTACACTATCGTTTAGTTGGATATTGGACAGTACGGGCACACTCTTAAACATAGGACAAGCAGGACACTTACAGGAGTAACTAGCATCACTGTGCCTGAGAGAATATCTAAGGCTACATCCCTATTTCATAACAGAAGCCTTGAACTGGCATCAAACTTTCCTACTTTTTCCTCTGCAGTGTTTTTACTCTGCATTTGCGCAATAAACAGTCCCCTCGAAATGTGGCAGAACATTAGCATTTCATTCAAGTTAAGGAGCGACTATTGCTTGTGCAAATGCAGGTTTGCTTTTTTTTTTCTATCTTTACATTCCTTAATTTTCCTTTCCCAAACAGTGTTTCCCTCAATAGAGGGCTTGTTAATTCAGCTCCTGAGCAAATGGGAGCCAGAGGAAATTTGATTCGAGATACGAAGGCTCAAATCACTGACAGCTTGCGCAGATATTACAAAGATGTTCACTGTAATTTATACTTTATATTTTTTTCAGGAATCATGGCAGGTTCAAATAGATCTGGAGACCTTAGGGATGCCCAGAAGTCTATTCCAATTGGTACAATCATGGCAATCGCAACAACGTCTGCAGTCTGTATCCTTTTTGCTTTTAATATAGAGCTTAGCCAACCTGCTCCTAATAAGATAATTAAGTGATAACTTTCGTTGCTGCAGTGTACAAAGCATTAAATGGCTCCCACATGGTTATTCGGCACAGATGCTGACAAGCGAGGATTTTAATAAGTATGTGTGGGGGCTGCTTAATGCTGGGAATATTAAATTAATTAGAGTTATGACTGAGATAAAAAGAAATACTCTGAAATGAGACATTAAAAATGATTTCACTTACCTTGTATAAAATTTAATACAGGTCTATCTACTGATGGTTTCTTGTAAGTGTAGTTGTAGTATTTTAAATATCTGCATTGCATTCCAATGACCTGCCATTCACTTTAGCGACAAGCATCCAAAATGGCACTGCAGTACCAAGGTATCTCTTTTCCTGACCGATCGTTTCTCGCTGGCCGGCTGAATATAGCATGCGGAAACTGTGAGAGCTATAAATCTATATTTTTACAATGGAGTTTGCCTTATGCTGCTCAGATTATTACTGAAAATACAGTAAAGCTAAGCTCACAATGTGCAGAAGGAATCAAAATAATATCTATCCAGCAATTGGTTTCAGGAATGGTCTGCAGCAGCGAATGCTGTAAAGCTCTGCAAGGTCATTTTTGTGCGCAATAAGTCAGTGTGGGAGCTATAGTTATAGGTGGGCTGCGTCCCGGAGTGCTTGGGGGGGTGGCCTTGGAGGTGGCGGGTGCATTGACGGTCATTTTCCAGCATTCCGTTGACTCTGGATCGGTTCCTGTCGAGTGGAGGGTAGCCGATGTGGCCCCACTTTTTGAAGGAGGAGGGGGAGAGAGGGCAGGGAGTTGTGGACCGGTCGTCCTGGCCTCGGTGGTGGGTGGGGTGATGGGATCAATTGTTGGGGATGTCGTGGCAGCGCGTTTGGAAAATGGTGATATGGTGGGTTCAGGTCGGCATGGATTTGTGGGGGGGGGATCGTGCTTGACACGTCTTCTGGAATTTTTTGAGGATGTTTCCAATAAAGTGGACAAATGAGTACCAGTTGATGTGGTATATTTGTACTTTCAGAAGGCTTTCGACAAGGTCCCACACAGGAGATTAATGTGCAAAGTTAAAGCACATGGGATTGGGGGTAGTGTGCTGACGTGGATTGAGAACTGGTTGTCAGACAGGAAGCAAAGAGTAGGAGTAAATGGGTACTTTTCGGAATGGCAGGCAGTGACTAGTGGGGTACCGCAGGGTTCTGTGCTGGGGCCCCAGTTGTTTACATTGTACATTAATGATTTAGACGAGGGGATTAAATGTAGTATCTCCAAATTTGCGGATGACACTAAGTTGGGTGGCAGTGTGAGCTGCGAGGTGGAAGCTATGAGGCTGCAGAATGACTTGGATAGGTTAGGTGAGTGGGCAAATGCGTGGCAGATGAAGTATAATGTGGATAAATGTGAGGTTATCCACTTTGGTGGTAAAAACAGAGAGACAGATTATTATCTGAATGGTGACAGATTAGGAAAAGGGAAGGTGCAACGAGACCTGGGTGTCATGGTACATCAGTCATTGAAGGTTGGCATGCAGGTACAGCAGGCGGTTAAGAAAGCAAATGGCACGTTGGCCTTCATAGCGAGGGGATTTGAGTACAGGGGCAGGGAGGTGTTGCTACAGTTGTACAGGGCCTTGGTGAGGCCACACCTGGAGTATTGTGTACAGTTTTGGTCTCCTAACTTGAGGAAGGACATTGAGGGAGTGCAGCGAAGATTCACCAGACTGATTCCCGGGATGGTGGGACTGACCTATCAAGAAAGACTGGATCAACTGGGCTTGTATTCACTGGAGTTCAGAAGAGTGAGAGGGGACCTCATAGAAACGTTTAAAATTCTGACGGGTTTGGACAGGTTGGATGCAGGAAGAATGTTCCCAATGTTGGGGAAGTCCAGAACCAGGGGTCACAGTCTAAGGATAAGGGGTAAGCCATTTCGGACCGAGATAAGGAGAAACTTCTTCACCCAGAGAGTGGTGAACCTGTGGAATTCTCTACCACAGAAAGTAGTTGAGGCCAATTCACTAAATATATTCAAAAGGGAGTTAGATGAAGTCCTTACTACTCGGGGGATCAAGGGTTATGGCGAGAAAGCAGGAAGGGGGTACTGAAGTTTCATGTTCAGCCATGAACTCATTGAATGGCGGTGCAGGCTAGAAGGGCTGAATGGCCTACTCCTGCACCTATTTTCTATGTTTCTATGTTTCTATGAAACCAGGAGACCTGATGCATAAAGATCTGAACGCTTAATTTCCATGATTGTTAATATTTTCTAGTTGTTTCTTGTTAATTGTTCTTAGTCCCGGTACCAGGGAAGTCCTGAGTGTTGTTCTTTTTGTATTCTTAGAAAAAAAGTGGTAAAACACGGTGACACGAACGCCCCTAATCCTCACAGCAGTGAGTTCCTGCTGCCAGAAGCAGAGGTCAAGCAGAGGCAATTGCTCTTTCCCATAGCAAAGGGTGTGCCATCTCCCTTGGCTGCTCTTGCTCATCTCTCAGATAGCCATGATACCACAGATACATGTCTCTGGTATAGTGTGGTATGCAGTTGACAAACCCAAGTTATACTTCCGGCTGTGCCTTGCTGTGATTTACAGAGCTCAGCAACGAAGGAGCACTACACATGCACGGAAATCTGTTTCCAAATGTTGCAGCAATGTGAAAGTGGCAGTATATTGCCTGACCATCAGGGGGTATGGAGAGAAGGCTGGGGTGAGGTACTGAGGTTGAATGATCAGCCATGATCATATTGAATGGCAGTGCAGGCTTGAAGGGTTGAATGGCCTGCTCCTGCACCTATTTTCTATGTTTCTACGTTTCTACTTTGCCAGTTACAGAATGCTATTATCAAGTAGTATGCCACCTTGTTGCCTTTGCAGTCATAGTGTGGAGATGGCAAGGGAAAAGAAGAAACATAAATGTCAGAAAAAAGGTCTCAATCCTGGGTATCCAGGCCCTTACCTCCTACTTTGCTTCTAACATCCTATTTTGACATCAATGTCAGCTGTAACATAAAGTACATGGGAATACAATGAAACTGCAGCAATATAAGAAAGAACATAATGAATAACAGCAGGAGTAGGCTATTTGGCTCAGCTCCACTTTCCTGCCCACTCCCCATAACCCTAAACTCCCTTATCATTCAAAAATCTGTTTATCTCCACCTTAAATATATTCAATGACCCCCACCTCCACAGCTCTCTGAGGCAGAGAATTCCACAGATTTACATCCCTCTGAGAGAAGGAATTCCTCATCATCTCCGTTCTAAATGGGCGACCCCTTATTCTTAAACTATGCTCCCTAGTTCTAGATTCCCCCACAAGTGGAAACATCCTCTCTGCATCTACCTTGTCGAGCCCCCTCAGTATCTTGTTTGTTTCAATAAGATCACCTCTCATTCTTCTAAACTCCAATGAGTATAGGCCCAACCTGCTCAACCTTTTTTCATGTGACAAGCTTCTATAGATATGTGAAGAGAAAAAGATTAGTGAAGACAAACGTAGGTCCCTTGCAGTCAGATTCTGGTGAATTTATAATGGGGAACAAAGAAATGGCAGACCAGTTGAACAAATACTTTGGTTCGGTCTTCACGAAGGAAGACACAAATAACCTTCCGGAAATACTAGGGGACCAAGGGTCTAGTGAGAAGGAGGAACTGAAGGATATCCTTATTAGGCAGGAAATTGTGTTAGGGAAATTGATGGGATTGAAGGCCGATAAATCCCTGGGGCCTGATGGTCTGCATCCCAGAGTACTTAAGGAAGTGGCCTTAGAAATAGTGGATGCATTGGTGATCATTTTCCAAAAGTCTATCGACTCTGGATCAGTTCCTATGGCCTGGAGGGTAGCTAAAGTAACAATACTTTTTAAAAAAGGAGGGAGAGAGAATACGGGTAATTATAGACCGGTTAGCCTGACATCAGTAGTGGGGAAAATGTTGGAATCAATTATTAAAGATGAAATAGCAACGCATTTGGAAAGCAGTGACAGGATCGGTCCAAGGGGTCAGCATGGATTTATGAAAGGGAAATCATGCTTGATAAATCTTCGGGAATTTTTTGAGGATGTAACTAGTAGAGTGGACAAGGGAGAACCAGTGGATGGTGGGGTATTTGGACTTTCAAAAGGCTTTTGACAAGGTCCCACACAAGAGATTGGTATGCAAAATTAAAATACATTGGAGTGGGGGTAATGTACTGACGTGGATAGAGAACTGGTTGGCAGACAGGAAGCAGAGAGTCGGGATAAATGGGTCCTTTTCAGAATGGCAGGCAGTGACTAGTCGGGTGCCGCAGGGCTCAGTGCTGGGACCCCAGCTATTTACAATATACATTAATGATTTAGATGAAGGAATTGAGTGTAATATCTCCAAGTTTGCAGATGACACTAAGCTGGGTGGCGGTGTGAGGAGGATGCTAATAGGCTGCAGGGTGACTTGGACAGGTTAGGTGAGTGGGCAAATGCATGACAGATGCAGTATAATATGGATAAATGTGAGGTTATCCACTTTGGGGGCAAAAACACGAAGGAAGAATATTATCTGAATGGCGGCAGATTAGGAAAAGGGGAGGTGCAATGAGACCTGGGTGTCATGGTACATCAGTCATTGAAAGTTGGCATGCAGGTATAGCAGGCGGTGAAGAAGGCAAATGGTATGTTGGCCTTCATATCTAGGGGATTTGAGTATTGGAGCAGGGAGGTCTTACTGCAGTTGCACAGGGCCTTGGTGAGGCTTCACCTGGAATATTGTGTTCAGTTTTGGTCTCCTAATCTGAGGAAGGACGTTCTTGCTATTGAGGGAGTGCAGCGAAGGTTCACCAAGCTGATTCCCGGGATGGCAGGACTGACATGAGGAGAGACTGGATCAACTGGGCCTGTATTCACTGGAGTTTAGAAGGATGAGAGGGGATCTCATAGAAACATATAAAATTCTGAAGGGACTGGACAGGTTAGATGCAGGAAGAATGTTCCCGATGTTGGGGAAGTCCAGAGCCAGGGGACATAGTCTAAGGATAAGGGGTAAGCCATTTAGGACTGAGATGAGGAGAAACTTCTTAGAAACATAGAAACATAGAAAATAGGTGCAGGAGCAGGCCATTCAGCCCTTCTAGCCTGCACCGCCATTCAATGAGTTCATGGCTGAACATGAAACTTCAGTACCCCCTTCCTGCTTTCTCGCCATAATCCTTGATCCCCCGAGTAGTAAGGACTTCATCTAACTCCCTTTTGAATATATTTAGTGAATTGGCCTCAACTACTTTCTGTGGTAGAGAATTCCACAGGTTCACCACTCTCTGGGTGAAGAAGTTTCTCCTCATCTCGGTCCTAAATGGCTTACCCCTTATCCTCAGACTGTGACCCCTGGTTCTGGACTTCCCCAACATTGGGAACATTCTTTCTGCATCTAACCTGTCTAAACCCGTCAGAATTTTAAACGTTTCTATGAGGTCCCCTCTCATTCTTCTGAACTCCAGTGAATACAAGCCCAGTTGATCCAATCTTTCTTGATAGGTCAGTCCCGCCATCCCGGGAATCAGTCTGGTGAACCTTCGCTGCACTCCCTCAATAGCAAGAATGTCCTTCCTCAAGTTAGGAGACCAAAACTGTACACAATACTCCAGGTGTGGCCTCACCAAGGCCCTGTACAACTGTAGCAACACCTCCCTGCCCCTGTATTCAAATCCCCTCGCTATGAAGGCCAACATGCCATTTGCTTTCTTAACCGCCTGCTGTACCTGCATGCTAACCTTCAATGACTGATGTACCATGACACCCAGGTCTCGTTGCACCTTCCCTTTTCCTAATCTGTCACCATTCAGATAATAGTCTGTCTCTCTGTTTTTACCACCAAAGTGGATAACCTCACATTTATCCACATTATACTTCATCTGCCATGCATTTGCCCACTCACCTAACCTATCCAAGTCACTCTGCAGCCTAATAGCATCCTCCTCGCAGCTCACACTGCCACCCAACTTAGTATCATCCGCAAATTTGGAGATACTGCATTTAATCCCCTCGTCTAAATCATTAATGTACAATGTAAACAGCTGGGGCCCCAGCACAGAACCTTGCGGCACTCCACTAGTCACTGCCTGCCATTCTGAAAAGTACCCGTTTACTCCTACTCTTTGCTTCCTGTCTGACAACCAGTTCTCAATCCACATCAGCACACTACCCCCAATCCCATGTGCTTTAACTTTGCACATTAATCTCTTGTGTGGGACCTTGTCGAAAGCCTTCTGAAAGTCCAAATATACCACATCAACTGGTTCTCCTTTGTCCACTTTACTGGAAACATCCTCAAAAAATTCCAGAAGATTTGTCAAGCATGATTTCCCTTTCACAAATCCATGCTGACTTGGACCTATCATGTCACCATTTTCCAGATGCACTGCTATGACATCCTTAATAATTGATTCCATCATTTTACCCACTACTGAGGTCAGGCTGACCAGTCTATAATTCCCTGTTTTCTCTCTCCCTCCTTTTTTAAAAAGTGGGGTTACATTGGCTACCCTCCACTCCATAGGAACTGATCCAGAGTCAATGGAATGTTGGAAAATGACTGTCAATGCATCCGCTATTTCCAAGGCCACCTCCTTAAGTACTCTAGGATGCAGTCCATCAGGCCCTGGGGATTTATCGGCCTTCACTCAGAGTTGTTAACCTGTGGAATTCCCTACGGCAGAGAGTTGTTGATGCCAGTTCATTGGATATATTCAAGAGGGAGTTAGATATGGCCCTTACGGCTAAAGGGATCAAGGGGTATGGTGAGAAAGCAGGACAGGGGTACTGAGGTGAATGATCAGCCATGATCTTATTGAATGGTGGTGCAGGCTCGAAGTGCCAAATGGCCAACTCCTTTTCTATGTTTCTATATTTCTATGTTTCATCTCAGGAATCAACCTAGTGAACCTTCTCTGAACAGTCTCCAATGCCAGTATATCCTTCCTTAAATACAATGACCAAAACTGTACGCAGTACACTAGGTGTGGCCTCACCAATACCATGTACAGTTGTAGCAGGACTTCCCTGCTTTTATATTCCATCCCCCTTGCAACAAAGGGCAATATTCCATTTGCCTTCCTGATTACTTGCTGTACCTGCATACTAACTTTTTGTGTTTCATTCACAAGAATCCACAGGTCCCTCTGTACTGCAGCATTTTGTAATCTCTCTCCATTTAAATAATAATTTGCTTTATTATTTTTCCTGCCAAAGCGGTTAACCTCACACTTTCACACATTATACTCTATCTGCCAAATGTTTGCACACTCACTTCGCCTGTCTATATCCCTTTGCAGAGTCTTTGCGTCCTCCTCACAACTTGCTTTCCCACTCACCTTTGTATCATCAGCAAACTTGACTACAATACACTCAGTCCCCTCATCCAAATCATTAATTTAGATTGTAAATAGTTGAGGCCCCAGCACCAATCCCTGTGGCACCCCATTAGTTACCCTTTGCCAACCAGAAATGATCCATTTATCGGGATGGGTGGGACAGGAAGGCTGGGGTAGGGAAGTAGTGTCAAGTCATGGTGCTCCTGCCATCATGATGTGGGACAAGCTTGATGAACCAGGTGGTCGTTTCCTGTCCATCAATTTAGTACATCTGTAATTGTTCATCCCCAGTAAAACAATATTTCCAAAGGTTGCTAGCAATGTTCCCACGAAGGTGCAGATGTGCGCAGTCATGCATCAATGGGGAGGTCCCGCACAGGACACTGCCTTGCAGCAAGTTTAAAGGGACTGCGCACGAAGAAATAATTAGAGGGAATGCTGGTTGCTAGTATTTTTTATATTTCACTCTTTGCAAAGGCTGTTTGATTAACAAAACTGCCTGGCAGAAGCCAGTGGCTGGCACAATACATGCAGAGGAAGGTTGCCAAGTCTGTTGCCAAGTGGTGTCGCGTCACAACATTCCAACTCCATGTTTGATGGTTGGTGAAGTGGAGTTGATACAGAATGAGATGGTGGTCAGGGTGGTACTCCAGGGCAGCACCCATCCCTCCTCTCCGCCTTATAGACATCTTTACAGCATGCTTGGAAGGAGGTAGAGAAAGAGGACTTGAGGTCACAACTGACCATTATTTTCACCAGTAGTGCATGTTGGCCACAGGCAGCCCTCCGACAAATGGTACAGCTCTGCATTGATCAGTGGGTATATCGCTGTCCGTAAATGTGGATGGCAGGTGGATGCGTCTGCCCCTCATGTAACCTAGCTAGACTGGCATCCTTCCATTCGTCCTCCTTTTCTTCTTCCAATGAATGGAGGACCTGCTGGCCCAATATCATAGATGTACACAAACAAATTGCAAAGCATCCTGAACAACTAAATATAAATAGGAAATAAACAAAAAAAAAAGAGCAGGTAAAAAAGTTTGGCTATAGCCTTAAAATTCTACTCGAAATCTTGCAATAAGGCTCTTTAAATATACTCCCAGAGACAGCATACTTTAGCAACCTTGTACGCTCACTTAATATGGGTGAATAGATGACTAAGCATGCAAGGCTTATGGACATTTTGGGGAATTGGTGTGCACAAGCTAAATAGTGACATTGGGGTTTCATTTTAATACAATTAACTGCAAACTACTGAGTACCTCAGGCACCAGAATTGGATGGATGGTGATCAGATGGCAGTGATACCTGGCCAATGTTTCCAATGAGTTATATCTACTTCACACCCATTAAATCAGGAGTTACTGTTCATAAAATATATCCTAATGTATTTGCACTATGTTTATCACTGGTGTTGTAAGTTAGAGAATGAAATACATTTAGTTTATAAAAGCATCACTTTTGATCCCGTGGAGGGCTATAGATCTGTACCCAGGCCCTGCTTTCATTTGAACCAATCATTTGAACGTTGATGCCTGACCAAACTTTTTACTTTAGCGATAAGCTGCACACTGTCTGGATCTGAAACTGTTTTAATCCTTCATAACCCATCACAGATGTATCCACGATCATTCTCTTTGGGGCATGTATTGAAGGTGTGGTACTCAGAGACAAGTAAGTACATTTTATTCACTGCTGATAAGCTAAGCAGCGACAGAACTGAACTTATACAGTCGCATGACACGGTGCATCTTCAGCTTTTCTCTGCATTACCACCATTCCTATTTAATTCCTTCTTCATCCCTCAGCACACAGTGGTGAAAGAACAGGTTAGGGTTCCATCACATTTGTCCGATGCATTCCCTAGTGTGTGAGTTAGGTGGGGCAGCAGTAGAGGCAACAATTCCCTCAATACTCCTGAGCAAGGTGAAGGGCAAATAAGTTGGTGCTTTTGACCCTCAATGCTAGTCTGAGTCCCCTTATGAAAAGTACATATAGAATCATACAGTGTGGAAGGAGCTTGCACTAGCTCTGTGAAAGAGCTATCCAATTAGGCCCACTCCCCTGTTCTTTCACCCCAGCCTGCAAATGTTTCCTTTTCAAGTATATATCCAATTCCCTTCTGAAAGTTATTAGTGAATCTGCTTCCAGCACCCTTTATGGCAACACATTCCAGAATGTATGAGTTTCAGGTGAGAACAGGGGACAGGAGGAATAAGTGTGCTAGCCCCCTCACCCCCGCACCCCCCCCCCCTGCCCCCGGTATCAGATTCCACCCCCCTCCCCGCACCCACTGTGGTTGGGGATCAGACTTTCCCGGAGGTCGGGGGATGGGCCCCCCACTCCACAGGATCGGATCCTCCTCCCAGGCTTGCTGACCAGGCACCCTGCCCCTGGGATCGGAGCCCTCCGCCGCACCGCCCCCTCCCCGCCCCCCCCCCCCCCCCCGCCCCATCATGGTAAAGGATAAGAAGTGGGGAATCTGTCAAGGAGAAAAGACACAAGCTATGGAGTTTGAGAGGAAACCCGGATTTCCCAGTTTCCCATGCAAATCTCAACCACCCCCCCCCCTCTGTTAATATCCAAGCCATCCTCTCTCATACACGCAGCAGATGTGTGTGCTCCTGACAACTTTAAGATTTTTTTGTTGCTCTCAGGATGTGGGCAACACTGCCAAGACAGCATTTATTGTGTGCCCCGAGCTGCCCTAAGTCCACCACATACGGAATTCAAATTCATAACTTGTCATGAATTGAAGTTCAAAGGAGGTCACTTGGATGCTGCCTGTACCATAACCAGTGGGCTACCATACACGAGTCTCTAACATCTACCATTCTATTTTGTAACAAAGAGCTGAGAACTATTTAGTGCAATAGCGGAAGCATGGATATAAAAAAAATATTTAACATTGCTCAAACCTTCCAGAGCACAAGAGTGTGATCTTTTTTTAAATCTTCTGTCGAGGTTTCTGGGCCCGTTCTTCAGTGTCATTTTTGACCATATTGAGGTATATTTTCCACTTTTTTTTGCAAAACAATTGACTTATTTTCCTGTACGCAAAATGTAAAGCAAATTGGTTGCATCTGGGCTCTGAAGATTATCCATCTGAGTCCCAAAAGCGGAAAATTATTGGCTGCTTAAAGAAATATTAATCGTCGCTGCTGTCTGTTTTGCTGCCATCTTGGTATAGAGCATCTTTTCACCTTTAGCAGCACAATGCTGCCACCGTTTGAATCTCTGAACAGTCACTTGGAAAACGTAAAGTCATCGGAAGCTCATCCATATTCACAATCTGTGACAGTTCGTATTAATGCCTTCTGCAGCACATATGGAAACTGTCCAATTTCATCTCCAGGTCTTTAAGCAGCTTCGAGGTTATTTTGAAGGGTGAAGGTTAGAAATGGTCCTTTTATCAATATACTTGCTGACTGCGCTCACAATGCTGCAGCCAGGACTCACTGTGGTTCACATCCTGGTCAACTACAGTGCTTGCCAACTGCACTTGTCATCATAAGATAGATGGAGAAAAACAAAGCCATTCATCCCATTTCTGCTCATCTATCTCGAAAGTACCGACAGTTCACTCAGTACAACATCAATCTTTTAGCCTCCACTACACTACCCTGCATTACATAGAAATTAAAATACTGAAGCAGGCCATTCGGCCCAACCAGCCTGCGTTGGTGTACACATATATATATCTGTCTTTCGGATGAGACGTTAAACCGAGGCCCTGTCTACTCAAGAGGACGTAAAAGATCCCATGGCTTTATTTCGAAGAGCAGGGGAGTTATGCCTGGTGTCCTGGCCAATATTTATCCCTCAATCCACATAACAAAAGAACAGATTATCTGGTCATTATAACATTGCTATTTGTGGGAGTTTGCTTGTGTGCAAATTGGCTGCCGTGTTTCTTACTTTACAACAATGACTACACTCCCAAAATACTTAATTGGCTGTAAAACACTTTTAAATGTCCGGTGGTCATGAAAGGCGCAATATAAATGCAATTCTTTTTTATATCCTCCACACAAGCGGTATTCCTAATCCCACATGCCACTCAATTCCACTATCCCTTTATTCCCCTTTCCTTCAACTACCTATCTGACCTATTCTTAAATGTTGACATGATCTCTGATAGTGCATTCTACAGCCTCATAACTCTCTGTTTAAAAAAGTTTTGCATTATCACAGCTGACCTAATATTGTTCCCATCCAGCCTCCTCGCATATGTAATTCTGGCAGGGAGTACTGGACAACAATTGGGAGTTGGATCCCTGATTAATTAATCACTGCTTGTGAGAAGAAACTCCTCATGTCAGTCCTGATTGGTAGGCCGTTATGTCCTATTTTTAATAGGGTTTCCACACTTACCTTTTCTATACTGTTTCCTGTTGTATAAAAGTTACCTCTCAGTCACCTCCTTTCAGGGCTGTAATGCTCAATTTTCCCAGGCTTTCCTCAGTCATCTCACACTGGGGATCAGCCTCCAGGCTCTTCCCTGCACTTCCTCCAGGGCTTGAATGTCTTTTTAGTGTCTCGGTGACGAGAACAGGATACTTTCCTCTAGATGTGGTCTGACCAGTGCCCTACACCATTGAAGCTCAACTTTCTCCAACATGTGCTTTATGCTGGCATTGAACGCAGAATTGGTAGTACATTAGTCAACCTAAAGCAGGAGGGCTGACTGAGAGCTGAACGCAAAGCAAACAACCCGAATACAGTCAACAAGTACAGTGCTTATAGGGTCATTACTGGCCTTCCACATTTTCTGTCACTTTAAAGCAAGCTGGGAACATGAAGGAAAGGCTGTTTTCGGAAATAATTTCTGCACAATATAACTACCAAGATGCCTTCGATTCTATGTTTATATATAAAATAATCCCCTCACTTTAAATCCCAAACAATGGCGCAACCTTCCAATTTTAATTGGAGTATGTATGGAAGCCCAAAGATCCAGCAGCAATTCGTCTCTATACAATGGTTGGAATGCCCTGCTTACCTGCACCGATTTTTTTGTGGAACCACGACAGGCGGCACTGGGAAATGGGTCAGCAAGTCGCCCATCCATTTATACCTCCTGGCACAAAACATTCAATGCACCCACCCATGTACAGGTGGGCGAATTGAAATGGTGTCCAAATAACATAAATATGCTATTAGGTGCATTTTCAGTCATTTGCTCCATAGCATCCCCGGCGCTCAGCGGAACTATGGGCAGCAAAAGATCGACTGCATAGGCTTTTCATACTTACTTTAAAAATAAAATCCAATGCAATACAATGCAGCAGCAATCCTCCATTCCCTCTCTAAATGGACTCTCTGGGAGACGGCAAGAGGCGGGTAGGGTTGAAATCATCCCCCTTGTGTTATGCTAATGATCGCCAGGCAAGAAATAGGCCAGGGTCAGGGGCACAGCTTGTAGGGTGGGGCATCAGACCCGCCACACGGAGATGCACCCTAATTCCGCAAAAGCTGAGTATCTGGGCCAGATGACTCTACAAAGCCCCCTCATTAAAATCTGGGGACTGGGGCCAAAGTTAGGGGAGCTGTCCCACAGACTAGTCAAGCGACATCCTGACATAGTCATATCTATCAGCCAATTCATTGATTAACTAACACAAGCAGTTAAGATATTTTCCTGGAAGAGTAATCAAATGAAGTAATAAAATGGAAACCGAGAAATGCTGGTAATGGACAGGAGATCTGCCAGCATCTGTAAAGAGAAAAGGCAGGTTGATGTTTCAGTTCAGACCCTTCCTCAGAATTGTAAAGTAAAAATAAAATCATGCATTTTGCTTGCAACCAGAATCATAATCAATTGCAGGTTTGGTCCATTTAATGAGAAATTTTTACCATCATTATGCCTTACTGGATAAAACATATTGGGGCCGAAATTCACCGCCACCCGAAAGGGGCCGCACCTACCGCTTTTGATGTGTTTTCACCGCCGCGGTGGATGAGGTGGCCTCTTGTGCGAAATTCAGCTGTTTGTCATTTTTTTTCGAGCGAATTGGAAGTAGGTCATAATAGGGGCGGTAGTGTGACGATGAGTACACTCGAGGGGTGGAAGTGGAGGTGGGACGGAGTCTCCGCCTCTGACAGACATCATGACACTTGTGTGTCACCACATCTCTCCCCTTCACTTAAAGGGGAGAGCCGCTGTGTGATTGGTTTACTGGGCATTGAGAAGGTTTCGGCTGGGCCAATGGCCTGGTACCGAAGAGGGGGTGCCAGGCTGCCTGTTGGCGGCTCAGCCAAACCAGGGAGCTTAATTGTCGTGCCGACCTGGCAGTCGGGCAACAAAAAAAATAAAATAGCGGCCGAGGCAGTGCGCCCTCCCCTTCAAAGGCCGCCGCACAGCCATGTCTCACACACTGCAAACACAATGCACCGATAGAAATAACTATCGGGGGCACCGCTCAGCGGCCGGGAGATTTTTTTCCCCTGAATTTAGATTGAGGTGCAGGGGGGTCGGTGGTGCGCGCTTTGATGACATACTTAGGAGGGCTCAGCAGCACCGGGGCAGAATTGGGGACGGCCAAAAAAAGCACCGAGGAGAATTTTGCAAGCGGCGGCCATGCGACTCCAAATCAGAGCCATTCAACACTGCCGCATAGCCGCTGCTTTCCAGTGTTAAGAAGCATTTTCGGGAGGCTAAATTTCAGCCCCATTGACACTAAATATCATAAACAATTAGAACCATGTTGAGTTGATTTGTAAATCTCAATGTTTGTTTTCCTAGATTTGGAGAGGCCGTGAATGGGAATCTTGTGATTGGTACGTTGTCCTGGCCATCGCCATGGGTCATTGTTATTGGTTCATTCTTCTCTACATGTGGCGCTGGACTTCAGAGTCTGACAGGTGCCCCTCGTCTGCTGCAGGCCATCTCGCGAGATGGGATCGTACCTTTCCTACGGGTAGGTTTTTGCTGCTTTAATTGTTCTCATCAGGGAAGTAGGAGGACAGTGTTGGAGAATCTAAACAATGGGCGATGTTAGATGTGTGAAAATTGCATTTCATTCAGTTTGGAACTTGCAAACCAGGTTATCTCCCCGTCGTGAGATCATTGGAAAAAACAGTGAGGTAGATTGAGCATCCAGCATTAACTATGGGGCTGCAGGACCTTGTGTAAATTGAGGTAAAGTCACAAGCAGTTTGAAAAATTATGGGGAACATGCAGGAACTGTATCAAAGCTTGTTTTGCTAAATTTTGTTCCATACAGATCTGTCAATGATTGACAGTACATCAATACAAAAGTTTAAGCAGCACCATTCCTGATTCAACATCTTACTGGGGAAGGGGGATGTACAGTAGACACCTCAAGTCGCTGGAGAAATACCACCAACGATGTCTCCGCAAGATCCTATAAATCCCCTGGGAGGACAGACGCACCAACATTAGCGTCCTCGACCAGACCAACATCTCCAGTATTGAAGCACTGACCACACTTGATCAGCTCCGCTGGGCAGGCCAAATTGTCCAGACACGATACTACTCCAGCAAGCGCTCTACTCAGAACTCCTTCACGGCAAACGAGCTAAAGGTGGGCAGAGGAAACGTTACAAGGACACCCTCAAAGCCTCCCTGATAAAGTGCAACATCCCCACCGACACCTGGGAGTCCCTGACCAAAGACCTCCCTAAGTGGAGGAAGTGCATCCGGGAGGACGCTGAGTGTCTCGAGGCTCATCACTGACAGCATGCAGAAATCAAGCGCAGGCAGCAGAAAGAGCGTGCGGCAAATCTGTCCCACTTTCCCTTACCCTCAACGCCTATCTGTCCCACCTGTGACAAGGACTGCGGCTCTCGTATTGGACTGTTCAGCCACCTAAGGACTCATTTTAAGAGTGGAAGCAAGTCTTCCTCGATTCCAAGGAACTGCCTATGATGATGATAATCTCTCCACACCAGTCCCAGAAAACGAGGGCAGTGATAATTGGGCTTACAAAAGAAAGACTAGAGTTGACTTCTCATTTCGATCTTAACTCCCTCCCTTTAATGTTAAACGTGATTTATCTGATTATAAAGTACATGTTTCTGATGTAGCTACTCATAACATGCAGAGTAAATGTTCCTCCCATAGCGGGAATCGCAGGGCCAAAACAACATCCTCTAGCAGCAAATCAGTTCGTGCAACAGTGCTCATTATCTTTTATGCATTAAGGCAGATGGGAGAGATGACTGAGGAAAACTGTGGAGTTGCTGGATCTAGTCTATTGGCCAGATACTTTGATTTGTGTGCTACAAATATTACTGAGGGAAAAAATCCAGTGACATACTACATGACAGAGGATCCCAAATGTCTTCCAAAACAAACAATTACATCAGTGAGCATAGCTAATGGGATCGCTGTAGTCCCAGACAACAGTAATTGGATGTGACAAGGCTATCAGCCATATTACGCATCCTTTCTTACACTGATGTGGTGCTGAAATGCTACTGTGGTTTTACTCTCTTCTTGGCTACACTTTATCAAAATTTCATATCTCTGAATTGAAGAGACAGACTCTCTTGAACTGTTGCTAATCTTCTGCTCTCTAAGCCTTGAGCATTCTGTGGCATATTTTGTATATACAATTATGTAATGCAGTGGGTTTCTGTGATACAATCTGACACTTGCCTCCACTGAAAAATCCATCTATTTTCACTGGGAACAGAAATCTCTCAGTTCCAAGATTTGTTATTTAAAAGAGCAAATTGGGGGGGGGGGGGGGTGGAATTGCCCTCCACCCCGTTTCAGGCGGATAATTTAAATTATTTGAATTATTACCGTCAGGCTGGAGACGGGGGGAGAGGCGGGAAATTGCACTCTTTAAATAAAAAAATGCCTCCCAGTGCTTTCAGGGGCTGTTGGAGGGTTTGGGGTGGGAGCAGGACAGTGTCCATCAGCACCGCGCTGACACATCGCAACGTCCCTTCCCTTCACTTAAAAGAGAGGCACGCTGCGAGGCCTAGTGAGGCCTCGGTGGCAGCCACTGGGCCACAAGGGAGGGGTTCGGCCTGGCCAGTGGCCTGGCACACAAGGTGGGATGCCAAACTGCCTATTGCCTGCCTGGTCAAACCAGCGGCTGCCATTGTCGGGCTGACTCAGGGAGGCCGCAGCGCCCAGCCACCGGCAGTTTCACACCTCGCGAAACTGTAGGGACACCGACCGGGGGCACAAAAGAGGTGGCCGCCGGGCGGTAAGGGGTCGGCATGCCGGGCAGGGCAAGAAAGATCGGCCATGGTTTCTGTCGTGTATGGAGGAAGAGTCAGACTGAACACTGTGAGCTCAAAGTAAAGTGTGACCTTAGTCTTTTATTGCAGGTCGCCAGAGTGCCTCTCCAACCTGTGAAGCCTCCTTAAATACCTGTGCTCCCAAGGGATTATGGGATCCCTTGGGACTCCAGGGGATGAGCCCTCTGGTGGCTGTACAGAGTAAATACAAGTCCACATAAATAACAACACTCCCCCTCAAAGTCAATAGTGTAACTATTTACAATGTGAGTCGATCTGGGGCCCTTCTTGCCCTGGTTGATCGTCTCAGTGTGAAAGCTGGTGTTGTTGAATCATTTGTTGGGCCCTCACTGGGCTGCTGTTCAACTGGCCTTGCTGAGCTGCCTGGTGTGTTGGGCCCTTCAGGGCAGCTGTGGATGATGGGCTCTGCTTCGTGGTACCAGTTGCCACTGGTGTGTATGATGGAGGATCAAAAAAGCTAGGGTTCAAGATGGGTTGCTCAGGATAGTCCGTGAATCTGAGTTTGATTTGGTCCAAGTGTTTCTGGTGAATGAGTCCATTTGAAAGTTTGACCCGAAACACCCTGCTCCCCTCTTTGGCCACGACAGTGCCGGGAAGCCACTTGGGACCTTGTCCATAATTTAATACAAATACAGGATCATTGATTTCAATCTCGCGTGACACATTTGCGCTATCATGGTATGCACTTTTTTGAAGCCGCCTGCTCTCTACCTGTTCATGTAGATCAGGGTGAACTAACGAGAGCCTTGTCTTAAGTGCTCTTTTCATGAGCAGTTCAGCAGGTGGGATCCCAGTGAGTGAGTGGGGTCTCATGCGGTAGCTAAGCAGGACTCAGGATAGGCGAGTCTGCAGTGAGCCTTCATTTACCCTCTTCAAGCCTTGCTTGATGGTTTGCACTACTCTCTCTGCCTGACAATGGACGCTGGTTTAAACGAGGCAGATGTGACATGTTTGATCCCATTACGGGTCATGAATTCTTTGAACTCAGCACTGGTAAAACATGGCCCGTTGTTGCTCACCAGGACATCGGGTAAGTCGTGAGTGGCAAACATGGCCCGCAGGCTTTCAGTAGTGGCAGCGGATGTGCTAGCCGACATTATCTCACATTCAATCCACTTGGAGTACGCGTCTACAACCACAAGGAACATTTTACCCAAGAACGGGCCTGCATAATCGACGTGTACCCTAGACCACAGTTTGGAGGGCCAAGACCATAAACTTAGCGGCGCCTCCCTGGGTACATTGCTTAACTGCTAGCATGTATTACATCTGTGAACGCAGGATTCTAAGTCCGCATCAATACCAGGCCACCACACATGGGATCTGGCTATCGCTTTCATAATTACAATGCCTGGGTGGGTACTGTGGAGATCACTGATGAAGATATGTCTGCCCTTCTAGGGGACCACTACACGATTGCCTCACAGAAGGCAGTCTGCCTGTATAGACATTTCATCTTTGCGCCGCTGCAACGGCTCTTCCTGCATTTCCACTGGTACACTGGACCAGCTCCCATGAAGCACACAGCTTTTGACTAGAGATAATAAGGGGTCCTGGCTTGTTCAGGTTTTGATCTGCCGGGCAGTGTTGGGTGATTGCTCACTCTCAACTGCTTCCATAACCATGGCTAGATCTGTGGGCTGCGCCCTTTCCACCCCCATGGTGGGCAATGGCTGCCAACTGAGAGCATCGGTGCAGTTTTCTGTGCCTGTCCTGTGGCAGGTGGCATAGTTCAATGCAGACAACGTGAGCGCCTATCTCTGGATGCGGGCCGATGCGTTGGTATTTATCCCTTTACTCTCAGAAAACAGGGATATAAGTCGGCCCCTTTTTGTAGTACGACATGTAGTGGTTCTAACAGGGTGCTGAGACCCGGTAAAAAGTTACCAAAGTAGTTCAAGAGTCCCAGAAACGACCGCAGCTCCGTCACATTCTGTGGCCTCGGTGCATTCTCGATTGCCTCCTTCTTCGCGTTGGTGGGCCTGATGCCGTCCGCCGCAATCCTCCTTCCCAAGAACTCCACTTCAGGCGCCAGGAAAATGCACTTCGAGCGTTTTAACCTGAGCCCCACGCGGTTGAGTCGACTAAGAACCTCCTCCAGGTTCTGCAGGTGCTCAACTGTGACCAAGATATCATCCTGGAAGACCACGGTGTGCGGGACCGACTTCAGTAAACTTTCCATGTTTCTCTGGAATATCGCCGCCGCTAATCGGATTCCAAACGGGCATCTGTTATAAACAAAAAGACCTTTGTGTGTGTTGATGCAGGTGAGGACCTTCAATGATTCCTCCAGTTTCTGCGTCATGTAGACTGAAGTCAGATCCAGCTTCATGAACGTCTTTCCTCCCGCCAGCGTTGTAAAAAGGTCGTCGGCCTTTGGTAGTGGGTATTGGTCCTGCAGGGAGAAACGATTGATAGTTACTTTATAATCGCCACAGATTCTGACGGTGCCGTCTCCCTTGAGGACTGGGACAATAGGACTGGCCCACTCGCTGAACTCGATCAGTGAAATGATGCCCTCTCTTTGCAGCCGGTCTAGCTCGATCTCTACCCGTTCTCTCATCACGTACGGTACTGCTCTCGCCTTGTGATGGATGTGTCGCGCCCCCAGAATTAGGTGGATTTGCACTTTTGCTCCTTGGAATTTCCTGATGCCTGGTTCGAACAGCGAAGGAAATTTGTTTGACACCTGGGCACACGAAGTGTCGTCAGTGGGCGATAGCGCTCGGACATCGTCCCAGTTCCAGCGTATCTTTCCCAGCCAGTTCCTGCCGAGCAGCGTGGGATCATCGCCCGGTACCACCCAGAGTGGTAGCTTGTGCACCGCTCCATCATAGGAGACCTTTACGGTAGCACTGCCGATTACAGGAATCAGTTCTTTTGTGTAAGTTCGTAGTTTCGTGCGAACTGGAGTTAAGACTGGCCTTGAGGCCTTGTTGCACCACAACCTTTCGAAAGTCTTTTTGCCCATGATGGACTGGCTCACACCCGTGTCCAGCTCCATTGACACCGGGAGTCCATTTAGTTCAACATTCAGCATTATCGGGGGACAATTCATGGTGAATGTGCACCCCATGTACCTCTGCCTCCTCTATCTGAGGCTCTGGTTCGTCGTGATCTTCCGTGGACCTGTCCTCCTCTGCAACATGGTGGTTTGCAGGTTTAACAGGCTTTGCAGCTAGCCTGCTCACTTGTTGGACGTGTCCCATTGTTCCACAGCCCTTGCAAACGTACTCTTTGAATCGGAATGAATGGAAACGATGATCACCCCCACAGCGCCAACAAGGTGTTAATGGCCTTGCATTCATCACCCTTGATGGTGGACTCTGAGTCATCTGCAGACGTGCAGCTGCTGGTATGTGTGACCTGCCCTGTACATTATGATTCGAAAACAACATCACTTTGTTCACAGTACTTGTAGCAGCACTTGTGTGCTGAGAGATTTGCTTAGTATTGTCACTGATGGCAATGAACGCCTGGGCTATCGCTATGGCTTTACTCAAGGTTGGGGTCTCTACAGTCAAAAGTTTGCGAAGTATAGTTTCGTGGCCAATGCCAAGTACGAAAAAGTCTCTGAGCATGTGCTCCAAATGTCCTTCAAATTCGCAATGTCCTGCAAGACGTCTTAGCTCGGCGACATAACTCGCCACTTCCTGGCCTTCAGACCTTTTGTAGGTGTAGAACCGCTACCTCGCCATCAGAACATTTTCCTTTGGGTTCAAATGCTCTCGGACCTGTGTGCATAAATCATCGTACGATTTCTCCGTGGGTTTCGCTGGAATGAGCAGACTCTTCATGAGGCTATACGTTGGTGTCCCACAGACAGTGAGGAGGATTACCCTTCGTTTGACAACGGTTTCTTCCCCATCTAGCTCGTTGGCCACGAAGTATTGGTTGAGTCGCTCCACAAAAGCTTCCCAGTCATCTCCCTCCGAAAATTTCTCCAGGATGCCCACTGTTCTCTGCATCTTTGGGTTCGCTATCTGTATCTCGTTGCCAGATGTCGTGTATGGAGGAAGAGTCAGACTAAACACTGTGAGCTCAAAGTAAAGTGGGACCTTAGTCTTTTATTGCAGGTCTCCAGAGTGCCTCTCCGACCTGTGAAGCCTCCTTAAATACGTGTGCACCAAAGGGATATGGGATCCCTTGGGACTCCAGGGGATGAGCCCTCTGGTGGCTGTACAGAGTAAATACAAGTCCACATATATAACAGTTTCCACCGCCCCCGGGTGGAACGCCCCGATAAACAGCCTTAAAAAAAAGGGGCATTTTCGGCCCCTAATTGTTTTCTTCTTGAGATTAGCTAAAAAGTAGAAATGTGTATTTTGACCCGTGCGATTGTGGAGAATGCGATTTGGTATTAGGGATACAAGGAAGTGATAGGAAGTGTCCTCACCAGCGTAAGTTTAAAAAAAAAACGTTTTTAAAAAACTTATCTTTCTGGGCCTCTCTTGCTTCCCCGCTGGGTTGAGCATGATGGAAAACTCATTGCAGCTTCCTGCCCACACCATTGAGTTAAAATTGCAGTCGGTTCTTGAAGATATTATCAGGACCAGGCATTCATATGTAAAAAAAAGACCCTGCCAGCTGTGGGCAGGTGTCCTTTCCACCTGCTTAATTAAACAGGTTAAAATCAATAACCAGCAGCTCCAGCGTAGGTAAGTAACCATGGTGATATTAAATGCCCACCTGCCTGATTTCCATCGAGTGGGAAGGTTTGAAATCGCCCCCCTCATGTTAGAGGAATTTAAATTTTACACAAAATGGTGGTAATTTTGACTTAGTCCATTAGTGTAAAGGTGATGATAACGAATCAGAAGCCTGTGTTAGATCACTCCTGATTTTTTTCTGTTGAAATCAGCGGGGAGAGATGTAAATCAGACTGCTGATTCACTATCACTCATTTTACATTATTGCATAAAGTCAAAATCTATTCCCAATGTCTTCTGCCAGTCTGTCTCAAACCAGCAGTTCTAAGCAAGGTGATAGGAGATGGCAGGGCACCAATAATTGTACAAATTTCTTCCTTTATCACATGGACGTTCATTGGACACCTTTTTCAATTTTTGTTCTCACAATTAAAGTATTTACATATCCCGATTCTCATCTGTTTTCAATATATTTCAACTGATATTGCACTCCCAAATGTCTCAATCCTATGCAAACTGAGATTAATTGGGACAAGGGCTCAAGAACCATGTCATATATGATAAATCATTGGAAATGATGTATTTGTCAGATACTAACTTATATATCACAAGAGGCCAAGGGCCAGGAAACTATGAAGCTGTTAACTTCCTCTCCGCTCCCAATACAGATTCATTATGCAACATTGAAATGTGGGTTTTGAAAATTACACTAAGCAAATGTTAGTGTACAAATGTTAATACATGAGATTCCTTTCTGTGCTTTTTAATGGAAATACTAAACTACTTTAAAATAAACAAGTAAATGCCTCTATTAAAATCATGAACAATGGAATTTCAAACTTGTTTGTATACTATTTGCACAGAGAAATTTCAAAGTCCATGTCTCAACATTTGTATTGTTTAGGAGAGACATTTTAGGTTCTCTCACTGTGTGTTGGGCATAGTCCAGTCAACATGTTAGTTATTCATCATAGAATCATAGAAACTTACATCACAGAATGAGGCCATTCGGCCCATCGTGCCTGTGCTGGCTCTTTGAAAGAGTAGCCGTGCTTATTTCTACTTCCTCCTTGCCAGAGGGAATACTTTTTTCCTATCTACTCTATCTCGTCATCTTGAAAACCTCTATTAGGTCACCTCTTAATCTTTTCTGTTCCAAGGAGAACAGTCCTAACTTTTCCATAACTGAAGTTCCTCATCCCTGGTAACATCCTGGTAAACATCATCTGCACCCTTTCTAAGGCCGTTACATCTTTTCTGAAGTGTGATGCCCAGAATTGTCCACAATACTCCAGCTGAGACCTAACCAGTTATTTATAAAGTTCCAGCATGATCTCTTTCCTTTTATATTGTGTCCCTCTATTTATAAACACAAGTAACCCATATGCTTTTTACCATCTTATCAACTTGCCCTGCCATCTTTAAGGATTCGTGTATATGGACACCAAGGTCTCTCTGCTCATCTACATTTTTCAAAATTGTGCCATTTATAGTATACTGTCTTTCCATATTAGTCCTCCCAAAGTCATACTGCTTTGCATTGAACTCCATTTTCCATGCTTCTGCCAATTTCACCATCCTGTCTATGTCATCCTGAAGCCTATAACCATCCTCATCACTATCTATTACTTTGCCAATGTTCCTATCATATTGCTCCCTACACCTGAATCTCGGTAGTTTATAAAAATTGAAAAGAGTAATGGACACAAAACTGACTCTTCGGCTACTACAAACCACCCCCAGTCTGAAAAACATCCACCCACCACCACCCTTTGCTTCCTGTCACCGAGCCAATTTTGTATCCATACCACCACTTTCCTCATAATTCCATGGGCTTCCATCTTCTTCATAAGCCTCCTGTGTGTCACTTTGTCGAATGCCTTCCAAAAGTTCATATATACAACATCTACTGCACTACCTTGGTCAACCTTCTCTGTCACCTCATTGAAGAATTTAATCAAGTTAGTCAGACACGATTTGTTTTTAATAAATCCGTGCTGGCTCTCTTTGATTAACCCATGCGTTTCCAAATTAAAGTTGATTTTGTCCAAGTTAATGCTTTCCAATAACTTCCCCAACATTGATGTTAGGCTGACTGGCGCGCAGTTTCCTGGTTTATCCCTCTCCCCATTCTTGAATAGTGGTGTAACATTAACAACCCTCCAGTCCTCCAACACGTCTTCTGTATCCAATGAGGGTTGTAAGTTTGTGACCAACCCCTCTGCTATTTCTACCTTTGCTCCTTTCAGTGACCTAGGATGCATTCCATCTGGACCAGGTGACTATCAACATTCAATAATGCTAATATTTTTAGTATGTCTTCTCTATCTATTACTATTCTGTCCATACCTTCCATCTCCTCTTTTGGTGTGACCTTCACATCATCTGGTTGCTTTGTGAAGATAAATACAAAGTACTCATTTAATACTTTAACCATTTGCTCTGCCTCTACATGAAGATTTCCCTTTGGTCCTTAATAGACCGAACTTTTTTCTTCTAGCTAACTGCTTATGTCTTTATGTTTATAAAATATTTTAGAATCACTTTAATCTTTTCTGCTAATCTTTTCTCGTAACTTCTCTTTGCTTCCCATTTTAACCAAGTTGCCTCTTGTACTTTCCATAATCTTCCTGGTCATTAACTGAGTCTTCCTCCCGACATTTGTCATAAGCCTCCTTTTTTTGCTTTATTTTAACCTTTATTTCCTTTATCATCCAGAGTGCATTAGCTATGGATGCTCTACCTTTTCCTTTCAAAGGAATTTGCCTAGTTTGCCCCTGAACTATCTCTTCCCTGAATGCCCTCCATTGCTCCATTATTGCTTTACCCTGCAATTGCCTTCCCCAATCTACCTGTGCTTAAATCACTGAAATTAGTTCTTCCCCAGTTGAGTATTTTTACCGTCAATATTTTATGGTCACTTTCCATAATTACTTTGAACCAAATGATGTTATGGTCACTGTTAGCGAGATGATCTCCTAACATGGATAGAGGATTGGCTAATTAACAGAAAACAGAGAGTTGGGATAAATGGTTCATTCTCTGGTTGGCAACCAGTAACTAGTGGGGTGCTGCAGGGATCAGTGCTGGGACCCCAACTATTTACAATCTATATTAATGACTTGGATGAAGGGACGGAGTGTAACGTAGCCAAGTTTGCTGATGATACAAAGATGGGAGGAAAAGCAATATGTGAGGAGGACACAAAAAATCTGCAAAAGGACATAGACAGGCTAAGTGAGTGGCCAAAAATTTGGCAAATGGAGTATAATGTTGGAAAGTGCGTGGTCATGCACTTTGGCAGAAAAAATCAAAGAGCAAGTTATTATTTAAATGGATAAAGATTGCAAAGTGCTGCAGTACAGCGGGACCTGGGGATACTTGTGCATGAAACATAAAAGGATAGTGTGCAGGTTCAGCAAGTGATCAGGAAGGCCAATGGAATCTTGGCCTTTATTGCAAACGGGATGGAGTATAAAAGCAGGGAAGTCTTGCCACAGTTATACTGGGTATTGGTGAGGCCACACCTGGAATACTGCGTGCAGTTTTGGTTTCCATATTTACGAAAGCTTATACTTGCTTTGGAGGCAGTTCAAAGAAGATTCACTAGGTTGAATCTGGAGATGAGGGGGTTGACTTACGAAGAAAGGTTGTAGGTTGATTGGAATTCAGAAGAATGAGAGGTGATCTTATTGAAATGTATAAGATTATGAGGGGGCTTGACAAGGTGGGTGCAGAGAGGATGTTTCCACTGATGGGGGAGACTAGAACTAGAGGGCATGATCTTAGAATAAGTGGCCGCTCATTTAAAACTGAGATGAGGAGAAATTTCTTCTCTCAGAGGGTTGTAAATCTGTAGAATTCGCTGCCTCAGAGAGCTGTGGAAGCTGGGACATTGAATAAATTTAAGACAGAAATAGACAGTTTCTTAAATGATAAGGGGATAAGGGGTTATGGGGAGTGGGCAGGGAGGTGGACTGAGTCCATGATCAGATCAGCCATGATATTGAATGGCGGAGCAGGTTCGAGGGGCCATATGGCCTACTCCTGTTCCTATTTTTTATGTTCTTATGTAACATGCTCCTCATGCCCTACTTTGTTTCGCAGAACCAGATCCAACACGGCTTCCTTCCTTATTGGGCTGGAGACATAATGATCGCTAAAGTTCTCCTGCACACAGCAGAAATCCCGCTCCTTCCCTACCCTTAGCATTATGTTATTTCCAGTTTTTCTTAGGGTAATTAAAGTCTCCTAATATTACTGCTCTATTTTTGTTACATAACTTTGAAATTTAACGACAAATATGCTCATCTATCTCCTTCTCACTGTTTGGAGCTCTGTAAAAAAAACTCCGAACAGTGTAATAGCTCCCTTACTGTTCCTCAACTCAAGCCAAATAGCTTCAGTCCTAGTATAACGTTTCTATTTAGAACTATAACTGTAACATCATCCTTAATCAATACTGCCATGTCCCCATCTCTTTTCCCTGCTCTATCATGCCTGAATATTTGGTAACCAAGAATATTAAAAATCCATTCCTGGCCTTTGAGTCATGTCTTTGTTAATGCAACCACGTCATAATCCCATGCAGCAATTTCTGCATGCAGGTCACCAACCTTATTAGTTACACTGCAGACAGTGACATACATACAATTTAATAACTCCTCTGTCACATTTTCTATTTTCCTCAGTCTGGTCCCTGCAATTTTGAGGATATTTTTAATTTTATTGCTGTCCTCTGATCTCATTTCTTTTTCTTTCTGCTATTTTCTGGTACCCCTCCCCCTGACAATTAGTTTAAACCCTCTCCAACAATACTGGTTAATCTCTCAGCAGGAACATTGGTCCTGGCTTTGTTCAAGTGAAACCCATCCTTCATGTACAGGTGCCGCTTTCCCTAGAACTGGTCCCAAAGCCCCAAGAATCTGAAACTCTCCCTCTTGCATCACTTCTCCAGCCACGCATTTACCTGCTCTGTCTTCCTGTTTCTATACTCATTAGTACATGGCACTGGGAGTAATCTTGAGATTATTACCTTTGAGGTCCTGTTTTTTAATCTTTTCCCTAGCTTCTGAAACACTACCTGAAGGTCCTCAACACTTTTTCTACCTCTGTCATTGGTTCCAACATGGTCCACGACTCCTGGCTGTTCCACTTCCCCTCGCAGAATGCCCTAATCTAATTCATGCATCTAATACAAATGTAGTTTTAACAGGGATTTGCAAATTGACAATCCTGGGACAGGAATGAAGTGAATAGGAGCAGATCGTTGTCCAGTTTCCATTTCCCTAAAAGGAATCTTCTCTTATTAATAGTTATCTGCATTTGAACGTTGTGCTATTTTAAACGTAGTCTCCTGTTCTGAGCGTGCATCATTTTACTTACTGTTGCTGCGGTTGTCTTACTGTTTTGTATTTCTCAGGTGTTTGGCCATGGAAAAGCAAATGGTGAACCCACTTGGGCCCTGTTACTGACCGCATGTATCTGCGAAACTGGGATCCTCATTGCCTCGCTGGATGAAGTGGCCCCCATCCTCTCGATGTAGGTACACTTTTTGGAATATTACTGATCTTCAAATAAAGGGTAGATTTTACAACCAGCATTGTCAGCACGGAGCTTTGCACAAATTAGAAATCTAGGTGGGTTGGTTAGCAGGCCCCACAGGACTTTTTGTCCATTATTCTAATAATAATTTCAATAATGTTCCATGCTGAAAGGATAAATTTGTAAAATTTACTCGTATGTACTTCACTGGCAATTACACAGATGTTTCCCAGAACGTATCAATGCTTCAATTCCTGTGACAAACAGGAAGTTCCTGTTAAGTTGCACCCTGAACTGTATTTTATAGTCTCTTTAACACTCTTAGTTCAACTTAACTCTATTTATTTGGGAGATCTCAGACAGCCATGTGGCGCTTAAAATAGCATTCCTTCACAGACCCTCTCTCTCAATACAGCTCCCTATACCTCCTAGTTAGAGGGCGCTATACATTATATCAATACCTCCTAACTAGAAGGCGCTGTACATTATCGCTTACACCTTTCCTTTCAAAAGAAACAAAACTGAATTAAAGTTAGCTTCAATATAAATGGATAGTTAACTTCTTCTGAATACATGTATTAAACAACTACAAGTTTAACAATCAACAAAACTCTTGGCTTATTAATTCTTTATCCAAGTCTTGTCCATAATTTTTTATTTCTGTACATAGTGCTCCAGATATTTTGATGTTGTGCAGATTCTGTTGTTTTGCCTCAAACTGGTTGTTTCAAGAGTGTTCTGTGCACTGATTGCTTTCGTCCCTTTATCAGTGCTCTGAGGGGAAATATCAGGCAACATTTCCCTGTTTTCATGTGTTGTCGTTGAAGTGATGTTTCGCTTGTTATTGGTTGTGTTGGCAGCGGATCGTCTGTGGGTGTCACTGAGATCTCTGGAATTTCAATGACTGTCTCAGCTCTCTCTCAGATAATTCCTATTTCTACAATACTCACGGCCATCTTCTGTAATGACCTGATATGAACGAATGCCGACTTGTTTCTGAACCTGAGCTTTTTTCCACTCTTTGCTGTCTTGCATTTGTTTGAGTCTCACTGTTTCTCCTTCCAGCAGTGTAGGAAGTGCTGTAGCACCTCTGTTGTAGTAGTGTGCTTGTTTGGCATGGTTCCTTTCATTGTTGACGATGACGTCGTGTGTGATCCTTGGTTTCAGTAGTTCGTTTGCGATTGGGATGTTTGTCCTTGTAGAGCGACTGAGTAAGCATTGCGCTGGCGAACTATCAAGGCCTTCAGTTGGTATGTTTCGCCAGGTGAGAAGGTTCATTTAGAAGTCTTTCTTCGTCTTCTTGATTAACCGCTTTGCAAGCTTAACCGCGTTCTCAACCTTTCCATTGCTTTGTGGCTATTCTGGTGAGCTTGTTGCATGATCAAATCCATATTCTGTGACAAAGTTTGTGAACTGTTGTGAGTTAAAGGGAAGTCCATTGTCAGATTGAACCTGGTCTGGAATACCGTGGTTAGAGAAGTGTTTCTTGAGGTGTTTGATGATGACAGTGGTATCTTTCTTTCCATGCAGATTGTCTATCTCGAGATAGTCCGAGTAGTAGTCCACTATGCATAAGTAGTCTTTGCCATCGAGTGTGAATATGTCACAACCAATCTTTTCCCACAGTCTCTGAGAGAGGTCGTGACTTATCAATGGTACTTTTAGTTGGCTCGATTAATAGGTGTTACATGTTTCACAATTTGAAACATAAGAACATAAGAATTAGGAACAGAAGTAGGCCATCTAGCCCCTCGAGCCTGCTCCGCCATTCAAAAAGATCATGGCTGATCTGGCCGTGGACTCAGCTCCCCATAATCCTTAATTCCCTTATTGGTTAAAAATCTATCTATCTGTGATTTGAATACATTCAATGAGCTAGCCTCAACTGCTTCCTTGGGCAGAGAATTCCACAGATTCACAACCCTCTGGGAGAAGAAATTCCTTCTCAACTCGGTTTTAAATTGGCTCCCCCGTATTTTGAGGCTGTGCCCCCTAGTTCTAGTCTCCCCGACCAGTGGAAACAACCTCTCTGCCTCTATCTTGTCTATCCCTTTCATTATTTTAAATGTTTCTATAAGATCACTTCTGAACTCCAAAGAGTAAAGACCCAGTCTACTTAATCTATCATCATAAGGTAACCCCCTCATCTCCGGTATCAGTCGAGTGAATCGTCTCTGTACCCCCTCCATAGTCTTTTATGTGACTGTTCAGTCTTGGCCAGTAAATGGATACTCTGGCATGTCAAAGAGTGCTATTGACGCCAGTGTGAGCAGCATGAAGTCGCTGATAAATGTCGTATCTCAGGAATTTTGGTATGACACAGCGATAGCCTTTGAAGACTATGCCATCCTGTGTTATGAATTTGTCACAAACTTTGAAGTATGCATGCGTTTCAGCGGACCTACATGTGTCGTTTCTGGCCATCCTGTTGTGATTTGTTGTATGACCAGTTGTAGTGTGGAGTCGCTTGCAGTTGCGTGTTGTATGGTAATCAGTCTTTGTTTAAAGAGTGGGAGAAATTCCACCATGTGGATGCATTCCACTGCAATTTCTGTCGGCGATCTCTCCATGTTTTTGAGGTATGCACGTGAGAGGGTGTCTGCTAGGTATATTTCTTTTCCTGGTTGATACTTTCTTTCGACGTCATATTGGTTGAGCCTAATGAGCAAATGTTGTAGTCACTTGGGTGCTGCAGATAACAGCTTGCGTCGTATAGCAACCAAAGGCTTATGGTTTGTCCATTGCGTGATTTTGTGACCGTATACATATTGATGGTTTCATTCCATTCCGAAGACTTGAGCAAGCAGCTCCTTTTCGATTTGAGAGTATCGCGTTTCTGCTGGAGTGAGCAATCGGCTCGAGTATGCAATTGGTTGTCCCTGTTGCAGAAGGACGAAACCAAGACCCTTGTTCAAAGCATCTCCTTGACCTTCGGTTGCAAGTTTGTAGTCAAAGTACCTGAGCACCGGAGAATCTTTCACGCGTTGTTTGATAGCTTCAAACGCTTTGTCTTGTTCTTCAGTCCATTTCCAGGCAGTGTCTTTATGAGTAAGCCATCGCGGAGGCTCACTGAGGTCTGAAAGAGCCGGCAAGAATTTTGCAAGGTACTTTGTCATGCCGACAAATCGTTGTACACCTGCGACATCCTGCGGTTTCTGCATTTCATTGATTGCGACCACTTTGCTTGGGTCAGCATTGAGTCCGTCACTAGACAGTATGTGTCCCATGTATTTTATTTTGGAGCTCTTGTATTCGAACTTATCAAAGTTTAGTTTGATGTTTCGCTCTCTGCATCTCTGCATGGATTTGCGTAAGTTTGCATCATAATCGTGATTGGCCTCTTTAAGTATCTCACCGCATCCAGTGATCAAGATATCTGCAATCTTGTGGACTCCATCTAGACCCTTGAGGTTCTGGTCTAGCTTCTGCTGGAAGATTGCCAGAGCAGGACTGATGCCAAATGGCATTCTATTATATTGATATCATCCCTATGGCGTCTGGAAGGTCGTGAGGTAGGAGGACTCTGTGTCTAGTTCACATTGCAAGAAACCCTCCTTGCAGTCTGCTTTAGTGAAGACCTTTACATTTGACCTCTGTGGCAAGATGTCATCAATCACAGGAAATGGATAGTGTCCACGTTTCAGAGCATTGTTCAGATGTTGAGGGTCGATACATACTAGTATCTTTCCATTTGGTTATTGTACAGTCACTAAACTGGATACCCAATCCGTTAGTTCAGCCGCTTTCGTGATGATTTGTCGTTTTTCCAAACGATCGCGATCCTCTTTTAGTGTTTATTTGATCGCTATTGGCACCCGTCTGGGTGGCATTACAGCTGGTGTCACTGATTCATTAAGTTCAAGGGAAACTGTCCCTGGCATGTGTCCAAGTCCCTTAAACACATCCGGAGAAGTATTGTTGACATCAGTTTTTGACGCGAGCGAGACGTTTGCCTTGTTCGTAGTTTTCGATTCGCGTGGTTCATTTACCACCGCGATATTCTGATGCTGCACTTTTATCAGTTGTAGCTGTTGAGCAGTGCGTGAGCCAATCAGTTGTGCACTTTGGCCTTCAATGATCACAAAGGGCACAACGTACTTTTGCTTGTTCTTTGTATTTTCCAGTGGCACATTACAAGTCCCTACCACTGGAATGGGTGCATGGTTGTCATATAGTGACAGTATTGTTTTGGATTCTTTTATCTTTAAGCCTTTAGATAAGTATCTAAGAGGTAGCACATTGCATGTGGCCCCACAATCTATTTGCATTTTTACCATTTGACCTTTAATGGAGAAGGTAGCCATAACCTTGTTGGGATATTTTTTGTCAGCTTGGTCCTTGATTGTGCGATCATCTGACCAAAAACTGTACCTTTCTCTTTCAAACTTTGGAGAAAAATATACAGAATGTAAGGCTGAGGAAAGACTATCTGGCCCCTCAAGCTTGCCCTATCCAGAGCAGGTGTAGCCTTGCACAACCATTGGCAAAAAAAATACAAGAAAAATGAAACCCAAGGTCAGTTTTGCAAAGGGAAACTCCCCAAAAAAATCATCCTAGCAACCTAGCAACATGTCTTTTATAACTTGAAAAGTCCTCTCTCAGTAACTTCACATGCTCCCTTTTGATAGTGTGCAGGGAATCCTTATTCACTGCACCGTTTGCTAATCAGTTCCAGATGTCAACTACGCTCTGTAAAAATAAACAGTTTCCAGCATATAACCAAGCTCTTTTCTCATTTACTTTATACACACTTGCTTCTTAATTCTTCCATCCCTTTCTGGATCAAATAACCTGTCCACTGGACAGAATCTATTCCCTTTGTGACTTTAAACACTCAATCAGATCTCTTCTAAACCAATGAAAGAAGTGCAATTCTTGAGTCTATTCTGATAGCTGAGAGTATCATTTTGGCCACTCTCCTCTGGTCATTCTCCCTCACCATGTGTATGGATCGCAAAGGGCTACAGCACTCTCAATATGGCTGTATCAAGGCCTTCTATAACCCAAATATAATATTCCTGCTTTTATATTGTTATTGTCATAGCGATACACTCTAAAACTCCAATTTGCTTCCCCAATGACAACATCACACTGTTTGTGAACCTTCAGTTTTTTATCCAGTATGATCCCCAAGTCCTTCTCTTGCTCTGTGAAGCAACCTTTAGCAGCTATCCCTGCACTGTATTCACAGGCCTGCAATTACCCAGCCCCAATAGCATTTATCCACACAAAGGACATATTGCATTCATCAAACTGTCACTCTATGTAGGAATGGAATGATGATCTGTAACTGCCATAAATCTGTATTCAATAATTTAAAATGCTGGAAAAGTAGAACGACTTGAAGAGCATCTGAAAGAGGACACAAGAACATAAGAAATAGGAGCAAGGGTAGGCCATTTGGTCCCTTGAGCCTGCTCCACCATTCATTATCATGGCTGATCTGATCTTGGCCTCAACTCCACTTCCCTGCCTGCTCCCCATAACCCTTGACTCCCTTATCATTCAAAAATCTGTCTATCTCCATCTTAAATATATTCAATGACCCAGCCTCCACAGCTCTCTGGGATAGAGAATTCCAAAGATTCACAACCCCCTGAGAGAAGAAATTCCTCCTCATTTCTGTTTTAAATGGGTGACCCCTTATTCTGAAACAATGCCCCTTAGTTCCAGATTTCCCCATGAGGGGAAACATCCTCTCTGCAAGAGAAAAAATAGGTTAATATTTTGGATGAAATATTGGTTAGAACTGACCTGTAAAGCCCAGATTTCAAATGTTAGTGCCTCCAAGATTAAGTTTATAATGTAAAAACTGATTGTGGCCTGTGTTAGAATTTGGCCTTTACCATCATCAAAACTCTTGTGTTGTTTAACATTGACAGGTCAGCAAAAGAAAAATGGTCCAATTTCCTTTGCAAATGAAGGAAGTGACTTTATATTATTTGTTTGTCCTCAGGTTTTTCTTGATGTGCTACATGTTTGTGAATCTTGCCTGTGCTCTACAGACCCTACTCCGAACACCCAACTGGAGACCCAGATTCAAATATTACCACTGGTATGACGCACTTTCCTGAAATGGTCTCCAAACAACCATATTTTTTTGTGTTGCCGTTTTTCCTTCATCCTGTCAAAAGCATTTTAAAAAACACACTTGAATAAAGCAGAGTGCGTTACATAAAAGATTACAGATATCTGAGCGTGTTACATAGAGAATAACAGATTGCATGGTATATGTTGTATCGATAACAAATATTTCAGAGTGTCTTACAGATGTGTTGTGCAGAAGATAGCAGGTGCTTTGGAATGTGTTACATTGAGGATGGCGGATATCTGTTGCTTATACGGCAGCAAATCATCAAGAGGTTCTAATGATCTCATGAACTATGAGAATGAATCCAAAGCAATATACAGATATCATCAAACCCCAGGATCTCCCCCTACCCTTTCCCCAATGAAAATGCCTATGCATTTGTCACTCCTTACGATGCACACAAAAAATTTCAAAGACTTCACAGGTTTTTATTCACTTGATAACATTTAAATACACAAGAAATAATGTTTTATTCTTATCCACGGAAATCATCTGTGTATAGAACAGGTGATGTAAAGTGAAGTGATAAGTTTAATATCACACATCAGTACCCTAGATGTGTTTTACTTACAAAAACAACAAATACTTAAGTTTTAATCACCTTTCTAACATTAATAACCTGGACGAACACGTTAAACACACTTTTGGCAACTTACATTAAGGGGTCCAAATTGCCCCTTTGCGCAGTTCCAGTTAGATCCCATGACACTATTTGAAGAAGAGCAGGCAGTTCTCCCCAGTGTCCTGGCCAATATCTATCCCTCAACAAACATCACAAAATACAAGTTACCCGGTTGTTATCACATTGCTGTTTGTGCAAGCATGCTGTGCCAGCTGTCTTGTTTCCTACATTAGTACAACAGTGAATACACTTCAAAAAGTACTTAATTGGCCATAAAACACTTTGGAACATCCCAAGGCTGAGAAAGGTGCTATATAAATGCAAGTCTTTCTTTCCTTTCTTTCCATTGTCAGCCAGTGACCATCTTCTGGAAAATGTCTTGTGTGTGGAGGTAGATTTGGGACAGACTCATGTCTCACTGTAGATTATTGTGCACTGTCTAAATTCATAAATAAAGAACGGACATCTGGGATAGGTACCAGTGCCAGTCAAACCATCCTCTTGCAGGAGACAAGAGTTAGAAACAAAAGAATATTCACATTAGCATGCATTCATCCAAGGTGCAACTATTGGCACAGATTTACGCTGCAGAGAAATGAATTTGAAGAAAAGGAAAAACTTGCAAATGAGGTGTGCTCAACCTGAAAGAGCAATGAGATCTCAACCAGGTTGTCACTTCCTGTTAGAGACAATCCTGTTATCTGTTCAGCTGAGCAGTGCCGCTGATGCATGAAGTTCATTCAAATTGTTAATGGCCATCTCCACTAGGCCCATTTTAAGATTTTTCTTCTGGATGAACAGCTGGGTGAAGGCAAAGGAAAGTAACTGACGGAGCTCCTGCATTTATGATCCAGCCTTGAAGACTCATCCTCCCACGTATTCCGAATTCTTTCCAACAACCACAGCACAATAAGTCAATTGCAGTAAGGATGATGTTGTGGTGTCCCAAGTAGCCCTTCATCTTTCTTGTAGATCTTTAAATTATTTAAATAGATTTTTAATTAAAAATGTAAAACTTATTCAAAAGACAACAATAGGTACAAAGAGAACCACTGAAAGTTGATGTTTGATGGTTTTGAACAACAGCCTGACATCAATGTCCCAAGATTATCATCAGAGTCAGCCCTGTAGTGTAAATAACCCAGCACCAGTTTTACTGCAGGCACCAAAACCTCTCAGGAGAAAGTTTCCTGGGTAACTCTGACAACAAAGTGCTAAAAGGAAGTGACAGCCCAGAAAAGTGAAATGGCTGCTCCAGCGGCACTATCATTGAATCCGCTATTTTCACAGTGCAAAATAAAACAAGCTCTCTGCCACCCCCACACAGGATAGCTGCGTACTTTTGCCATTGATGTCTGTACAGGCCATACCTTCCTCCTGACCAACAGTGGGTAAGGTGCCGCCCAGAGGATTAGGTCTCAAATATATGTTCACAACACATCCACTGTTCTATTTTTGCAGAGTACGCCCTGCAGTACAAACGAGCAAAGAAAGAACTTGCATTTCTATAGCACCTTTCATGACCTCTGGACGTCCCAAAGAACTTTATAGCCAATGACGTACCTTTTGAAGTGTAGTCACTGTTGTACTGTCGGAAATTTTGTAACTGGCACAGTTATGGAAACTCTGTAATATATAATAATACAAATTAAATGGCTGATGAATTGTTCACAAATAACAGGTTTCAATCAATGAAGTATGTTAGTGTCTGTGGCAATACATTTCTGCATTTATCATAAGCTTTACATTTTTACAGGACTATGTCATTCCTGGGAATGAGCTTGTGCCTAGCCCTGATGTTCATTTGCTCCTGGTACTATGCAATAGTGGCTATGGTCATCGCTGGGCTTATCTACAAATACATTGAGTTCAACGGGTAAGTGTCTGTGCTTATCTTGTACAAGTCTTTGCAGAATGAAACTCTGTGCCGCCGTGTATAAAAATCATCATCATCATCATAGGCAGTCCCTCGAGATTGAGGAAGATTTGCTTCCACTCTTAAAATGAGTCCTTAGGTGGCTGAACAGTCCAATATGAGAGCCACAGTCCCTGTCATATGTGGGACAGATAGACATTGAGGGTAAGGGAGGGTGGGACAGATTTGCCGCACGCTTTTTCCGCTGCCTTCGTTTGATTTCTGCATGCTCTCGTCGACGAGACTTGAGGTGCTCAGCACCCTCCCCGATGCACTTCCTCCACTTAGGGCGGTCTTTGGCCAGGGACTCCCAGGTGTCATTGGGGATGTTCCACTTTATCAGGGAGGCTTTGAGGGTGTTCTTGTAACGTTCCCTCTGCCCACCTTTGGCTCATTTGCCTTGAAGGAGTTCCGAGTACTGCGCTTGCTTTGGGAGTCTTGTGTCTGGCATTCGGACAATGCGGCCTGCCCAGCGGAGCTGATCAAGTATGGTCAGTGTTTCAATGCTGGGGATGTTGGCCTGGTCGAGGCCAACATAAAAATAATCCCCTGACAACCTCAGACACCACAGCCCATCTGCCCATGTTGAACCTTGATCTTTACTGATATTGGGCTCAATTTTAGTCAGGAGTTGCTCTGTCTTTTTTGGAGTAACCTGGTTTTTCTGGCATAACTTAAAAATCCCCAGTTTCCCCAATTAATTTGCACCAGAGTTAGTTACGATTTTTTTGGCTTAGTTTTTTTTTCAAAAAGGGGTATTATCAGCCACCTACGCCAGTCTGTCCATTTAGGCAACTTTGGCCAGCTAATAGTTACTCCATTTCTACTTAGGCCAGTGTATGTGGCCACTTCAGAAAACCCTTGCGGAGAGTTAAAGAAATCGGCACAGTAGGTACATTGGAGGCCATTCGGCCTGGGATAGGGGCGAGAAGCGGAGAGGACCTGCACCTCAACCAACCAGGCCTTACCCTTAGCAATGTTTGCAAACAAAAAGTACTAACAATTCAATAAGAAATAAAAAATTGAAATCCTACCTTCATCTTCAAACTCAGCCCGGGAAGACAGCGGGCCGGTGCGGGAGGCCATTCGGCTTGGACTAGGGGCGGGAGCGAGTGAACTGGCCAGCATTGGGATTCACCGGAGAGGCTGCAGCAAGCAAATCAACGTAGAGGCTGGGGGTGAGGAGCGCTTGAACTGGCTGGCATCGGGATTCAACAGAAAGGCTGCAAGCAAATCAACGGAGAGGCTGGGGGGTGGGGGGGGGAAGGGAATGGAGGAAGGTAGTTGGCAAGCATCGGGGGCCACAGAGAGGGAGAGGCTGCAATTCAACAGAGAGGCTGGGGGGAGGAGGAGGGAGAGATAGGTCACAAGACTTGAGACTTGGGGAGGGAGAGAGGAGAGGACAAAAGACCTTTGGGTGTGGTCCATCCATACAGACCTTGGGGGGGAGGGAGAGAGAGAGAACTGCGAACTGTTCTGCCTGCTTTCTTGCCATTCTGACCTTCTTTGAAAGTTTAACTTTAAGTATGGGGGCAATACTGTCAATGCCATACCTTTTGCAAGCATTCTGCATCATCATTGTGCTACGTAGGAGACAATTGCTTGGAGCTCATCACATCAGGAACATCAGAGCCTATAGGCTGCTGGGCAGGAGGCCTTACCCATTTCGACAATTTCAAGTCAGGCATTCGTACCTGCACTTGAGTGATGCAGAATGTGTCAGAAGGATCCGTTTCCACAGAGAGGTTGTCCGTGAGATCTGTGAGTTGCTGAGACCAGACCTACAGCCGAGAAGCGGCAGGTGGACTGCTTTGTCAGTTGAAGTGAAGGTTACAGCTGCACTTTCATTCTATGCCTCTGGATCGAATCGTTTCAAGCTACAACTGGAGATGTGTGTGCCATCTCTCAACATGCAATACATGTCACCATTCGCCAGGTCATGGCTGCACGTATGCGTGGAGGAATTACTTCATCAAGTTCCCAATGACTGCCCAAGCAATCCATGACAGGGCTGTGGGGTTCTCAAGGATTGCTGGCTTCCCAAAGGTACAGGGCTGCATTGATTGTACCCACATCGCCTTGCGAGCACCTTTGGAAGATGCCGAGCTGTTCAGGAATAGAAAAGTGTTCCACTCCATTAATGTGCAGCTCGTGTGTGACAACATGCATCGCATCATGTCAGTCGATGCAAGATACCTTGGCAGCACCCATGATGCATTTGTCCTATGCGACAGCGTTATATCTGACAAACGGTATGGCCTCACGACCTGGCTCATGACTCCCCTACGCGTAACCTGGATGGAAGCTGACCATCAATAAAACATGTCGCACATTATGATGTGTGGCATCATAGAGAGGACCATTGGCATCTTGAACCAGCGTTTCCGATGCCTGGACCATTCCAGAGGCTACCTGTAATACTCTCCTGAGATTGTCAGTCAGTTCACTGTTGTGTGCTGCATGCTGCATAACTTAGCTATCATGAGACAGCAGCAGCTGGTAGTGGAAGAAGACCCACCTGTGGTGAGAGTGGCTGATGGTAATGATTTGGAAGAGCAGGAGGAGGTGGAGGAGGATGATGACGAGGATGAGGAAACCATGCAAGTGCCTGAGGCTGGAGCACAACGTTGGAGGAGGGCGGGCCATCGTGCTCCTTTAACGATTACTCGAGCCTTGCAACAGCAGCTCATCCATGAACGCTGAGGGCTCAGCAACAACTATTCCGCATGGACATGTTTATTTTTTGGTGCTGTTCCGTAATGTTGTGTTGTGCTAATGGAACATTATTCAGTTTTAATGTAAAACATATTTTATTCAAAAGTTTACAATGTACTTAACTTTAGTGTAATAAAATTATTCTTGTATCAAACTTTATTTTAATATGACTCTTTAAGATCACTTAAACTTTAAGATCACTTATAAAGTTGTAAATTTACATAACTTACAAAAAATGTTCAATTTGAAAACAGTTACAATAGTAACATCAACAACAACGACAACAACAAAGAAAGGCTGCACCCATCTCTAATCCCCCTTAGTCTAACACCGCCCGTCGCGCTTTGTTCTTGGACTCTCCACCACCCCTGCCCACAGGCAGTGGCGCAGTTATTTTGGGCTCTGTACCATGCTTATTCATTCTAACATTTCGTTTAATGTGTACTTCTTGATGGGTGGTGGTGTGGTGGGGGGGGGGGTGGTCAGGTGTTAATGTGGAGGGCCCGGCTTGGATCTCTTCGGAAGCTGGTGTGGGGATTGCAGTGGGAGTGGCAGTTGATTCTGTCAATGGGCGCATGGTCTGGATATGTTCCCTTATTGCAGCAGCTAACTCACACATGCCCTCCCTCATGCACCCTGACAATGTCTCAGCGGACTGAAACATTCCCTCCCTGATGGCCTGTGTCATTGCCAATGTCATCCTTTCCACTACCTCTGACATTCCCTCCCTCATGGACACTATTCCCTCACTGATGTTCCCGGACATCGTTCCCATTTCCTGTGCCATTGCTGTTACTTCTCCCGACAGTCCCGCTATCTCATCACTCACCCCACTGATGGTGTCCAGGAGGGATCAGGTAAGGTCAATGCTCGCCGCACTCAATGCCATGATTTAAACCACATTTGTTGCATCCTACATCTCAGGAGAGCATGGTCGATTTCTTCTTCCCCTCACCCTGGGTCTGCCTCGTGACATCCCATTGGAAGCCACAGCCTCGGACGGTGGGGCCCTGGGTGTGCCTCGCGGCATCCCACTGGGACCCGCATCCTCGGACGGTGTGAAACTATGGAATGTCCCACCAGAACTCAAACCACTAATCATGGAAGGGGGGAAATCATTTAATGTCCCACCTGAACTCAAATCACGAGTCATGGAAGGGTCTGGAAAATCCGATAACTGCACATGCTTGAAATTCAGTATATAAGTGGGAGCTTCATCCAGCTGACCCAACTCCCCCTCACCCCCATGTTGGTCTGGAGGGTTGGCTTGGAAGATGTTCTTGTGATCAGGCTCGTCCACGTCTACGTCTAAATCTTCTGGATCTTCAGGATTGGCATCAGGTTCTGCAAAATATAACAGAACAGTCCAATGGTTAGCAGCAGAGGAGGGGAAAGGATGGGTGGCATGAGTAGCATCACACATCGCAGGCCAGGCAGCAGGTTGATTTGAAGGGCCACAATGAATTTTCAGGACTTACCCTCTCCCTCGAGTGTGGGCCTAGCTTGTGCAGCACTGATTGTTTTTCTCCAGGCAGGACCCATCAAAGCAGCGGCCAAGGGTGTCAGGTCATGCAGATTTGGCGGGCCTCCTCCTGTTAAATTTCTTTCCCTTTTGTGTGGGACAATTTCTTCTGCAAAGATGAAAATGCAACTTTTTAGAGAGGGTATCTTTCTGCTGAGTGGGACATATGCAACTGGTCACATTTACAATTGCAATTGCATTGAACAAATGAAAATATTACTTACACTAACTACTTGACCAAGGTCCTGCCATTTCTTTTTACACTGGTTCTAGATCTCTTGGTATTCACCAATGCGCAGAAATCTTCTGCAACTTGGTTCCAGCGTTTCTTCATTTCTTTGGGTGGCACTTTTGTACGATCTCTGCTGGTATCCAGCTCCTGCCATTTGTTCTCAATGACATTAACTAGTATCTCCACTTCTTCCAGCAAGAAATTCTTTGGTCCACGTTGCTGCATTGCTGTATTGCTGCAGCTGCTCTGAGACACTCACAGCACTTTTCCAACCCTCTTACACACACAGTGATTTTTCCAAACACACAGTACTTATTTTGCATGCAGCAGTGATTTTCAGAAATACAGCACTCCTTCTGGCACTTCTGCTGGCATGCAGAACTGATTTTACCAAACAGAGCACTGCTTCTTGAATTCAGCAGTGATTTTCCTATCACAGCACTTCTTCTGGCACGAAAACACAAGCAGCTAGCTAGCTCTTTAAAAATGGCCGATTGCCAACTCGCAGCAGTGCTACTGCTCATGCGCGGACATCATCATACTCCACTGCGGATGTGCGGATGTCCCGGCACATTTTCCAGCACAGAACGCAGGCTCCACCCCCCCGCGTCGACTGGCCATGCTGCGCGACTACAGTGAAGAGGCCAGACAGCGGCCAAAGTTCCAACATTTTTTTTGGGTGCATCCCAGAACATAAATAAATTGAAAAACGGGCTCGGCCAAAATTGAGCCCATTATTACTAAACTAAACAGTATTGGCGTTTGTTATGTATTCATGCTTGGGGTCACCAGACACCAGGGGGTGCCACTGTTGGAGGTCATCAGGCTGTAAGCGCGCGTGCGCGGTCACTGGTATATAAGAGCGGGTACCATGTCACGCGGGCTACTTTGGGCGCAAATAAAGTTGGACCGGGTTTACACCTGAGACAGTTTACAGTAACAAGTCTTTTGAGTCATTACATTCATTACATTTGGTGACGAGGTAACTTAAAAACCTTCGCATGTACAAGGGGCACTATTGGAATTCTGGAGAGATTAGCGGATGGCGAGGATTGGGCGGATTTTATTGACCACCTGGATCAGTATTTTGTGGCCAACAAAATGGAGGGAAAGGCTGATTCAGTTCGGCGCAGGGCGGTTTTCCTCACCGTTTGTGATCCAAAAATTTATGGCCTCATGAAGAATCTTCTCTCGACTTTACGTCCAATGGACAAAGAATATGGGGATTTGTGTGCTTTGGTGCGTGACCATCTTAAGCCAAAAGAGGGGATTATCATCTCAAGCTATCGCTTCTACACACATGTTCGTGCTGAGGACCAGGATGTGTCGAGATTCGTCGGCGACCTGCGACATCTTGCTGAGCCGTGTAAGTTCGGGAACGTACTGGAAGACATGCTGCGAGATTTCTTCATGATAGGCATCAACCATGATGTGATTCTTTGGAAGTTATTGGCCGAAGAGAAGCTGGATTTGAGCAAGGCCATCGCGACTGCCCAGGGATGCATGACGAATGATGATAATTTGAGGCAAATATCATCGAAGCTCCACGGCAAGTACTGTAAACAAGATTGTGTCGTCATTTGGCAGAGCTGCTTATGGCAGGGACTACTCGACTGCTTATGTGACAGCAAAATTCTAAAGGGGCAAAGAGTGTTAGAAAGACAAGCCTGAAGGCTCTGTGCCTCAATGCAAGGAGTATTCGGAATAAGGTGGGCGAATTAACTGCGCAGATAGCATAGACTGGCAAATGATACTTAAACTGTTGACGGTAGATAGGCAATGGCAAACATTTAAAGATCACACGGATGAACTTCAGCAATTGTACATCCCTGTCTGGAGCAACCATGGCTAACAAGGGAAATTAACGATAGTGTTAAATCCAAGGAAGAGGCATATAAATTGGCCAGAAAAAGCAACAAACCTGAGGACTGGAAGAAATTTAGAATTCAGCAGAGGACGACAAAGGGTTTAATTAAGAGGGGGAAAATAGAGTACGAGAAGAAGCTTGCCGAGAACATAAAAACTGACTGCAAGAGCTTTTATAGATATGTGAAGGGAAAAAGATTAGTGAAGACCTTGCAGTCGGATTCAGGTGAATTTATGATGGGGAACAAAGAAATGACAGACCAATTGAACAAATACTTTGTTTCTGTCTTCACGAAGGAAGACACAAATAACCTTCCGGAAGTGCTAGGGGACCGAGGGTCTAGTGAGAAGGAGGAACTGAAGGATATCCTTATTAGGCGGGAAATTGTGTTAGGGAAATTGATGAGATTGAAGGCCGATAAATTCCCAGGGCCTGATAGCCTGCATCCCAGAATACTTAAGGACGTGGCCCTAGAAATAGTGGATGCATTGGTGATCATTTTCCAACAGTCTATCAACTCTGGGTCAGTTCCTATGGACTGGAGGGTAGCTAATGTAACGCCACTTTTTAAAAAGGGAGGGAGAGAGAAAATGGGTAATTATAGACCGGTTAGCCTGACATCAGTAGTGGGGAAAATGTTGGAATCAATTATTAAGGATGAAATAGCAGCGCATTTGGAAAGCAGTGACATGATTGGTCCAAGTCAGCATGGATTTATGAAGGGGAAATCCTGCTTGACAAATCTTCTGGAATTTTTTGAGGATGTAACTAGTAGAGTGGACAAGGGAGAACCAGTGGATGTGGTGTATTTGGACTTTCAAAAGGCTTTTGACAAGATCCCACACAAGAGATTGGTGTGCAAAATCAAAGCACATGGTATTGGGGGTAATATACTGATGTGGATAGAGAACTGGTTGACAGACAGGAAGCAGAGAGTCGGGATAAACAGGTCCTTTTCAGAATGGCGGGCAGTGACTAGTGGAGTGCCACAGGGCTCAGTGCTGGGACCCCAGCTCTTTACAATATACATCAATGATTTGGATAAAGGAATTGAGAGTAATATCTCCAAGTTTGCAGATGACACTAAACTGGGAGGCGGTGTGAGCTGTGAGGGGGACATTAAGAGGCTGCAGGTTGACTTGGACAGGTTAGGTGAGTGGGCAAATGCATGGCAGATGCAGTATAATGTGGATAAATGTGAGGTTATCCACTTTGGGGGCTAAAACGCAAAGATTGAATGTTATCTGAATGGCGACAGATTAGGAAAAGGGGAGGTGCAACGAGACCTGGGTGTCATGGTTCATCAGACATTGAAAGTTGGCATACATTTACAGCAGGAGCAGGCATTGAAGAAGACAAATGGTATATTGGCCTTCATAGCTAGGGGATTTGAGTATAGGAACAGGGAGGTCTTACTGCAGTTGTACAGGGCCTTGTTGAGGCCTCACCTGGAATATTGTGTTCAGCTTTGGTCTCCTAATCTGATGAAGGACATTCTTGCTATTGAGGGAGTGCAGCGAAGGTTCACCAGACTGATTCCAGGGATGGCAGGACTGACATATGAGGAGAGACTGGATCAACTGGGCCTTTATATATCGGAGTTTAGAAGGATGAGAGGGGATCTAATAGAAACATATAAGATTCTGACGGGACGGGACAGGTTAGATGCGGGTAGAATGTTCCCGATGTTGGGGAGGACCAGAACCAGGGGACACAGTCTTAGGATAAGGGGTAGGCCATTTAGGACTGAGATGAGGAGAAACTTCTTCACTCAGAGAGTTGTTAACCTGTGGAATTCCCTGCCGCAGAGAGTTGTTGATGCCAGTTCATTGGATATATTCAAGAGGGAGTAGATATGGCCCTTACGGCTAAAGGGATCAAGGGGTATGGACAAAAAGCAGGAAAGGGGTACTGAGGGAATGATCAGCCATGATCTTATTGAATGGTGGTGCAGGCTCGAAGGCCTTCTCCTGCACCTATTTTCTATGTTTCTATGTTAAACCTGTAACTGCTCAAATTCCGCCAACTGGTACGAATCCGATTTCACCCTGTTGGCATAGTGGGGGAAATCATCGGCCTCATCAGTGTCAGTTTAAATAGTACTCCTGTAATGGCTGTTCGAAAGTGGGGCATCTTCAGAGAATGTGCCCACAACTGAGCAAGCGTGCTGCCACTCATCACATTGCTGATGATGACCAGTCCAGTGCTGGCCCGGATACACAACCCGAGGAGGAAGTGTATGGTCTGTATTCGTTCTTGGGAAGGAGCCAGCCGATAATCATTAATGTGAAGCTGAATGGTGTGCCTGTATCAATGGAGCTGGACACAGGTGCGCGTCAGTTGATAATGAGCCAAAGGACATTCGACAAGCTGTGGGACACTAAGACTGTGAAGCCTAAGTTGAGTCCAGTCAATGCCAAGTTGCATACTTGCACTAAGGAACTCATACTGGTGATTGGCAGTGCAGAAGTCAAGGTATCATATGATGATATGGTTCATGACTTACCATTATGGATTGTCCCAGGTAATGGTCCAACGCTGTTCGGCAGGAATTGGCTCAAGAAAATCAAGTGGAATTGGAATTATATCAAATCGTTGTCATCGGTGAATGACACTTTGTGTACTCAAGTGTTGAAGAAGTTTCCTTCTTTGTTTGAATCGGGCATTGGTAATTTTACTGGAGCCAAGGTGCAGATTCACCTGGATTCTGATGCAAGGCCTGTCTGTCATAAGGCTCAGTCTGTTCCCTACATGATGAGGGAGAAGGTTGAAATTGAGCTTGACAGACTCCAACATGAAGGGGTCATATTACCAGTCGAGTTTAACGAGTGGGCCAGTCCTATTGTTTCTGTGTTGAAGAGTGATGGCACTGTCAAGATTTGTGGAGACTACAAGGTTACAATTAACCGATTTTCGAAACAGGATCAGTACCCGTTACTGAAGGCTAATGACCTGTTCGCCATGCTAGCTGGTGGAAAGTCGTTCACTAAACTGGATCTGATGTCGGCCTATTTGACACAGGAGCTTGTCGACACTTTGAAGAAACTCACCTGCATCAACACCCATAAAGGACTGTTTGTCCTCAACAGGTGTCCTTTTGGAATTCGCTCGGCTGCAGCCATATTTCAGAGGAATATGGAGAGTTTACTGAAGTCCATTCCTAGAACTGTCGTGTTTCAAGATGACATTCTGGTCACAGGTCGTGACACTACTGAACATCTGAACAATTTTGAAGAAGTCCTACATCGTCTGGACAAAGCAGGACTTAGGCTGAAATGTTCAAAGTGTGTCTTCATGGCACCTGAAGTTGAATTCCTGGGGAGGAAGATTGCTGCTGATGGCATCAGGCCTACTGAGTCAAAAACCAAGGCCATCAAAAATGCACCCAGGCCTCAGAATGTGACGGAGCTGCATTCATCCTTGGGCTACTCAACTACTTTGGTAATTTCTGGTCCGGATTGAGCACTTTGTTAGAGCCGCTGCACATGCTACTCAGAAAAGGAAACAACTGGATCTGGGGTGTGTCTCGAAAAAGAGCCTTTGAGAAAGCTAAGAATATGCTCTGTTCAAACAAGTTGCTTGTTCATTATGATCCTTGTAAGCGTCTTGTATTGGCCTGTGATGCTTCGTCATATGTGTATGGGGTAAAAATGATGCATCAGTACCTGTTTGGTCTTTATTTTGAACTCGAAACGGATCACAAGCCACTCACTTCATTGTTTTCGGAAAACAAAGGGATTAATACCAATGCATCACCCCATATCCAGAGGTGGGCATTGACATTGTCTGCCTAAGATTATGTTATTCATCATAGATCTGGCACTGAGAATTGTGCCGATGCACTGAGTCGTCTGCCGTTGCACACCTGAGGTGAAAATGCCTCAACCTGCAGATTTACTGTTAGTTATGGATGCTTTTGAGAGTGAAGGAACACCTGTCACTGCTCAACAAGTTAGGATCTGGACCATCCATACATAGAAACATACATAGAAAATAGGTGCAGGAGCAGGCCATTCAGCCCTTCTAGCCTGCACCGCCATTCAATGAGTTCATGGCTGAACATGCAACTTCAGTACCCCCTTCCTACTTTCACGCCATACCCCTTGATCCCCCGAGTAGTAAGGACTTCATCTAACTCCCTTTTGAATATATTTAGTGAATTGGCCTCAACTACTTTCTGTGGTAGAGAATTCCACAGGTTCACCACTCTCTGGGTGAAGAAGTTTCTCTTTATCTCGGTCCTAAATGGCTTACCCCTTATCCTTAGACTGTGACCTCTGGTTCTGGACTTCCCCAACATTGGGAACATTCTTCCTGCATCCAACCTGTCCAAACCCGTCAGAATTTTAAACGTTTCTATGAGGTCCCCTCTCACTCTTCTGAACTCCAGTGAATACAAGCCCAGTTGATCCAGTCTTTCTTGATAGGTCAGTCCCGCCATCCCGGGAATCAGTCTGGTGAATCTTCGCTGCACTCCCTCAATAGCAAGAATGTCCTTCCTCAAGTTAGGAGACCAAAACTGTACACAATACTCCAGGTGTGGCCTCACCAAGGCCCTGTACAACTGTAGCAACACCTCCCTGCCCCTGTATTTAAATCCCCTCGCTATGAAGGCCAACATGCCATTTGCTTTCTTAACCGCCTGCTGTACCTGCATGCCAACCTTCAATGACTGATGTACCATGACACCCAGGTCTCGTTGCACCTTCCCTTTTCCTAATCTGTCACCATTCAGATAATAGTCTGTCTCTCTGTTTTTACCACCAAAGTGGATAACCTCACATTTATCCACATTATACTTCATCTGCCACGCATTTGCCCACTCACCTAACCTATCCAAGTCACTCTGCAGCCTCATAGCTTCCACCTCGCAGCTCACACTGCCACCCAACTTAGTGTCATCCGCAAATTTGGAGATACTACATTTAATCCCCTCGTCTAAATCATTAATGTACAATGTAAACAACTGGGGCCCCAGCACAGAACCCTGCGGTACCCCACTAGTCACTGCCTGCCATTCCGAAAAGTACCCATTTACTCCTACTCTTTGCTTCCTGTCTGACAACCAGTTCTCAATCCACGTCAGCACACTACCCCCAATCCCATGTGCTTTAACTTTGCACATTAATCTCCTGTGTGGGACCTTGTCGAAAGCCTTCTGAAAGTCCAAATATACCACATCAACTGGTACTCCTTTGTCCACTTTATTGGAAACATCCTCAAAAAATTCCAGAAGATTTGTCAAGCATGATCTCCCTTTCACAAATCCATGCTGACTTGGACCTATCATGTCACCATTTTCCAAATGCGCTGCTATGCCATCCTTAATAATTGATTCCATCATTTTACCCACTACTGAGGTCAGGCTGACCGGTCTATAATTCCCTGCTTTCTCTCTCCCTCCTTTTTTAAAAAGTGGGGTTACATTGGCTACCCTCCACTCGATAGGAACTGATCCAGAGTCAATGGAATGACCCTATTTTATCAGTTGTTAAATGTTGTGTCCTCAGTGGTGATTGGTCTGCAATACCTATGGAAATGTGTGATGAGACCAAACCTTACAACCGTTGCAAAGATGAACTGTCCATTTAGTCAGATTGTTTACTGTGGGGTAATCGTGTTGTTATGCCTAAGAAAGGCAGAGAGAAATTTGTATTTGAACCTACATAGCACTCATCCTGGTCATTGCTAGGGCTCATGTATGGTGGCCTGGAATTGACTCTGATCTGGAATCATGTGTGCATCAGTGCAATACTTGCATGCAGCTAAATAAAGTCTTTGGTCGTGGCCATCTAAACCATGGTCGAGGATCACATCGATTTTGCGGGCCCTTTCCTGGGAAAGATGTTTTTTGTTGTGGTGGATGCATATTCAAAGTGGATAGAGTTTATTATTATGTCATCCAGTATGGCTACAGCTACCATTGAGAGCCTTCGTGTCATGTTTGCCACTCATGGTTTGCCTGACATTGTTGTGAGCGACAATGGATCTTGCTTCACAAGTCTGGAGTTTCAAGAGTTCATGAAACTCAATGGTATTAAACATGTGAGGTCAGCCCCAATCAAACCTGCTTCTAATGGTCAAGCAGAGCATGCTGTTCAAATGATCAAGCAGAATATGAAACGTGTAACTCAGGGTTCACTGCAGACTCGCTTGTCCTGTATACTGCTCAGTTACAGGACCAGACCTCATACGCTTACAGGGGTCTCCCCTGCTGAACTACTGATGAAGAGAAGTCTCAAGACTAAGCTCTCTCTTGTTCATCCCGATTTGAATGATCGTGTTAAAAACAGATGTCAAAATCAGCAAGGGTATCATGATCGTGCACTGTGTCACGTGACATCTCTGTCAACGATCCGGTTTACGTACTGAACTATGGTCATGGTCCAAAGTGGATCGCCGGTACTGTTACAGCCAAGGAGGGTAACAGAGTGTTTATTGTCGTGCTCAAGAATGGGGAAACATGCAGGAAACATGTTGATCAGATAAAACTGCGGCACATGGATGAACTGGAACCGCTTGAGGAAGATGCAGTCAATGACCAACCAACCAATGTTCATTCATCAGAGGATTTTGCTGTCATTTTTGAAACTGGACCTTCAGTCTCTGATGTGGTCATTACCACTCCCATTAGATCGGTTACTCAGCCTTCAGTCACAACTGACTCAGAATGCACGCCTAAAACTGAAGTTGAACTGAGACGATTAACTCGTGAGCGGAAAGTCCCAGACTGTTTAATTTGTAAAAAGACTGATATTAAGATCTTGAAAGGGGATCTTGTTATGTATTCATGCTTGGGGTCACCAGACACCAGGGGGCGCCACTGTCGGAAGTCATCGGGCTGTACGCGTGCGTGCGCGGTCACTGGTATATAAGCGGGGGTACCGTGTCACATGGGTTACTTTGGGTGCGAATAAAGTTGGATCAGGTTTACACCTGAGGCAGTTTACACAACAGGACTTTTGAGTCATTACATTCATTACAGCTTTGCAACTCAGATACAGGTTAGTCTCTCGCTCATGCTGATCTAGTGAGATACATTGACTTTGGTGTTAATCCACGATTGGTGGGAGAGAGCCAGTCGACAACACGACCTATAGTGCAAAAGCAAATTACCGCGGATGCTGGAAATCTGACCAATAACCTGAAAATGCTGGAAAAGACTCAATGGGCCAAGCAGCATCTGCGGAGAGAGAAACAGAGTTAACGTTTCAGGTCGATGACCTTTCATAAGAACTGGAAGATGGAGATAAACAACTTTTAAGCAAGTACAGAGCCAAGGAAAGTGGGGAGGGGCAGGAAAAGATCAAAATGGAGAGATCTGTGATAGGGTGGAGGGCAGAAGCGATTAAATACAACAAGTGGCTCGGTACTTAATAAATAAGCAAGTACAATGCCACTTTGCTTATTTAATCACTACTATTTATTTACCTCAGTAATAATGAATGTAGAGTATGATGTGCCATTGTGTTTTCCCTGTGTTACGGTAACAATCCACTGTTGTCTTTCTACTGTACGACTGGCAGGAACCAGTTTGCTGTGTGGCCATTTTGGTATATCTCTGACGAGACAAAATGCATGTTGCTAGTGCAAATATATTCAAAACCAGCTCATGCCTGAATTATTTGTAGATTTTTAAATCTGGCGGGAATTCTGAATCAGTGGCCAGTGGGCTTTACACCTACCACACCTTCCCCCCATCCCGCCATCTTGGTGAAGGCTAGCCCCAGCAGATCTTCCTGGGTCAGGCTGACAGACTGCTGGTGCTATTCTCACCACTACCAGGTCACCCATCATGGTTGGGGAGTGGGAAGTGGCTACAATACCTGCAGGGGTTGACATTTTTTCTTTAAATCGTCCACCAGCCCAATGCAGTCGATCTCCTTGAAATTGATTCCATTTGGCATAGTTTCATTCTTCCCCTCTGTTGTTGTAGCAATGCTGAAGACTAGGGATACATTGCTACAACATTACTGATAGGAAATACATCCCATCAATAATGTATGATTTCAATATACCCGCCTATAGCTCAGTGGGTAGCACAGTTGCCTCTGAGTCTGAAGGTTGTGGGTTCAAGTCCCACTCTAGGGACTTGAGCACATAAATCTAGGTTGACACTCCAGTGCAGTGCTGAGGGAGTGTGGCACTGTCAGTGGTGCCATATTTCGGATGAGATGTTAAAACGATGTCTGCTCTCTCAGGTAGACATAAAAGATCCCATGGTACTATTTCGAAGAAGAGCAGGGGAGTTTACCTGGTGTCCTGGCCAATATTTATCCCTCAATCAACATAACAAAAACAATGTGATCATGCTTGCTGTGTGCAAATTGGCTGTTGCATTTCCTACATTACAGCAGTGACTACACTCCAAAAGTAGTTCATTGGTTGTAAAGCGCTTTGAGATGTCCGGTGGTTGTGATAGGTGCTATATAAATGCAAGTCTATCTTTCTTTATAATTGGGTGGATGCATTCAGCTTCTGGCAGGATGTCCTAGAAATGGTGGCAGACACTGGCCACTCTGCTAGTGCCTGAAATTGGGTAATAGCATCACAGTAAGTCTGCCAATAGATTTCTAACGGGGGGTGGGGGGTGATCATGGTACTGTAATTAAATTACTAATGATTCTGTTGACCATGAGACATGCTCAGATGGTTTTATTCGATCATTGAAATCCTTGAGACTGAGTTACAGGCTTTTACTCTGTAGATATGACATTTTATTTCCACAGCTGGCAATGCATAAGGACGTGCGGCCTTGAGCTGAGCTAAATGGCAGGAATAGATCCTTGAAGGTCCTTTGAGAAAAATGGATGGTAAAATGACCATGAAGCTAGTGCTCTTCAATAACAATGACTTAGAAAAGCTCCAAAGGGCTGAAAATGTTCACAAAGAAGACCCGAGAGAGAGGTTGAAGGACGTAAAAATATTAATAAAAAATTGGCCTGAAGGAGTTGAAAACAACTGCTTCAGTAATTCAATAAAATAGACTGAACAGACTGACAAGAGCACCAAAATAGAATAACATTACCTGTTTGATTGGCAGCATTAGAAAGATTAATTACATTAAAACAATGAGTTCAATTCTCATGATATTTAGCCTAGAGGAGAATTGCGATCACATGGCAGTATAGTTCTGTTTTCCTTGACAAGTTTGCTGTCCAAACAATGTACATTTTGTGGAAAATACTATTGCAATATTGCTGCTGTCCAATCAGATAGTAATGCATTGCTGATTGGTTATGCGTAAGTGTATGTGATTCACTCATATGGCATTGAATGGCAGAATGTTTTGCTGATCCTTATTTCCTTCCTCTCCTGTAGAGCTGAAAAAGAATGGGGAGACGGAATCCGTGGCGTGTCCCTCAGTGCAGCTCGATACGCTCTGCTCAGGCTTGAAGAAGGCCCTCCTCACACCAAGAACTGGAGGTGAGTGGCCAATTGTAACCTTCAATATCCTTATCTAGCAAAACAGTATTGGGTTAACATCTGCTGCAACTCTGCCAGCAATGCATAACTATCAACGATTAAAGGCTAGAGTTCCACACACTTCGTGATGACTGAGACATCTTGAGTGTTACGTGTTGGGCTGGATAGCACAGCCTGTAGTACAAACATCCGTTCCCCATACACTTTGTTGTGTTTGCTTAATTGGAGTGATTAGATAAAGGGAATGCTTTACTTACCTGAGGGATGTACACATAATAGGCCCAGACTGCATTCGCCTTTCTCTTACTCTCCCAACAAAGCTTTACGGAATGGATTATACTGAAGAATTGGTTCCAATTATAATAGATAAATATATTTTAAATGTATAATCATCCTGTTTGAATGTTCTTTTGTTACATTTTGAGTTGACCAAAATAATTTGGTTTGCTGATAGGCCCCAGCTTCTGGTGCTTGTAAAGGTGGACCAAGACCAGAATGTCAAACATCCACAGCTTGTGACTTTCACTTGCCAACTCAAGGCTGGGAAAGGACTCACCATTGTGGGCTCAGTATTGGAGGGCCGCTTCCTGGAGAATCACACCCAGGCCCAACGGGCTGAAGAGGTACGCAATAACCTATTTTCATCCGCTCATTAATATTTTTCTGCAGGTTACCAGCTTCATTTGATATGGCCGATTCTAGACTGATAGAATAAGGATAATCTTTTATAAATCTTGTTTGCCGAAGCGTTCCTAATTTACGCTCATTGAGAATTTGCAACTAGGTTCCATTGCACTCATTTGTTTCAACAATGCAAAGTTGTTTACCACAATCTTGTTTACCAAACTCTTGTTTTATATCTATATGCTGGAGTATGAAACACAAAGTTCCCATCAGACTTTACCCATGCTTTATATACTTTACCCATGTAAATTTGATGCGAGAAAATTCCCTTCGCTTGAGAATGTCCATTAAATTCCCAAAATGTACTGATAACAACAGGAAATTTATTAATACACTCGACAACTTTCCTTTTTAACTTTTTTTGGTAATTTTTTGCGCATCACGGTGAGGGATCTTAGTGTTTGGAATAGAGTACTTCCCATTTAGGGCATCTCACGTCATTGTCAAGCACTTCCAGATCACATCAAGTGCAGAGGTAAGTTCCCTCTGCCGGCGATATGCCACAACCTCAACTTCAGAAGAGCGCCCTCTACTGCAGCAGTGCAACATTTTCCTTTTTCCACACCTGCCATCCTTTGACCTCTGTGAGCTCACCAACCTAATGCCAAATGGAGGAAGGGATGGGCTTCCCAAAAGTCAGAACTTGAGCAGCATGACTCCAGTTTTCAGGATTTAAAACCTTTGGCCCAGTATTTGGTGTGACTCTGGTGTGATTGACAGGCCAGTCTTGTAAGCAACTCAGAAATGAAAACTGAGGTCAATACAGTCCAGTCAGCTCTTCATTCAAATATCTCAAAAGCAATAGATTTATATTCTAATGTTGACTGGGGCCACTTATTTTGATGAGTACTGTTGACCCAAGCTAAAGGAACTATAGGAGAATAGTTTCAGTGGTATAATCCCCAGAGTGCAGGCAATGAATTTATTGACATTGAGAACCATTGATGCAGAGCAAAAACCTGAAACAAACAGGCACTCCTATCCCATGTATGCATTATTCTTTCCAGAATATTTATATGAGTGCTACTTTACAATTTTCTTTTGATTAATATGTGGATAAAATTATATTTTTTTACCCTGACCCAATTTTATTTCCTTCTCTCCTAACGACTTTGACCATGAAATTCAACTTCTGCCCAAAACGGGAATGAAGTCGGCAGAGTGGCCGGTGAGCGGCCCGAATCAGATCTAGGTTCAGGCCTGTGGGCACCAAATGGGCCCCTGCTGCAGCTTACCACTTTTTTTGGGGGGGGGGGGGGATTTGATTGGCTCCCATGCTGAGCCGGCCGACAAGTCAGGCTTTGGTGGGGGGGGGAAAAGGTGATTCCAAGCTAGAGTTCTGTTTATGGGCTCAGGAGGAGCGCTCCTGCTTTCCCTGGGCCCACAAAAATAAGAACTCAAATTTCCGGGGCCATTTCTTGAGCAGCCCCCAGTGGTCCCATTAAGAACTGCAGGTTAAGCTGATCAACACCAAATACGACTGGGAAGTGCGCGTGAGAAAAATATTCCATCCATTTGGACCCAAATTTTGCAATCGGGGTCCTACAACTGCCATCGGACCTTGATTTGCATATTTAAGTAGCCTTACGCCTGTTTCAGGCAAGAGGACTCCTCGCCCAATTTTTAAGGCCCACCAGAATACTGCATCATGCGGGCCCTGGACCCCAATCAGGTGGTCATTCTTCATGTGTGAGGCTAGACGGCGAGTGCTGGCAAGCTGTTTAGCTCTGAGAGGCATCACCACCAAGCCCAAATCCCATCTTCATCCAATGTCCACACCCACGCGCTTCCCAGCAGGAACCTTGGGCTGATGTCCTTCCTCCCCTCCCCCAGCCTCGTCATACTGAGAACAACTGTGGGTCTCCAACCTTTGCATCAGTCGAGATCAATTAAATCACCACAACCCAGGAATCATACCTGGGAAACATTTTTAAAGCCAGCAAAGAACGACTAAAGAAATGATAAAGAGAGGGAAGATAGATTATGAAAGTAAACTAGCACAAAATATAAAAATAGATAGCAAGAGTTTCTTCAGGTACATAAAAAGGAAAAGAGTGCCTAAAGTAAATGTTGGTCCCCTCGAGGATAAGACTGGGGAATTAATAATGGAGAACAGGGAAATGACAGAGACATTGAACAAATATTTTGTATCGGTCTTCACGCTTCAAGGGGCTATAGGGAGGGAGGAACTTATCACTAATGAAGTAGTACTCGGTAAAGTAATGGGACTAAAGGCAGACAAATCCCCTGGACCTGATGGCTTACATCCTAAGGTCTTAAAGAAGTGGCTGCAGAGATAGTGGATGCATTGGTTGTAATCTATCAAAATTCCCTGGATTCTGGGACGGTCCCAGCGGATTGGAAAACCGCAAATGTAATGCCCCTATTTTAAAAAGAAGGCAGAGAAAAAGAAGGAAACTATAGACCAGTTAACCTAACATCTGTCATTGGGAAAATTCTGGAGTCCATTATCAAGGAAGCAGTAGCGGGACATTTGGAAAAGCATAATTCAATCAAGCAAAGTCAGCATGGTTTTATGAAAGGAAAATCACGTTTGACAAATTTGCTGGAGTTCTTTGAGGATGTAATGAGCAGGGTGGATAAGGGGGAACTTGTGGATGTGGTGCATTTGGATTTCCAGAAGGCATTCAATAAGGTGCCACATAAAAGGTTTTGCACAAGATAAAAGTTCACGGGGTTGGAGGTAATATATTAGGATGGATAGAGGATTGGCTAATTAACAGAAAATAGACAGTCGGGATAAATGGGTCATTTTCCGGTTGGCAAACAGTGACTAATGGGGTGCCGTAGGGATTGGTGCTGGGGCCTCAACTATTTACAATCTGTATTAATGACTTGGATGAAGGGACCGAGTGTAATGTAACCAAGTTTTCTGATGATACAAAGATGGGTGGGAAAGCAAATTGTGAGGAGGACACAAAAAATCTGCAAAGGAATATAGTCAGGCTAAGTGAGTGGGCAAAAATTTGGCAGATGGAGCATAATGTGGGAAAGTGTTTGGCAGAAAAAAATAGAAAAGCAAATCATAATTTAAATGGAGAAAAATTGCAAAATGCTGTAGTACAGAGGGACCTGGGGGTCCTTGTGCATGAGACATAAAAAGTTATTGTGCAAGTATAGCAAGTAATCAGAAAGGCAAATGGAACGTTGGCCTTTATTGCAAGGGGGATAGCGTTTAAACGCAGAAAAGTTCTGCTACACTGTACAGGGTATTGGTGAGGCCACACCTGGAGTACTGCGTTCAGTTTTGGTCTCCGTATTTAAGGAAGGATATACTTGCATTGGAGGCTGTTCAGAGAAGGTTCACTAGGTTGATTCCGGAGATGAGGGGGTTGACTTATGAAGATAGCTTGAGTAGGTTGGGCCTATACACATTCGAGTTCAGAAGAATGAGAGATGATCTTATCGAAACATATAAGATAATGAGGGGGCTCGACAAGGTGATTGCAGAGAGGATATTTACACTCATATGGAAATTAAAACTTGGGGACATAGAATAAGGGGCTGCCCTTTTAAAACTGAGATGAGGAGGAATTTCTTCTCTCAGATGTAAATCTGTGGAATTCTCTGCCTCAGAGAGTCGTGGAGGCCTGGTCATTGAATATATTTAGGGCGGAGATAGACAGATTATTGAGCGATAAGGGAATAAAGGGTTATGGGAAGCGGGCAGGGAAGTGGAGCTGAGTCCATAATCAGGTCAGCCATGATCTTATTAAATGGCGGAGCAGGCTCGAGGGACTAGGTGGCCTACTCCTGCTCCTGTTTGTTATGTTTCTTATGACCTCCCTGGTCTGTGCGGCTCAGTTTCACACTGGGTGATAAACTTGCCAATTCAGTATCAGGGAGAGCTCACCAATATAATCATCCTTTCAATTCACCTTGTGCAATTTGTTTTACGGAGTTAAATCAGTGCCCGGCATCAGATTTTCTGTCTTTAATTTTGTCACACACAGGACTGTAATTATGTCACACATTGTCATGGCCATTAGTTTCAATAATACAACAGTCAAACCTCATTAACACCACCGTGTTTTTCAGTCGTTTTCAATCAGACAAATGTTCTGGCAAGAGCTTTCTGCACTCGGTCCATTTAATCTGGTAAAGCCACACAAACAGCGATTCCTAATCTTCCCTTGTGTGAGGTATATCACCCAATGTACGACATCTTTCTAGTTACAGTCAGCGGCATGCCCCTGGGACAGATATCATTGAATCCCAAACTGTGTCTTGAACTTTATGATACTGGCAAATTGATAGCTTTGACTTTCATTGTAAAGCAGAGTCAAAGAAACATATGGATCCACAAATGATGTCTTTCTGTGTGTGCCTTTTAAATATCCTGGGGGTACGAGGGGCTTGGGGTTTGCCTTCATAGTTTTCAGGGACGAACAATTATTTTCTTTAAGGATGCTTTACAGAACCATCGTTTGCTGGGATTTTCAGATTCCCTTTGCATTTGGATTTTGTTGTCAGAAATGTTCTTGTTCATCTGAACATGTTATAATTGCTGCTGTAGATGCTTTTAAACAGATTGAAATTTCAAGCAATGACTTTTATCGAGGTGCAGTTTCAGTAGAAATGATATTCCGACCCCATCTGCCTCACAGATAATTTCCCACCTGATGCACTTTGCAGTCCACAGCCTCCTATTCAAAACTGTTGCATGAAATGTTGCTGCAAACCACACATAACTCATTCGCATGCCTTCCCTTTTGGCCAATGGTTAAAGGAGAACATGCATAGTCTTTGACCCCCACCCTCATAATGTTTGACACCAGTACATAAATTTAGCCCCACCCTGTAACTTATCCTTATTTATATAAAGAAAGTTCAATTTTGTTAAATTATCTTACTTAAATGAATTAATCCATAAGTAAATATGCTCTCAAGAGGCTTAAATATTTAAAAAACAAGGCTATAGCAAAATGTATTTTTCAAACGTGTCGGACTTCAGTAACATCAATTCAGTGAGCACGCAAAATCATTAAGCACACAGATAATTAGCAAGCAAAAATCACAGAGGTGTGGAAAAGTGAAGGCCAGGGAAATCAGCCCCTAATTTATTGAGACCAGATGCTAAAGAGCTTTTTTGGTATTCTGCAGAGTTGAGAATGTCAGCGAACGTATCTAGAACCGTGAATGTGGAATTCTCGGCCTTTCTTGCAATTAGATCATGAGTTGGTAATTCTGTCTCCTTGTGCCTGGGTTGAATGCACCAGTACACGTACCAATGGAACTGCAAGCCCACTCTAGCCAGCTGTCATGCTTCTGTATGTGAAAAACCTCCCTGCCGATCCAAACTGATGCAGACTTTTTAATCCCCGCTTTTGGCCTTACGAAAAGGTAGATTAAAAATACCACTGTTATCTCCATGTCATTGGAGCAGTTGTGAGGGGTATTTCTGAGTAGGGAGTGTTTCATCAGGAAACTGGCATCAAGTGTTTTAATGGAAAGATAGAGGTCAATTCAAAATGTATTTACAATCAATAACTGTGCTCCATGGTCCAAAGGCTTATGATTTCAGCATGTCCAGCACAAAGCATCGAAAATTTAATTTGACTGGCAGCAATGGAAGATTAATATTGCCTAAGGCTGGAAAATAAATTCATTCGAATCTGTTGAAGTCACCTGAAGTGGAAGATCAAAGATAGTCGAGGCACATCTAATTTACAATTGATTTGGACAGTTAGTTTGCAACCAAGATGCTGCATTGTTCACAGTGGATCCTATCCATTCGTCTTGGGATCTGGGTCAAATGCAGTCCATACACAGAGGTGAACTTTTCTTCTATCTGTTGGCTGGTAATAGTCCTTTTCTGGTTGCAGTTTCCATTTTGTTGTTTTTCACATAACTGATTGTGCAGCACATTCAAGCCTGGAGATCGCTGTTGTTGTTGCAAAGAGCAGCTGTGGTATTTTGGGGTTAGATGAAATGATATCTGGTGTGTGGAGTAGAACACATGTGCAGCCTCCACCACTTCTTATCACTGGCAGCTGCCTATATTGGGCAAATGCCGCCAAAATTGCCGTAGGCGTGAATTGCAAAGGTGCTGCTTAAAACGTATTGAACAAGCCACCGATTTTGTGCAGTGCAGTATTTACTAATGTAAAAAGCTCCACTGATTTCAGGCAAAGTTAGGTCTTTGGGCAGCTTCAATCAGCTGTTCGCCCTGTTCACAAATTATGTTTTGACCATCTATCGCGAGTAGCGGGCAAACCGCGTCAGCACCCATGCATTCTCGATATGCGGTGGGGTCCGTACCACCTGATGGTCAACCGCTGTGCAAGTGTTGTTTGGAGGAAGTGACTGGAGTTTACAATAGTATTGAAGAGGTGTCAAGTTTGGTATGCTAGTTATTGTCGGCATGAGAGATAAATGTAAAGTACAGTAACTCGCACGTCGCAGATGTGGTGCCATGCCGTGCCAGCTTCCGTATGAAATTGGAAGTGCTGCAGGCTGTTTGTTTGTCCTAGCAAAGCTGAGCAGCATCCTGCAATGTTATGTGTGCTGTGCTTTCTCTCCCACTTTGCACTGCAAAGAGGCCTCACCATGAAGATGTCAGAGGTGCCGTCTTTTGGATGAGACATTAATCCGAGGTCTCATCAGCCCTCTCAGGTGGATGGAAGAGATTCCATGGCACTATTTGGAAGAAGAGCGGGGGAGTTCTCCCCAGTGTCCTGGACAATATGTATCCCTCAACCCAACATCCCTAAACAAGTGGATTGCCTGGTCATTATCACAGAGAAACAGAAGGGTTAGTTGCAGAAGAGAATAAAAAGTGTGTTGGTGCCCAGGTGGGCAAGGAAGAAAAGAGAGATTGTGCAGTGTGTTACCTCAGTAAGGTCATTGAACTTCTTTCACCATTACTCAGCAGGCCCGGGGACTGAGAGAGTTGGCACACAGTGCCAGTGCTCCCTCTAGGTAGCACAAGTAATATTCTGGCAGGCCTACTGGCACAAATGCCCAGTCTGTTGTTCTTCAGTAACCTGAATGGTATACCCTGCTGCCTTGTTTGGCTGCTTGTTCCAGCAGTTCCTCCTATAGACATGCTTGAAAAGAATGATGAAAAGATTGATGAGACATGCAATGAAGTTATCTGAGAGTGCAATCAGTGAACCAAACACTGCTCCTTCCTATCTCCCAGAAGTGTGCAAGCTGAGCTGTCTTTTGAAAGGCTGCATTCTAATTTCCATGCACTCTAGTACCTTACACCCATTCAAAACAACAATAACAACAACAACTTTTATTTATATAGCACCTTTAACATAGTAAAACATCCCAAGATGCTTCACTGCAGTGTTATAAGATAAAACAGATACATTTGACAATGAACCACATAAGAACAAATTACCGCAGATGACCAAAAGCTTGGTTAAAGAGGTGGTTTTAAGGAGCGTCTTAAAGGAGGAAAGAGACGCGGAGAGGTTTAGGAAGGGAGTTCCAGTTTTTTTTAGGCTAATCGCTACTCCAATAGATAGGCAATTGAGCAGGAAACTCTTGTGCAATAACCCCTTCTGACCACTGGTGCTTGCAAATCTTTGGCGTAACAGTGGCACAACGTACCGTGTGGAAATTTATCCCATTTGTGTCCACCCCAGTTCAAAGGGATAGCCTTCACTCTGCCTACAGCTTCCACAGGTACTCGTCCCCAATCACACCCGCTACCGTCGCTTCACAAAGGGACACTCTGCCTCCGTGGTATGCTTCTTGCTGCCAATCCCACCTCACATTGCTACTTCACCCTGGGAGCTGACTGTGCTGAGTGCTATGGGCAAGAGTTTGTGATCCGGCAAAAAGGCTGTCGCACACCAGGAATTGTCAGCTCTGACATGGGGCACAAAATCTGCTCCAAGGGTGAAGCAACAGTGTCAGGTATGAGTTGCAACTGGGATCATCGGGAAGCGAAGCAAGAGCAATCTCCTGACCAGATCACTTGTGGTGGAAAATCAGTTATTGCAGCACTTTTATTTTTGCCCCAAAGTGATAAGTGTCGATATTTACACATCATGTGCATGATGGCCAGCTCCGCCTGACCACAACATCAAATTAATTGGTACGGAGAAAAACATATTTAAACTATGTCAGAGGGTTAAAAGCAGTGACCCAATCCTCGGGTTCAACTGCGTGCCTTCTGAATGCCTCATTTGGATTAGCACCTGTCATCATCATCATCATAGGCAGTCCCTCGGAATCGAGGAAGACTTGCTTCCACTCCTAAAATGAGTTCTTTGGTGGCTGAACAGTCCAATACAATAGCCACAGACTCTGTCACAGGTGGGACAGATAGTCGTTGAGGGATGGGGTGGGTGGGACTGGTTTGCCGCACGCTCTTTCCGCTGTCTGCGCTTGATTTCTGCATGCTCTCGGCGTTGAGACTTGAGGTACTCAGCGCCCTCTCGGATGCACTTCCTTCACTTAGGACGGTCTTGGGCCAGGGACTCCCAGGTGTCAGTGGGGATGTTGCACTTTATCAGGGAGGCTTTGAAGGTGTCCTTATAGTGTTTCCGCTCCCCACCTTTGGCTCGTTTGCTATGGAGGAGCTCCGAGTAGAGCACTTGCTTTGGGAGTCTCGTGTCTGGCATGCGGACTATGTGGCCTGCCCAGTGGAGCTGATCGAGTGTGGTCAGTGCTTCAATGCTGGGGATGTTAGCCTGAGTGAGGATGCTGATGTTGGTGCGCCTGTCCTCCCAGGGGATTTGTAGGATCTTGCGGAGACATCGTTGGTGATATTTCTCCAGCAACTTGAGGTGTCTACTGTACATGGTCCATGTCTCTGAGCCATACAGGAGGGCGGGTATTACTACAGCCCTGTAGACCATGAGCTTGGTGGCAGTTTGGAGGGCCTGGTCTTCAAACACTGTTTTCCTCAGGCGACCGAAGGCTGCACTGGCATGTTGGATCTCATCGTCGATGCCTGCTCTTATTGATAGGAGGCTCCCGAGATATGGGAAGTGGTCCATGGTGTCCAGGGCTGCGCCGTGGATCTTGATGACTGGGGGGCAGTGCTGTGCGATCTGTTGCCAGCTATCCAACTGTTATGTATGTAATAATTTGATAAACTAAATACTGTAAGCTCACTCAGGTGCAAACCTGGCTCAACTTTATTCAGGCCCAAATTGTCACATTACATGGTGACTTCCTTTATATACCTGGCCCACACACACATGCGTACAGCCTAATGACCTCCAACAGTGGCACCCCTGGTGGCTAATAACCCCAAGCAAACATACATGATAACATCCCCCTTCAAGATCTTACTATCAGTCTTTTTACAAGTTAAAATGGTCCGGGGCTTTCCGTTAACGACTTGATCGTCAGTTCAACTCAGTTCTGGGCAAGCGTTTTGAGTCAGTTATGACTAGAGGCTGGGTAGCCGATCTGATGGGAGTGGCAATGACCATGTCAGAGATTGAAAGTCCAGATTCATTGATGACGGCGGAGTCCTCTGATGAATGAATATAGGTTGGTTGGTCACTGATCGTATCTTCCTCAACTTGTTCCAGTTCATCCGTGTGCCGCAGCTTTATCTGATCAACATTTTCTGCATGTTTGCCCATTCTTGAGCCTGACAATAAACATTCTGTTACCCTCTTTGACAGTAACAGTACCAGCGACCCACTTAGGACCTTGACCATAATTTAGTACATACACAGGATCGTTAACAGAAATGTCGCGTGACACAGCAGCGCGATCATGATACCACTGCTGATTTTGACATCTGTTTTCAACACGATCATTCAAGTCAGGATGGACAAGAGAGAGCTTGGTCTTGAGACCTCTCTTCATCAATAGTTCAGCAGGGGAGACCCCGGTAAGCGTGTGGGGGCTTGTCCTGTAATTAAGCAATATGCATGACAAGCTAGTCTACAGTGAACCCTGAGTTACACGTTTCATACTCTGCTTGATTGTTTGGACAGCACGCTCTGTTTGACCATTAGAAGCAGGTTTGAATGGTGTTGACCTCACATGTTTAATACCATTGAGTTTCATGAACTCTTGAAACTCCAGACGAGTGAAGATCCGTTGTCGCTCATAACAATGTCAGGCAGACCATGAGTAGCAAACATGACATGAAGGCTCTCAATGGCACCTGTGGATGTACTGGATGACATGATTATACACTCTATCCACTTGGAATATGCATCCACCACAACAAAAAGCATCTTACCCAGGAAAGGACCCGCAAAATCGATGTAGATCCTCGACCATGGTTTGGATGGCTACGACCACAGACTCAACGGAGATTCCGTGGTACTTTGCTTAGCTGCGTGCAAGTGTTGCACTGATGCACACATGATTCCAGATCAGAGTCAATTCCAGGCCACCATACATGAGGCCTGGCGATGGCTTTCTTCATGACAATACCGGGAAAAGTGCTGTGTATATCACGTACAAATTTCTCTCTGCCTTTCTTAGACATAACAACACGATTACCCCACAGTAAACAATCTGACTGAATGGATAGTTCGTCTTTGCGACGGTAGTAAGGTTTGGTCTCATCACACATTTCCATAGGTATAGCAGACCAATCACCACTAAGGACACAACATTTTATAACCGATAAAATCAGGTCTTGTCTGGTCCAGGTCCTAACTTGTTGAGTGGTGACAGGGGTTCCTTCACTCTCAAAAGCATCCATAACTAACAGTAGATCTGCAGGTTGTGGCCTCTCTATTTCCGGTGTGGGCAAAGGCAGATGGCTCAGTGCATCGGCACAATTCTCAATGCCAGGTCTATGGCGAATGACATAATCATAGGTAGATAATGTCAGCGCCCACCTCTGGATCCGGGACGGTGCATTGTTATTGATACCTTTGTTTTCCGAAAACAATGAAATGTGTGGCTTGTGATCCATTTCGAATTCAAAACGAAGATCAAACAGGTACTGATGCATCTTTTTAACCCCATACACACAGGCTAAAGCTTCTTTTTCTACCATGCTGTAGGCTCTTTCCACCTTTGACAAACTTTTCGAAGCATACGCAACAGGTTGCAGTTTACCCGACTCATTAGCTTGTTGAAGCATGCAGCCAATAATATATGATGAAGCATTACAGGCCAATACTCGACACTTACACAAATCATAATGTACCAGCAACTTGTTAAAGCAAAGTAGATTTGTAGCTTTCTCGAAAGCTCTCTCTTGAGACACACCCCAAATCTAGTTGTCACCTTTTCTGAGCAGCATGTGCAGTGGCACTAATAAAGTGCTCAATCTCGGTAAGAAATTACCGAAGTAGTTGAGTAGACCAAGGAATGAACGCAGCTCCGTCACATTCTGAGGCCTGGGTGCATTTCTGATGGCCTTGGTTTTCGAGTCCGTAGGCCTGATGCTATCAACAGCAATCTTCCTCCACAGAAATTCGACTTCCAGTGCCATGAAGACGTACTTTTCAGCCTGAGTCCCACTTTGTCCAGACGATGTAGAACCTCTTCAAGGTTGTTCAGGTGTTCGGCAGTGTCACGACCTATGACCAGAATGTCATCTTGAAACACGACGGTTCTAGGGATGGACTTCAGTGGGCTCTCCATGTTCCTCTGAAATATGGCTGCAGCCGAGCGAATTCCAAAAGGACACCTGTTGTAGATAAACAGTCCTTTATGAGTGTTGATGCACGTAAGTTTCTTCGACGTGTCGACGAGCTCCTGTGTCATATAGGCCAAAGTCAGATCCAGTTTAGTGAACGACTTCCCACCGGCTAGCGTTGCAAACAGGTCATCAGCCTTCAGTAAACGGTACTGATCCTGTTTCAAAAATCGGTTGATCGTGATCTTGTAGTCTCCACAAATCCTGACAGTGCCATCATTCTTCAACACAGGAACAATGGAACTGGCCCATTCGTTAAATTCGACCGGTGATATGACCCCTTCACGTGGAGTCTGTCCAGCTGAATTTCGACCTTCTCCCTCATCATGTACAGAACAGCCCAAGCTTTGTGATGGACGGGTCTTGCACCCGAGTCCAGGTGAATCTGCACCTTGGTTCCTGTGAAATTGCCGATGCCTGGTTCAAACAGCGAGGGAAACTTGCTCAGCACTTGAGCACACAAAGTGTCATCCACCGATGACAACACTTTGATATCATTCCAATTCCATTTGATTTTTTCGAGCCAATTCCTGCCCAACAGCGTTGGACCATTTCTTGAATGATCCATAATGGTAGATCATGAACCACACCATCATACAACACCTTGATTACTGCATTGCCAATCACTGGTATGAGTTCTTTGGTGTAAGTACGCAACTTGGCATTGACTGGACTCAGCTTAGGCTTCACAGTCTAGTGTCCCACAGCTTGTCGAATGTCCTTTGGCTCATTATCGGCTGACTCGCACTCATATCCAATTCCATCAATACCGGCGGGCCATTTAGTTTCAGATTAACCATTATTGGTTGGCTCTTTGTCAGGAATGAATACAGTCCATAAACTTCCTCCTCGGGTATCTCGGGTTGCATATCCAGATCCGCGCTGGACTGGTCGTCATCAACCACGTGGTGAGTTGCAGCACGCTTGCTCAGTTGTGGACACATTCATTGAAAATGCCCCACTTTCGAACAGCCTTTACAGATGTACTGTTTAAAACGACACTGATGATGCCAATGATTGCCCCCACAATGCCAGCAGGGTGAAATCGGATTCGTACCCATTGGCAAATTTTGAGCAGCTACAGGTTTTGCATATGCAGTCGAGCCCTGCCATAAGCAGCTCTGCCATACGACGACACAATCTTGTTTACAGTACTTGCCGTGGAGCTCCGACTCTTCGAGGATATCTGCCTTAAATTATCATCCGTCATCCTGCATGCTGGGCAGTCATGATGGCCTTGCTCAAATCCAGCATCTCCGCAGCCAATAACTTCCGGAGGATCACCTCATGTTTGATTCCTACCACGAAGAAATTTCGCAGCATGTCTCCCAACGCGTTTTCGAATTTACATAGCCCAGCAAGACGTCTTAGGTCGGCGATGAATTCCGACACATCCTGGCCCTCAGAACAAACATGCATGTAGAATTGATAACGTGAGATGATGATGCCTTCTTTTGGTTTGAGATGGTCACATACCAGAGCACACAATTCCTCACAGCCCTTGTCCATTGGACGTGTAGACGAGAGGAGATTCTTTATGAGGCCATAGATTTTCGGACCACAAACAGTGAGGAAAACCGCCCTGTGCCTAACTGCATCAATAGCTTCCTCCATTTCGTTGGCCACGAAGTACTGGCCCAGGCAATCGATAAAATCTGACCAGTCCTCTCCCTCCACGATTCTCTCCAGAATTCCAATGGTGCTCATTTTGCATACGAAGGTTCTTGAGTTACCTCATCGCCAAATGTTATGTATGTAATAACACGATAGACTGAATACTGTAAACTCACTCAGGTGCATACCTGGCTCAACTTTATTTGGGCTCAAAGTGCCGCATTACATGGTGGTTTCCTTTATATACCTGGACCGCATACACGTGCGTACAGCCCAATGACCTCCGACAGTGGCACCTCCTGGTGGCTAGTAAACCCAAGCATACATACATGACACCAACATCCTCTACTGATGCCAAATATCTTTTCACATCCCTATATTGATTTCAGATTATTCTGTCTTTTGCCTTAAAGAATCCTCAGGATATTCCCGATCTACTAATGAATCACCGTGTTAATACTGCTCTCAGAATCTATTTGGATTAGATATTTGGTAAAAGATGAACATAACACTCATGAACAATGTTTCCTCTAACAATTTTTGGTGCCACCTGGTCTCTTTAAGGGGTGCATGCGCTGTTTTTGCACAGAAAAGCGGGCAAGCTAGCTGCGCGGGTTCCCTGGAGTGCTATGTGGCCACGGCTTACAGGGAACTTTGATCATGGATTGGAAATGGATTTTACCCCACTTTTTAGAATTATAGAAACACAAGGGGTCATTTTAACTCCCCAAAAATGGGTGGGTTTGTTTCAGGTGGGAAGTTAAAAATTTGAATCGGGAACCGAACCTGCCTCGAACCTGCCTATTTCCCATTTTAACAGAGGCGAGACAAGTGATGGGCGACCAATCCACTCTCAAGAGGCAGATTCATCGTTGAACCTATTAAGGAGGCTGTGCACCTTCATTTTAACAGTTATTCCATCTTTAACGCACACTGGCCAGGTTTTCCAGGCCTCAGAAAACCCTGCAAATAAAAGGAGGCGAGCAGGGTTGGATCCATAAGGTAAGTGCTTTCACAGCACTACTTGTGGGGTAGGAGGGGCAGGAGTGTTTTCTCCAGTCCCATCAAGCTTACCTGTAATCCCTGCCCCTGTGATTTGTCTGCTCCGCCCCCTGCGAATGGACCGCCATCTTCCCCCCCAGCCCCCATGATCGGAACCCCAGTGGGCTATCGGGGGGAAACCTACAGAAAAAATGTAACAGACTTCTGGGTTTCCCATCCATAACTTTAACTCCCCCACCACCCACACCAAATGCATATCCAAGATAAGATTGGGACCATAGAATCTTACAGCACAGAAGGAGACCATTTGGCCCATCGTGCCTGTCAGCTCTTTGAAGAAGCTAGCCAATTAGTCCCACTCCGCTGTTCTTTCCCAATAGCCCTGTAATTTTTTTCCCTTCAAGTATTTATCCAATTCCCATTTGAAAGTTCCTATTGAGTCTACTTACACCACCTTTCAGGCAATGTATTCCAGATCATAACAACTCGCTGTGTAAAAAGTTCTCCTCATCTCTCCTCTTTGGTTCTTTTGTCATTTACCTTAACTGTGTCCTCTGGTTACTAATCCTCCTGCAAATGGAAGTAGTTTTTCCTTATTAACTCTATCAAAACCCTTCGGAATTTTGAACACTCTATTAAATCTCCCTTAACTTTCTCTGCTCTAAACAGAATAATCCCAGTTTCTCTAATCTCTCCGCATAACTGAAATCCCTCGTCCCTGGTATCATTCTAGTAAGTCTCCTCTGGACACTCTCTCTCAAGTGTGATGCCCAGAATTGAACACAATACTCTAGCTGAGGGCTAATCAGTGTTTTATAAAGGTTTACTATAATTTCCTTGCTGATGTACTCTATGCCTCTATATATAAAAGCAAGATCCTGTATGCCTTTAACAGCCTTATCAACTTGTCCTGCCGCCTTCAAAGATTTGTGTATGTGAACCCTCAGGGTCCTGCACCCGAGCTAGATTTGAGGTCCAAGAATTGAAACAACCAAATGCTTATCCTATTGTTACACCAATTCATCAATATTACTTATCACATTAAAAGGCCATGCTAGACATCTATCTGTCGCAGGTGTAGACAAGTTTAAGAGTATGTCTTTCACAAATGAACAGCAATCATCCCCATGAAATTAAATTTCTAGTCTGAGACATCCTGAAACATGTTTACGGTTGAGGGAATTACTAAATATGAGGAATAAAAAGCTTTCAAATATAAGGAGAAAAAAGGCTTTCAAGACAACATCAATCAGATACCTTCCCAGATAGAGGGGTGAGCGGGAGGTCTACCTTCAGGCCACCATTAGCAGTACTATTTTTAGTGAGGCATTAGGTGAGAGCAAGCGGGGGTGACTAGTGCTCCAAAGTTTTCTCTCTCGTTGAGGGGTGTTGCCTTGCCTCTGTACTTGACCTCTATACAATGAGACAATTAAGATGGTTATAAAAGCATACGGGATCCTTGGCTTTATAAATAGTAAGACCCCATTTAAAGTACTGCATTCTGTTCTGGACACCGCACCTCAGGAAAAATATATTGGCCTTGATGGGTGTGCAGCGCAGATTGACCAGAATGATACCAGGGTTAAAAGCGGTAAGTTATGAGGACAGGTTGCATAGATTCGGCTTGTATTGCCCTGAGTAGAGAAGCTTAAGGGGTGATCTAATTGAGGTGTTTAATATGATTAAAGGATTTGATAGGGTAGTTGGAGAGAAACTATTTTCTCTGGTGGAGGAGTCCAGAACAAGAGAGCAGAACCTTAAATTTAGAGCTAGGCCATTCAAGGGTAATGTCAGGAAGCACTTCGTCACACAAAGGATAGTGGAAATCTGAAACTCTCTCCCCAAAAAAACTATTGCAGCTGGGTCAATTAAAAATGTCAAAACTGAGATTTTTGTTACGTAAGAGTGTCAAGAGTTAAGGAACCAAGACAGGTACATGGAGTTAAGACCATGATCTAACAGGGGGGTGGCTGAATGTCCTACTCCAGTTCCTATAGGCCCAATTTTGGCCATGACTTGCTCCAAGCACAGCGACCGAACACGGCATCGGTGGGGAGGGGTGGAGGGGTGGGGGAGGAGAGAGAGAGAGATGCTGGCCTCTATATCAATGGGGAGGCTGGGGGTGGGAGGGGTTGGGAGAGGAGGGAGGCAGGTCACAAGACCCAGAGGGGGAGGCGGGAGGGAGGTCACAAGAGTTTCAGCACTACTGAACATGCGCGCACATTGGACCCGACACCATTGCGCATGTGCTCAGCTGCCGGCACTGGTTTCGGCACTGGGCTGTTGCTCCGCCCCCAATGCACTATGTATGCCACGCTAGGACACAGGAGACTCAGCAGAGCAGGCAGGATGGGGCCACTTTTTTTCGTCGCTGTTTCCAGCGCGCAAAGTCGGCGCAATTAGGGTAAGTGCGCCGAAAAAAGGGGTTGGGGGAAATTGGGCCCAATGTTCCTAGATTGGGCAGATGAAACCTGAATCCAGCCATTCTATCCAACGCATCGTCCCACAAAAACAATCTGTGGAGGAAGACAATTGTCATTGAGCTATCTAACCGTGATGAGATGCAATGAAAGGTTTTACTTAATAGCTCAATGCTTTTTATGATCATTGCACTTGGAATGAAGAGCTGGAACAAGTACAGATTTAGTTGAATAAAAGTTCACTAACCTTTAGCATAACCCAAGTAACATGCAGCAAAAAGGGAGAAACATGATATTAACATGGGAAGTAAAAACGGTTTCACATTTCTAAAAAAAGAGTAGGTTGAGGCAACCTGATAGAGATCCTTAAAATTATGAAGGGGTTTGGCAGGGTAGGCATAGAGAAGATGTTTCCACTTGTTGTAAGTCCAAAACCGGGGGCCATAAATATAAGATATTCACTAATAAATCTAGTAAGGAATTCAGGAGAAATTTCTTTAGTCGGAGAGTGGTGAGAATGTGGAACTTACTACAATGAGTAGTAGAGGCAAATAGCATAGATGCATTTAAGGAGATGCTAGATATGTACATGAGGGAGAAAGGACGAGAAGGATATGTTGATAGGATGAGATGAAGTAAGGTGGGAGGAGGTCCATGTGGAGCATTAACACCAGCGTAGACCTGTTGGGCCGAATGGTCTGTTTCAGTGTTATAAAATTGGATGTTTTTTTATATTCATTCCTGGGACGTGGGTGTCGCTGGAAATGCCAGTATTTATTGCTCATCCCTAATTGCCCTTGAGAAGATGGTGGTGAGCCACGTTCTTGAACTGCTGTAGTCCGCATGGTGAAGGTACTCCCATAGCGCTGTTAGGGAGGGAGTTCCAGGATTTTGACCCAGTGACGATGAAGGATATGCGACATATTTCCAAGTCAGAATGGTGTGTAACTTGGAGGAAAATTTGGAGGTGGTGGTGTTCCCATGCACCTGCTCCCCTTGTCCTTCTAGGTGGTAGAGGTTGTGGGTTTCGAGGTGCTGTTGATGAACTCATGGCAAGTTGCTATAGTGCACCTTGTAGATGGTACACACTGCAGCTACAGTGCATCGGTGGAGGAGGGAGTTACTGTTTAAGGTGGCAGATGGGGTGCCAATCAAGCAGGCTGCTTTGTTCTAGGTGGCGTTGAGCTTTTTGAGTGTTGTTGGAGCTGCACTCATCCAGGCAAGTGGAGAGTATTCCATTACACTCCTGACTTGTAGATGGTGGAAATACTTTGGGGAGTCAGGAGGTGAGCCACAGAATATCCAGCCTCTGACCTATTCTTGTAGCTGCAGTATTTATGTGGCTGGTCCAGTTAAGTTTCTGGTAAATGGTGACCCCAGGATATTGATGTTGGGGCATTTGGCAATGGTAATGCTGTTCAATGTCAAAGGGCGGTGGTTAGAGGCTGTCTTGTTGAAGATATTCATTGCCTAGCATGAATGGTACTTGCCACTTATCAGTCCAAGCCCAAATGTCGTTCAGGTCTTGCTGCTTGCGTGCATGGACTACTTCACTAACTGAGGAATTGCAAATGGAACTGAACATTCTGCAATCAAACATCCCCACTTCTGACCTTGTGATGGAGGGAAGGTCATTGCTGAAGCAGCTGCTTCCTGGGACTGAGATGATTGGCCTCCAACCACCACAACCATCTTCCTTTGTGCTAGATATGACTCCGGCCAGTGGAGAGTTTTCCTTCTGATTCCCATTGACTTCAATTTTACTAGGGCTCCTTGATGCTACACTTGGTCAAATGCTGCCATGATGTCAAGGGCAGTCATTCTCACTTCTGGAATTCAGCTCTTTTGCCCCTATTTGGACTAAGGCTGTAATGAGGTCTGGAGCCGAGTGGTCCTAGCGGAACCCAAACTGAGCATCAGTGAGCAAGTTATTGGTGAGTAAGTGCCGCTTGTTGGCACTGTTGACAACACCTTCCATCACTTTGCTGATGATTGAGAGTAGACTGATGGGGCAGTAATTGGCCAGATCAGATTTGCCCTGTTTTTTTGAATAGAACATACCTGGGCAATTTTCCACATTGTCGGGTAGATGTCAGTGTTGTAATTGTACTAGAACAGCTTGGCTAGAGGAGCGCGGCTGGTTCTGGAGCACAAGTCTTCAAGCACAACAACTGGTATGTTGTCGGGGCCATCAGCCTTTGCTGTATCCAGTGCGCTCAGCCATTTCTTGATATCACGTGGAGTGGGGACCTCAGTAGGAGGCCAAGATGTATCATCCACTTGGCACTTCTGGCTGAGGATGGTTGCAAATGCTGCATCCTTGTCTTTTGCACTCACGTACTGGGGTCAGCCATCATTGAGGATAGGGATGTTCATGGAGCCTCTTCCTCCCATTAGTGTTTAATGGTCCACCACCATTCACGACTGGATGTGGTAGGACTGCAGAGCTTTGATCTGGTCCGTTGGTTGTGGGATCGTTTAGCTCTGTCTATAGCATGCTACTTCCTCTGTTTAGCATGCATCATCATAGGCAGTCCCTCAGAATCGAGGAAGACTTGCTTCCACTCCCTGAGTGAGTTCTTTGATGGCTGAATAGTCCAATATGGGAGCCACAGACCCTGTTACAGGTGGGACAGACATTCATCGAGGGAAGGGATCGGTGGAGCTGGTTTGCCGCGCGCTCCTTGTGCTTGGCCTCTTCACGTTGTTTGTGTTGAGACTTGAAGAGTCCTGTTTAGCATGCATGTAGTCTTATGTTACAGTTTCCCTAGGTTGGCACCTCATGATTAGCTCCTAGCATGCTCTTCTACAATCCTCATTGAACCAGGGTTGTTCACCTGGCTTGATGGTAATGGTAGAGTGAGGGATATGCGAGACCATGAGGTTACAGATTGTGGTATAATACAATTCTTATGCTGCTGATGGCCCACAGCATCTCATGGATGCCCAGTTTTGAAGTGCTAGATCTGTTCTGAATCTATCCCATTTAGCACAGTGGTAGTGCCACACATCACAATGGAGGCTGTCCTCAGTGTGAAGATGGGACTTTGTCTCCACAAGGACTGTGCAGTGGTCAGTGCTGCCAGTACTATTATGAACAGATGCATCTACGACAAGTAGATTGATAAGGACGAGGTCAAGTAGATTTTTCCCTTGTGTTGGTTCTCTCACCACGTGCTGCAGGCCCAGTCTGGCAGCTATGTCCTTCATAACTCAGCTAGTTGTGGTGCTACCGAGCCACTCTTAGTAATGGACATTAAAGTCCTCCGCTCAGAGAACATTCTGTGCCCTTGCAGCCCTCGGTGCTTCTTCCAAGTGGTGTTTAACATGGAGGCATACTGATCCATCAGCTGAAAGAGGGTGGTAAGTGGTAATCAGCAGGAGATTTCCTTGCCCATATTTGCCGTGAGGCTTCATGGGTTGTGGAGTCAATGTTGAGGACTCCCGGGGCCACCAGCTTTCAACTGGTAGGTCTGGACATACCCAGGGATGGTGATGCAGCAGTCTGGGACATTAGTTGAAAGGTATGATTATGTCAAGCTGCTGCTTGACTAGTCTGTGGGACAGCTCTCCCAATTTTGGCACAGATCTCCAGGTGTTAGTGAATGGCACGCTGCAGAGTTGACTATGTGCCCTAGTCGTGTCCGAAGCTGGTGCCGAGGTCTGTCCGGTTTTATTCTTATTGTTATTGTTTTCTGTAGTGGTTTGTTAGAACTGAATGGTTTGCTAGGCCATTTCAGAGTCAACCGCATTGCTCTGGGTCTGGACTCACATATAGACCAGACCAAGTGAGGACAGCAGATTTCCTTCCCTAAGGGGCATTAATGAATCAGATGGGTTTTTACGACAATCTGGTAGTTTCATGGTCACCATTACTGATACTAGCTATTTATTCCAGATTTATTTAATTAATTGAATTTAAATTCCCCAGCTGCCGTGGTGGGATTTGAATTCACACCTTCAGATCACTAGTCCAGACCTCTGCATTACTAGTCCTGTAACATAACCACTCTGCTACCGTATCCTGTGCGGTATGGTATGTTATTCTATATCATTTTGTTTCACTCTGTACATGTAATGTAGTATTTCTCAGATAAGTTAGTTTTGTTTGAAACACTATTTTTTCTTACTTTTCCATAAGTAATTTATGTCCATATTTCCCAGCCCCACGCTGTACTTTACTTCACTGGGTCACTGAAGCAGCATTTTTCTGGTGTCTTGCAATGTTGATGTTGAACCAGGAAGTTACACAAGAGTAGCCTACTTGCCTTTATTTGATTTCTGATTCTTCCCTGCCTCTTTGTGGGGAGGGAAGATTTTTTTTTGATGAGTATAAAGAAAAGCTCTCATGCTTTTCAATTTAGTGCCATCACGTAAGAATTTTTTTCTCATCCAAAAAAAAATCCCAGATAAATAATAAGTAACAACAATCCCTGTAGGCTCCAATGTTTAGGGCAATTAATCATTAATTGCTGTGAAGGTTTTTTTTAATTCTATGATCGAAGGCACCAGGAATATATGTTGCTGTGGGCCCTGGGGCAGCACGGGCCAGCCCACACTGCGATATGTGTACACACTAGGTCTGTGCAGCAGAGCAGGTCTCCAGTCATCCTGGTTAACCCTTGCCACTGGATAAAGGCCTTGCTCTGTCAAGCCCGTGTGGTGGCTGATGTGCAACGGTCACCACACGTTAAAAAAATCCACGCACAGGCATATTCCACCCCCCTCAATTGGAGTTCAGGACCTGGAATATCGGGTCCTTCATTGAAACATCTGTGAACTCAAGTGGAAGCAAGTCATCCTCGTTCGAGGGACCGCCTATGATCATGATAGTGACTATAGAGAGCACAGGATGAGGAGCTGTGGAACGCAATTTATATTGCACAAGTAGGTTGATCTGGTAATTGAAAAGGGATGAAGTTTGGCTTTCTTCAGATATATTTTGTTGATTTAGTGAAGTAGATTCTGTCTGTGATATCAAAAACCATAGCACCTCATGTCTATTGATCCAGAACATGTAGATAATTACCCTAATTTAACAAGCTGGCAAAAGGGTTTTTAGTTAATCAGCGCCTATTTACAAATTCCATCCCATCAGAAAGAGACCACAGTTCAAGCCGAGGGAAGGAGATGAGGGCTTGTGAGAATAAAAGCTGTAAATAATTGCTTCAAACCAATCCTCTGTGCAGTTGACCAAGCGTGCTCTCATTTTTGATCATCGTAGCCCACTCCATCGACCAGCCTTACAAATGTTGATCTCTCTGACAATCTGTGTTCACATTATTCCCTTTCAATTCCTACTTTGTTCCCTCCACGTCTCTCTGGGCAGTCCATTAAACGTCTCATGGAAGTGGAAAAGGTGAAAGGTTTCTGTCAGGCAGTCGTGTCGTCCAACCTGCGCGATGGCATGTCCCATCTCATCCAGTCGTGTGGTCTGGGAGGAATGCAGCCCAACACAGTCCTGATGGGCTGGCCAAGAGCCTGGAGGCAATCTGACGATCCCAGAACATGGAAAAATATAATCGGTATGTGTATTCACAGTGAAAATCACAGGGTTCCTCAGGGAATTTCCATACATACTCAATCAGATTACAAAACGCATTTTTTTAAAAAGCGCAACAACCGAACTGAAAAAGAACTCAAAAGAAACAGGAATAGCACAACATTAGCTTTAACTGTCATTAGCTTTAACTGTCATGGCTGATCTGTACCTCCATTCCATTTATCTGCCTTGCCTCCATATCCTTTCTTACCCTTACTCAACAAAAATCAATCTATCTCAGTATTGAAAGCTCCAATTGTCCCCCAGCATCCACAGCCTTTTGGGGAGAGAATTCCTGATTTCCACTACCCTTTGTGGAAAAAGTGTTTCCTGATTTCACTCCTGAATGGCCCAGCTCTAATTTTAAGATTATGCCCCCTTGTTTTTGACTCCCCTACCAGAGGAAATAGTTTCTCTGTATCTACCCTATTGAATACCCGACCAAAGCCATTGTTTTCGGTCCCCGCCACAAACTCCGTTCCCTAGCCATTGACTCTATCGCCTCTTCCAAACTCCTCTCTGAGGCAGAACCAAACTGTTCGCAACCTTGATGTCATATTTGACCCTGAAATGAGCTTTCGACTACATATTTGCAGCATTACTAAGACCGCCTATTTCTACCTCCGTAACGTCACCCGTCTCTGCCCTTGCCTCATCTCATCTGCTGCTGAAGCCCTCATCCATGCATTTGTTACCGCTAGACTTGACTATTCCCGCGCACTCCTGTCTGGCCTCCCACATTCTACCCTACGTAAACCAGAGGGCATCCAAAAATCGGCAACCCGTGTCCTAATTCGCACCCAGTCCCACTCACCCATCACCCCTGTGCTCGCTGATCTACATTGACTTCCGGTTAAGCAATGCCTCAATTTCAGAATTCTCATCCTTATTTTCAAATCCCTCCATGGCCTCATCCCTCCCTATCTCTGTAATCTCTTTCAGCCCCCCAACTCACCGAGATGTCTGCGTTCCTCTAATTCTGCCCTCTTGAGCATCCCTGATTATAATCACTCAACCATCGGTGGCCGTGCCTTCTGTTGCCTAGGCCCCAAGCTCTGGAACTCCCTGCCTCAACCTCTCCGCCTCTCTGCCTCTCTTTCCTCCTTCAACACACTCCTTAAAATATACCACGGTCACCTGCGGCTCGGTGTCAAATTTCTATCTCATAATGTTTTGCTACGTTAAAGGCACTATATAAATACAAATTGTTGTTGTTGTTGAATCCTTCTAATTGTTCTTTTATTTTCTGAATGGGTAAATGAAAGTAATAAAATGCTTTCAAAAGACTGTCAATGCAGAAATGTGAGATCTGAGCAGTGATGGCATCAACCAGTCACTTTGTAACTTTTGCTTTGGTAGAAGTGGTTCGGGAGACAACAGCAGGTCGCCTGGCCCTTCTGGTAGCTAAGAATATCGCTTCATTTCCGTCTAGCCAGGAGAGGTATGCTGAGGGTTACATTGATGTCTGGTGGATAGTTCATGACGGAGGAATGCTGATGCTGCTGCCTTTCCTCCTCAGGCAGCATAAGGTAATGTGGAAATGTTTTGACAATAGTAGCGATTTACCATATTTTCTATTGTTTGGTTAGTTTTGTACTACCTGTGCTTGTCCAATTACTGCAATTCACTTTCATTGTAGCACCGGCGTCAACAGCAGAACTATGATCAGTAACCCTCACTGCAGTCATTCAAGGCACAGTGCTGTAGGCACAGGAGTGCGGGTACAGGAGTGCGGGTACAGGAGTGTAGGCACAGGACTGCGGGTACAGGACTGCAATCCCCATAATCAATAGCCACTACTGTACTTATTCATTCCTGCAGGGCAGTAATGTAGCTGAGGGCTGCAATCACCACATTCCATAGGTTCAAGACAAATACATACAGGACTGGACTGGAATTGGACATTTGGCTGGAAGACATCCACACTACATAATGGGCTGGGTCTTGCTGGAGCAGGGCATTGCTGGAGCAGGGCATCTCGCAGTATGCACCAGTAGTTAGACTTTTTTCTGTGATCTTCAGCTCAAACTATTTTTGCACCGTAACCTGGTGGATGTGTGAGCTGAGAATGGCATGGAGCGGTCAAAGGGTCACATGGGCACCTGGGACATTAGTGAACGGTGGGGCCAATAATCTATCCCCTTGACCAATAAGATTTAAGAATTGAGAAATAAACAGAAAAGGAGGCTAAATTCAAGTTAAATCAGTACAGAAAGAGAAACAAATAAAGATAAAGAAAGATTGGATTGAGTGAGAGAAAAGAGACAGAAAGGAAAAGCAGGAAAAGAATGTTAATGTATAATTTTATATGATTTAAATCTCCAGCAACAATTTACTACATGCGGGAATGAGATTGAACAGTTTAAATTGTTCCTTTTCTAGGCCAGAGATGTTGATTGGCATCGCATTAACAATTATCACATAATTAAGAAGGCACTTACACTGTTAGGTTCCAGCCCTGAGTTTGTGCAGCGAGCTTAATGGACAATTAACGTACAAATTCTGTAAGTTCTTAAAAATAACGCGGAAGGCTAAGGGTGAGATGACATTTGTCCAAAGCAAACAGCGGGGCGGCATAAATCAACCAGCAAATTCTGGAGATTCACAACTTACAGCGTATCGCTTAATCCCCAAATATGCTGGCCAATTTGTACACAAATAACGTTGTGCATCATTTATACACCGTTATTCTTTTAGCACGATACAGCCCAATGTTTTGAATTGTGCTGTAGATGCAGAGCTGGACCAACACCATTCTAGCTCTGTATTTCTGGTCAAGTTATTATGGTCAGTGTCCAGGATCAAAGTTTTGTAGTCGCACACTACTGTACCCACGTCTCATACTGTGACTGTTTGCTCAAGTACAGGGCTCACAATACCAACTCCATCCTGCCTGTTTTAATATGCTGAAATTCAGAAAGCATTGACGAAGTGCAAATGGAAATGTAAAAGAAAAGAATAATGTGTATGTGCCATTGTTAATTTATGCTGCTTTCTTCATTTAATGGCGTTCTCCTCAAACCCTCACTGTGAGATGCTTCAAGAAAATATGGTTAAAAGCTTCTCTGTTAAATAGTCATTATCCACAGAGGATACTATTAATATTTGGAAACAGTGACTTTTAAAAGTTTAAAATCTAACGTAGTTTTGGCCTGTGGTGATAAACGCAGTGAGTAAACTAGCTGATGACCTGTGTTATTAAGTGTAGATTTATCAAATTACTAGAAGTATAACCTCCCAATTGTATTTCAGTATAACCTGTAGATTAATTCCATATAATTTATTCTGCTTGTTTTATATTCTGGTAATAAAATTCAGAGGAAACCTTGTCAAATTTGCACATGAGTACAAAGCAATCATTAATCATCATACATTGAGTCTTTGGCTTTCAGTGTTCACCATGACACTCAGCTAAAACAAAATGCATACATGAAATATCACAGCCCCCAAATCCAGGGTAACAGTGGTTACACCAGGATTGTGTCAGCTGGTGCCCTCCACCACTCACCCTACTGGAGTTAGCAGGATCAGTAGCAGGGCATCCATTGGGCACCTGCACCACTACAGATGCCCCATGCAGTTGGAAAATGCATTACATGCCCACCATGGGAGGTAGGATTGCCCAGACCCCACTTAGTGTCCCCTTGGTAATGGTTCATATCTGCAGTGGAATTTCCTCGGGGGTTCTTCCAATTGATCGACTTTGGTGGAAATGCCGGATGTTGTGTATGCAATAACTGTAGACTGAGTACTGTTTAACTCCAAGAGGTATAACCTTGGCTCTGCTTTATTAAGGCCCAAAATGACTAATATACAAAATAGTTGGCCTTTTATACTTGGGCTGCACAAAATTTCACAAATTGAAATGGTCTGGTGTTTTATGCTCCCAGGTTGACCGTCTCAGTTCAACTCCAGCCTTGGGTGAGTGTTCAGAGTCTGTTGTGACTGGTGGCTGGGTGGCTGACCTGGTGGGAGTGGCAATTGCCATATCAGGGATTGAAAGTCCATTTTCATTGAACATGTCAGCAATTGAAAGTCCCGATTCACTGATGACCACTGAGTCCTCTGATGACTGGGGGTAGGTTGGTTGGTCGTTGATTGTCTCTTCCTCCGACTATTCTGGTTCGTCTGTATGCAGCAGCTTTGTCTGATCCATTTGTTTCCAGGATGTTTGCCCATTTTTGAGCTTGACAATAAATACTCTGTTTCCCTCCTTGGCCATGACAATACCAGCGATCCACTTGGGACCCTGACCATAATTCAGAACATATACAGGATCATTTATAGAAATATCATGTGACACAACCGCGCAATCTTGATACCCTTGCTAACTTTGTCTTCTATATTCAACATGATTATTCAAGTCAAGGTGTACAAGAGATGGCTTAGTCTTAAGACCTCTCTTCATCATTAGTTCAGCAGGCGAGACCCGGTAAGCGTGTGTGGTCTTGTCCTGTAACTAAGTAGTATACATGACAGGTGGGTCTGCAGTGACCCTTGGGTTACTTGCTTCATACTCTGCTTTATGATTTGGACGGCATGTTCTGCTTGCCCATTGGATGCAGGTTTGAACGGTGCTGACCTTACATGTTTGATAACATTGAGTTTCATGAACTCTTGAAACTTCTGACTGGTGAAGCACGATCGTTGTCGCTAGCAACGATGTCAGGCAGACCATGTGTCGCGAACATGACACTGAGATTCTCAATGGTAGCTGTGGATGCGCTGGATGACATTATACACTCTATCCACTTCGAATTTGCCTCCACCACAACAAAAAGCATCTTCCCCAGGAAGGGACCTGCAAAGTCTATGTGGATCCAGGACCATGGTTTAGACAGCCACGACCACAGACTCAGCGGCGATTCAGCTGGTGCTTTGCTGAGCTGCATGCACGTATTGCACTGATGCACACATGATTCTAGCTCAGAGTCAATTCCCGGCCACCATTCATGAGACCTGGCAATGGCTTTCATCATTACAATGCCGAGATGTGTGCTATGTAGCTCACATACAAATTTCTCTCTCTCTTTCTTGGGCATAACAACACGATTGCCCCACAGTATACAATCCGACTGAACAGACAGTTCATCTTTGCGACGAATGTAAGGTTTGGTCTCCTCACACATTAGCTTGGGTATGGCAGACCAATCACCTTTGAGGATGCAACTCTTCATCACTGATAAAATCGGGTCCTGGCTGGTCCAGGTCTTAACTTGTTGAGCCGTGACAGGCGTTCCTTCACTCTCAAAAGCATCCATAACTAACAATAGGTCCACCGGTTGTGGCGTTTCCACTTCCGGTGTGGGCAACGGCAGACGGCTCAAAGCTTCGGCACAATTCTCGGTGCCAGATCTATGGCAAATGACATAATCATAAGCGGATAATGTCAGCGCCCACCTCTAGATGCGGAATGAAGCATTGGTATTGATACCTTTGTTTTCAGAGAATAGTGAAATGAGCGGCTTGTGATCTGCCTCCAGTTCAAACCGAAGACCAAGCAGGTACTGATGCATCTGTTTAACCCCATACACACATGCTAGTGCTTCTTTCTCTACCATGCTGTAGGCACTTTCCGCTTTAGACAAACTTTTTGAAGCATACGCGACTGGTTGAAGTTTACGCGACTCATTAGCTTGTTGGAGTACGCAACCAATTCCATATGACGAAGCATCACAGGCCAATACTAAATGTTTACATGGGTCATAATGTACCAGCAACTTGTTAGAGCAAAGCAGATTAGTGGCTTTCTCAAAAGCTCTGTCTTGAGACGCACCCCACACCACGCCTTTTCTTAGCATCATGTGCAGTGGTTCTAATAAGGTGCTCAATTTAGGTAGGAAGTTACCAAAGTACTTGAGTAGACCCAGGAACGAACACAGCTCTGTCACATTCTGCGGTTTGGGTGCATTTTTGATGGTTTTCGCGTCCGTGGGCCTGATGCCATCAGCAGCAATTTTCTTCCCCAGGAATTTGACCTCTGGTGCCATGAAGACGCATTTCGAGCGTTTCAGTCTGAGTACCACTTTGTCCAGACGATGTAGAACCTCTTCCAGGTTGTTCGGATGTTGCTCAGAGTCACGACCTGTAATCAAGATTCATCTTGGAACACGACGGTTCTGGTAACGGACTTCAGTAGACTCTCCATGTTCCTCTGAAATATGGCTGCAGCCGAGTGAATTCCAAAAGGGCATCTGTGATAAATAAACAGTCCTTTAGCGTGTTAATGCACTTAAGTCTCTTCGACGTCTCGCCCAGCTCCTGTGTCATGTAGGCCGAAGTCAGATCCAGTTTGGTGAATGACTTCCCCCCGGCTAGCGTTGCAAACAAGTCATCAGCCTTCAGTAACAAGTACTGATCCTGTTTTGAAACCCTGTTGATCGGAGCCTTGTAGTCTCCACAAATTCTGACTGTGCCATCACTTTTCAGCACAGGAACAATGGGACTGGCCCATTCATTAAATTCAACTGGTGATATGATTCCTTCACACTGGAGTCTGTCCAGTTCGATTTCGACCTCCTCCCTCGTCATATACGGAACTGCCCGAGCTTTATGATGGACAAGTCTTGCATCCGAGTCCATGTGGATCTGCATCTTGGCTCCCATGAAGTTGCTGATGCCTGGTTCGAACAGCGAGGGGAACTTGCTCAGTACTTGGGCACATGTATCTTCCTCCGATGAAAACGCCTTGATGTCGTCGCAATCACATCTGATTTTTTCAAGCTAATTCCAGACGAACAACATTGGGCCATTGCCTGGGACAATCTATAGCGGTAACTCGTGAACTGCACCATCATACGACAATTTAATTGTGGCACTGCCAATCACCGTTATGAGTTCTTTGGTGTACGTACGCAACTTGACATTGACTGACTCAGCCTGGGTCTCACAGCCTTAGTATCCCACAGCTTGTCGAATGTCCTCTGGCTCATTATCGATTGACTCGCCCCCATGTCCAGTTCCATCGGTACCGGCACCCCATTATGGGTTTGCTCTGAGTTAGGAACGAGTACAGTCCATCACTTCCCCCTCTGGTACCTCGGATTGCGTATCCGGATCCACGCTAGTCTGACCATCATCCTCCATGTGGTGTGTCGCAGCACACTTGCTCATCTGCGGACACTTGCGCTGGAGATGCCCCACTCTCAGACAGCCTTTACAACTATATTGCTTAAATCGGCACTGCTGGTGCCGGTGATTTCCTCCACAATGCCAACACGGAGAAATCATTCCCACTGGCGGACTTTGGGCAGCTACAGGTTTCGCATACGCAGTCGGGTAGGCCCTGCCATGTGCCGGTCTGCCGAATGCCGAATCAATCTTATTTACAGTACTTGCCGAATTTCGATTTTTCACTGTTATCTGCTTTAGACTTCTATGCATCGTCATGTATGACTGAGCGATCATGAAATCCAACGTCTCCACCGCCAGTAGTTTACGCAAGATCACCTTGTGGTTGATACCAATTACAAAGAAGTCCCACAGCATATCTGCCAACACAGCCTCATACTTACACGGTCCCGCTAAACGTCTCAGGTTGGCAATGAATTCCACCGCATTCTGGCCCTCTGAACGAACGTGTGTATAAAATCTGTATCTCAAGATGATGATGCCTTCATCTGGTTTAAGGTGGTCCTGTGCCAGTGTACACAATTCTTCATACGTCATCTCTGTTGGACTCACAGGCAGGAGTAGATATTTTATCAGACCATAAATTTTTGGACCGCAAACTGTGAGGAACACCACCCAGCGCCAATCTGCGTCACCAACCTCCTCCATTTTGTTGGCCATGAAGAACTGGCTCAAATGGCTCACAAAGTCTGCCCAATCTTCTCCTTCCACAAATCGCTCCAACAATCCAATTGTGCTCATTTTTGCATGCAAAGGTTCTTGTTGCCTCATCGCCAAATGTTGTGTATGCAATAACTGTAGACTGAGTACTGTTTAACTCCAAGAGGTATAACCTTGGCTCTGCTTTATTAAGGCCCAAAGTGACTAATATACAAAATGGCTGGCCTTTTATACTTGGGCTGCACACAAGTGCTGCAGCCCAATGGCCTCCAACAGTGACGCCATCTAGCGGCTAGTGATCCCAAAAGTACATACATGACACCGGATATATGTATAAACTTGTGCCGACGTTACTGTGGCCGATCGGATGGAGGTTCCACTCCTTACAAAACCAACTCAAAAATCCCAGAAACGGTAGGGACTCAGGAATCCGGTGTACCCGCCAAGGAAACTGGCCGCCCGTATTTCAAGGATTGCTTGGAGCGTTGTAATCTCATCCCATACTTTAGTCAAACCTTGCAAGCCTGTTATGAAATGTAAATATGAAATGTTGGAAATACTCGGCAGGTCCATCATTGTCTGAAAAAAAGAGACAAGTTAACATTTCAGGTGGGACCCATTTTCATACACACCATTTATGATGTCATGCGGACCCGTCAGTGAGACTGCAACTGGATAACCATTCCCAGATAACCGTGCTTCTCTGTAAAATTGCTTTCTTATAAAGTTCTATTCCATGCTGGCTATGAACTGCAGAGGTATTGCTGACACCTCTTTCAACTATTTTGGTAGAACATTAAATCAAATGCCCCCTTTTGTAAGGGCACAAAAATCCACAAAATAACTAATACTGACACCTCTTTCATGCCCTGCCTTTGATTGACAGGTGTGGAGGAAGTGCAAGATGCGCATTTTTACAGTAGCCCAGATGGAAGACAACAGCATCCAGATGAAGAAGGACCTTACAGTGTTTCTCTATCACCTGCGGATTGTAGCTGAGGTGGAGGTCGTAGAGATGGTACGAGGGCAGCCATGAAATGTGGAGATCAGTGTGGATAAGTAACCATTCATAGCAGCGTACTTAAATAAGAAGGGGAGAATTTTTGAATTCTATGTTAGTGTTCTGTGTAAAAAATAATTCCCTCCAACTAGAGGGACATAACTTTGCCTCCTCAGTTTAAGTGGACCAGGCTCATGGGCAAGGAATTATTATTGGTCAGTTTTATAGACCCACTGGGTCAGACACCTAAGCATGATGATGTTCTACTGACCAGATTTTTACTCTGCTTAACTGAACAATCAGGATGACACTGGGTTGTCCCCATGTTATCAACCCAAATAAAAGATAGCTAACGAGGCACAATCACTAAACATCCAAATCATACGGAAACAGACATTTAGCAAATTAAATCATAGTATTGTTTGCTGTATCGACTACACACTCCAGTCCCTGCAATGCCTACCGGTTGCGGAAGGCCTCAAGCGCACCGGGGGACTCTACGTGCTCCGTCTCCAGGGTAACTTGGGCGCGGTCATAGTCGCAGAATCCAGGCAGGCAGCCAGAGCGACCACCCCCAAGGGACGTGTCTAAATACACAGATTTTGAAAGCCTCAAAAGCATGTATTCTCCTGGGCTAGTTACAATTGTTCAAGGGGGTCGGAGAGGAATTTCCCAGATTAGTTTCCCAAAATTGGCCCAGGTTTTTATCTGTTCTTTTGCCACTCCTGGGTGATCATATGGCTTTCATGTTGGGTTGGGGGGGAGTGGTGGGGGTGGAGGTGTGTTTATTCTGATGCTCAAGGCATCGCAGTTGTGTGGGACAGGCCAGATGGCGTAAAGGGTCGTTCCCTGTCCGCCATTGTTTGCGTATAACCTGCAATGGGCATTTGGGGTATTTTTGTAGCCCCCCCCCCCTGCTCTACCACCCCCCAACGTTAATATTTCATCCATGGAAAATTAAAATGATCAGTGTAAGTAAGTGCCATTGGTTCTTATCTTATATATTGTTCTGCTTCATAGCATGACAGCGATATCTCAGCTTACACTTATGAGCGAACACTGATGATGGAGCAGCGGTCACAGATTCTGAAGGAAATGCATCTGACAAAGAATGAGAGGGAGCGTGAGGTACGGAACCATTTATTTTGCTTCATGAGAAATCATGTTCTGGTCCAGTGCTTTGAGTTGTAAAATCTTAAAATGCTAAATGCAGCACTTATTTTTCTAGTGATGTTGCAATCCTGTTAACTCATAAGAGTACTGTTTAATAACAAAACAAGGGAGGTCACCATGGATAAGAAGCTGCTCTGATGGCTCAGTCAGTGAACCTACTGAATCTGGTCTGTGCTGAATTAGATGAGACATGTTGATAACAACAACACCAACTTTTATTTATATAGCGCCTTTACGTCCCAAGGCACTTCACAGCAGTGCTATATGACAAAACAGATAAATTTGACACCAAGCTACATAAGAAGAAATTACGGCAGATGACCAAAAGCTTGGTCACAGAGGTAGGTTTTAAGGAACGTCTTAAAGAAGGAAAGAGAGGTAGCGAGGTTTAGGGAGGGAGTTCCAGAGCTTAGGGCCCAAGTAGCTGAAGGCACAGCCACCAATGGTTGAGCAGTTATAATCAGGGATGTTCAAGAGGGCAGAATTTGAGCAGTGCAGACATCTTGTGGGTTTGTAAGGCTGAAAGAGATTACAGAGATAGGGAGGAGTGAAGCCATGGAGGGATTTATAAACAAGGATGAGAATTTTGAAATTGAGGCGTTGCTTAACCGAGAGCCAATGTAGGTCAGCAAGCATAGGGGTGATGGGTTAGGACACCAATTGATAATACCAATTTGTTCTGACAATTGTTTTAATAAGATCTTTTCATGATCAAAGTTTTAGGGGAATATACAGCAATCTGGTGCACCCAGTGAGGGGTCGCACTACCAGGGTATGTGGGGTAAAGGTTGGGGGCTACAGATTTGTAAACTTGCCTCCAATCCATGCTCCTGGTGAGCACGGCTCCTCACTGGGATTACAGCAGCGTTGAATCACCCCTTAGAACTTACAATACACAATGAGATAACGGACAGACACGCAGGTAGTGAAGCAATTGCTGCTTCACCGTGAAGTCAGGCATTTGCAATTTCAATCAGCACAGCTGTGATGTTTTATTTTTGAAAAACCTAGGAATGGGGTCAAAGTCCATAATGCAGGTGGCCACCAGTGTTGAAGAAAGTAGTGGAGGAACCTGTAATTCAAGAAGTAGTGGTTATATGTTGCTGAGTTTGGATTTGAGGATTTGCAGAAGGAGTAAGAAAGACTTTCATTTATACAACACTTTTCACAACCTCAGGATGTCCCAAAGCACTTTACCGCCATTGAAGTATTTTTGAAGTGCAGTCACTTGTAGGTAAGGGGTCCCACAATTTTCGGTCCTGGGAAACAATGAGAGTAGTAGATGGTGAGCTTTCATTTCAACAGAACAGGAATGTCAGGAGAAAGAAAAACATGCAGAAGGAATGAATGAGGAAATTCTGAAAAGTAACTGTGTTTACCTTTTGAATTAAAAAAAAATCAGTTATATATCAGTGAGAAGCAGCATTGAGAGCAGACTTACCAAACCACCAACCAGCAAATTCAAAAAGTGACATCCAATGGCATAAAAACAATTCAGTGTATATGTTTACCCTTTAGTTTACATAGTAGCCTCTCCTATATTGCTGAATGATGTGCTGGGAAAACAGGCAGAGCTAAAGCAAGGAGCAGAATGGACATTGTTGATAGACAGGCCTTGCATTGGAATCCAGATGAATCTGCACCTTGGCTCCCGTAAAATTACCAATGCCCGGTTCAAACAAAGAAGGAAACTTTTTCAATACTTGAGCACATGAAGTATCATCCACCGAGGACAAAATCTTGACATCATTCCAGTTCAGCTTGATTTTCTTGAGCCAATTCCTGCCGAACAGCATTGGACCATTACTTGGGATGATCCATAATGATAGCTCGTGAACCACACCATCATATGACACCTCGATTGCTGCACTGATGAGCACCGGTATGAGTTCCTTAGTGTAAGTACGCAACCTGGCATTGACTGGACTCAGCTTTGGTTTCACAGCCTTAATGTCCCACAGCTTGTCGAATGTCCTTTGGCTCATTATCGACTGGCTCGCCCCCATGTCCAGCTCCATTGATCTAGGCACGCCATTCAGCTTCACATTAACGATTATCAGCTGGCTCTTGCTCAGGAACGAATACAGTCCATTCACTTCCTCCTCGGGTTGCGTATCTGGGCCATCACTGAACTGGTCCTTATCAACCATGTGGTGAGCCGCACCACACTTGGTCCGTCGTGGACACATCCTGTGAAGATGCCCCACTTTCGAATATCCATTGCATAAGTATTGTCTAAACCGACACTGATGAGGCTGATGATTGCCCCCACAACATCAACAGGGTGAAATCTGGATCGAACCAGTTAGCGGGCTCTGAGCAGTGGCAGGTTTCGCGTAAGCAGCTCTGCCCGAAGATGACGCCATCTTGTTTACAGTACTTGCCGTCAATGATATCTGCCTCAAATTATCATCCGTCGTCGTGCATGCCTGGGCAGTCGCGGTGGCCTTTTTCAAATCCAGCGTCTCTGCAGCCAACAGTTTCCTGAGGATCCCATCATGGTTGATGCCTATCATGAAGACATCATGCAGCATGTCTTCCAGCATGTTCCTGAACTTACACGGCTCAGCAAGATGTCGCAGGTCGGCGACAAATCCCGGCACATCCTGGCCCTCAGCATGAACATGCGTGTAGAAATGGTTGCGTGATATGATGATCCCCTCTTTTGGCTTCAGATGGTTACCCACCAACATACACAATTCCTCGTACCCTTTTTCCACCGGACGTACAGGCGAGAGAAGATGAGGCCGTAAATTTTCGGACCACAAACGGTGAGGAGAACTGCCCTGCACTTAACTGCATAGGCCTCTGCCTCCATGCCGTTGGCCACAAAATACTGATCTAGGCGGTCGATAAAATCAGCCCAATCCTCACCCTCCACGAATCTCTCCAGGATTCCAACAGTGCCCATTGTGCATGCAAAGGTTCTTAAATTACCGTGTCGCCAATCATAATGACTCAAGAGTCTGATTACTGTAAACTCACTCAGGTGCAACCTGATCCATCTTTATTCCAGCTCAAGAGTGCCAGCGTGACAAAGACACCCAGCTTATATACAAGTGACCAAGCACACATGCCACATGTGTACAGACTTATGACCTCCAACCGCAGCGCCCTCTGGTGTCTGGTGACCCCCAAGCATTAATACATAACACAACCCGGAACAAAAATTGGCCCTCGCCCCCTGGTTTAGCGCTTAGCGCTGACAACGACAGCTTCAGCAGTCGGGTTTCAGTCGGATGTTGGCTGGAGGAGAGCTACTTAAAGGCGCTAGCATCCGGTAAAGATATAGTTGGCTAATAATGTGTCCTTCTTAGTTTCAAAAGGTCAGACAGGCGGTTTGACATTTGATCGACTTGCAGTTCAAGGAGTGTTCTGGTCTTAAAGATTCCTGATTTTCATTGAGGGCAGATTTGAAACTCCAACGTTTATATCATTTCATGGGGACTGTGCTGGCACTGGACCTTACCCTTCAACTAAGGCAGAGAGAAAGACTGCAAAATGTGGCCTGAGGTAGGAGGACTAACAAAACTCACAACAACAGGCCTTACCCCTCCCAAGGTATTCAGGGAGCACTTCTCCCACATCAATTTCATTCAGGAACAGTGTGTTCGAAGGCTGCATTTCAGCAAGGACGTGGTAACAGAGCACTGCCACCACCTGCAACCAGACCTCGAGCCTCAGACCAGGGTGAGGATGGCTCTCAGTGGCAGTCAAGTTTAATTTTTACACCAGCAATCCTTCCAGTGTACAACAGGAGACATCTCCAACATCTCCCAGTATTGCTGCATCCGCGGGGTCACAGATGCTCTCTACAGAAGGAGAAGGGACTACACCTCCTTCCCCATGAGCAGAGAGAAGCAGCATGACTGTGCATGTGGATCCGTCAGGATAGTCGGCTTCCCCGTGATGCAGCGTGCCATTGACTGCACCCATGTCGCTTTGCAGTCACTGCAAAACAATCCTGAGGTATTCCATAACTGCAAAGACCACCACTCACTTAATGTGCATTTGGTGTGCGATCACACACACTGAATCCTCACTGTCAAAGCCCGCTATCCTGGCAGCAGCCACAATGCGTTCATCCTGAGCCAGACCAGTGTGCCAGCTCTCTTCCAACCACCACATCAAGTTCGCGGATGGCTGCTGGGAGACAAGGCCTATCTGCTCTCCACTTTGCTCATAACTCCCCTCCGCAACCCCAAAACTCCTGCCCAACTCTCATATAATGAGAGCCATGCTGCCACGAGGAACAACATTGAGCAGACCATCGGGATGCTTAAGCAATGGTTCCACTGCCTTGACCACTCAGGAGGAGCCCTCCAGTAATCGGCTGAGCGAGCGTCCCTATTCGTCATCGTCTGCTGCAGGCTGCACAACTTGGCCATCATAAGGGTGCTGCCATTGCCACCAGGCATAGCCACACCACTTCAGAAGAAGGATGATGAGGAAGAGGATGATGAGGAGGAGGAGGAGGACAGGAGCAGCAGCAGCAGGGAGGTGAAGAGGCAGGCACTCAATCGGCTTTCTGCAAGGGCGGTCCGCGAGCACCTCATCAGGGTTTGGTCGCAATGAATTCCAGGCCACTTTCCGGTTGCTCAGCACGTCCCCATCATTACATCAATTTCTCATTCCATAGCAGAGCCCACAAACTGAAATGAAAGACAGCACCAAATATGCAATATTCCAATTACATTTTTATCATAAAACTTGAACTACATAAATAAACAATAATTACATTGACTATTCACCCTTGTGTGAAACCTTATATCCCCTCTTAACACTGCCTTCACCTATTCTACTGTTTTTACATAGTGTGTCCCCTGTGGCTGCAGCATAGCTGGTGGAAGGCTGCTGAGTGTCAGGACCAGAGACTACAGATGGCCTTGTAGTATGCCCTCAACCAGCTTTGGACCGGGAAGGCCCGGCTGTAGATTGCACCACCTCAGGCTGGGCGGCAGCAGTCTGGGCTGGCTGGGTGACAGGCAGCGACAAGTGCAATGGTGGAGGTGGCAGTGGAGGGATCAGGAATGAATACTGTCATCCTGAGCAAGGACAGCAGGTTCCTGCTCCACTGACCCAATGCCACTCCTCCGGGGCAACACCTCAGCATCCCCACCAATTTGCTGGAGCACAGATTGGTGTCCTGCTGTGACACCGTGAGATCCCCGGTGGACTGTGGTGGACCCAACGACAATGGCAGCAGTCAGAGCTTGCGCGGCATTGAGCTGAGACTGCATGAGAGCAGTCTAAGTTTCCATGCTAGCAACCATTCTCTGCATTACATCACTAAGACATTGCGATGCTTCCCCCTGTGTTGCAATGGAGACTGCTACATCACCCATGACACGCGTCATGAGGTCTGTGTCCCCACAGTCTCTCTGGTGTCCACCATTGTCTGCAGACTGGAAATGATGGGGTCCGTGGTGTGCACAAAGCTCTGTGCAATGCTGGAGGCGGACTCCTCCATGCTCCTTACCATTATGGAGAGGCTCTCGGGCACCCTTGCCATTGCACCTAACATGTCGGAGTGCTTGGCCATCACCCTTCTTGTGAATGCCTCCCCATTGAGGTCCTCATCTGAGTTTTGTGCAGCAGAACTCGCACGCGAACTCTCCCTCCAGAGAGCTGGCTCCAGAGGTACCCTTTCTCCTTAGCCTTGCTGCAGCCCACTAGGCCCCGATGCATCACCCAGTGCAAATCCCTCTATTAAGCTAACCTCTAACGAACATATAGTGCCAGTCTCTGAGGTGGTGCCTGTGGGTGTGAGATGTATTGTCACAGTGCCTGGGTCCTCCTCCTCTTGTCCTTCATCACTCTCATTGAGGGGCTCAAGAACAGGTTAGTCATTTTCTGGCTAATTATCTGGAAACATAAAAGCACAAAACTTGTGTTAAGGTAAGGGCAGGGGGGACAGGAATGAGCAGGGAAGACAGATAATATCAGGAGCGAGAAAGTGATAAAGCCTTCTGGTGTGAGGGGGAAGTGGGATAAGAAAAGGAGAGGGAATGAAGATACCATTGTTGCCCCCAGTGGGGTCAAGTCGCCGACGGCCACGGCGCCCACCATCTGCGGGCCAATGCGCTACAGCACTCGCTCCTCAATGTCTGACAGCTGCTGGAGCTGAGGTTCACCCTCGCCCGTCCTCTGTTGCTCCCTCCCATTGTGGGCCACCTTAGCCTGCAAAAGAAAGGAATGTGTGTGCGTTAGATTCCAACTATGTGTCTGGGAGATATCCCTGCTGTCATTGAATAGCTGTGAATTTAGGCAAGGCATGAGATGAGGATGTGAGTTTGAGTAGTTGCAGATGTGTGGTGAGGGAGTGATGGTTTGCGCAGTGTGCACAGACAGAGGTTCAGATGCTGGTATGAAGGACATGTTGAAACATGTTCTTGACCACCCGACTGAGGTCTTTGAATTCCTAACAACACTGTGTGAGGCTACATTCGATGAGACTGCTGGCCAAGACCTCCTCTGCCACTTCCCTCCACATGCCCTGAAGACGTGGGCCAATGGCTTCCTTCCCCTTGCTGGCAAGAGCGAATCCCTCCTTTGTTCGACTGCCCCCATCAATGCCTCCAATGCGGCGTCATTAAACCGACGAGCTCTCTCCCTTCGATTTGGATTGGGAGCAGCCATTGCCATGAGGTCTCAGTTGGTCTCATATTGGGTTCAGTTGGAAGAATGGTGAAAATGAGCAGCTGCAGCTTGATGGAACCTCCCATTTAAGAGCAGGAATGAGCCAGTATGAAGGATTGAAGGATGATTTGCTGAATGCAAGTCACCTGAAATTGGGTACTGCTCTGGTGGTTGCGCCCCTGAGTTAATTAGCATTTGATTTGCCATCCCCTTCCTTCCTGGGGCGATCATACTCAATTTAGAAGAAGTTCAGATTCCTTTGTGCCTGGCGCTAAATTTTCAAAATTAAAAAAGTTAACGTCCCAAACCGAATTTCTCCCTAGGTACCTTAACAAAAAACAAAATCAGAAAGTGAACGCCTGTGATGTCTTCCTGAACAGTGCTTAGTCACTGCAGTCATTTCCTCTACCAAAGAAGCCAATGTTTACGAGGTGACCTTGTCCATTTTTGCTCTTTTCCATTGTGCAGATTCAAAGTATCACAGATGAATCACGCGGCTCCATTCGTCGTAAACATCCAGCGAAGGCCAAGTTGCGCCTGGACTCCCAGGACGAGCAGGAGGGAAGTGCTGAAGAGAAACCTGAGGAAGAGGTACTCCCATTGTAATGACTGATTCGTGGCTCTAAATGGTCACATCAATCTGGGCTGTCGTATATCTCCTTATTCAGTCATATCACGCGAGAAATCTTGTTTTAGGGGAGAATTTTGTAACAAAAGAGCAACATATGTTATAGGAGGTGGTCTTCCAAAGAGTTTATATTTTTCATTTGTTTTATCTGAATAATATATTTTCCTCTTGCTTTTTTCTCCATTGTATTGTCCTGATGTTGAACTTGTTTGAAGGGTACATTTTCATCCAATATTGAGTGATAAAGGAATAGATTTATTGGCTTAGAATTTGTGGTTGTAATGATGGTGAAACTGTCAGCATTCACCGTCATTACTGTGTAAAACTGACAGCAACTTCTGACATCTATACATTCACAGTTAAACACGGGAATCCAGAAGTTTCTGTCAGTGATACCTTGCTCCTCCAATCTGGGGGGAGAAGGTGATTTTCACTTTGAGCATGTTCAGTAAATTGGTGGTTGTGAATTGGCTGCACTTTACACGTTCCGCCCCGAATTTTTTCACCAACTATAAAGGGAAGGAAAGTTGAGCGAGACACGGCGGGGAGTAATATATGCAGCCGAACTGCAACCGCCAGTTTTCCACCCATATTCATAGGTAGCATCTCCCTCTGTGTGATTTACTGCACAATGTACATGATTTCATTAAATAGTGGATCTCTGCAACTTGGAGTGAGCCTTCAGTCCACCCCCTCCCCATGCTGTTCCTCAGTGATTGTGGTGATCTGAGAAAGTAATGTTTTATTAACCATTGCCAGGAATGTAACTCTGAGCCTCTCGGGCCCCTTTCCCTTCCCTCACAGAGTACAGTAAATGACTCTGGTAGAAAGAAGTACTTAGTATGTGGGGGTTTCTTGTAGCACACAAGAGGATTGCGAAGGGCTGTAATGTGTTCTGATTTCATTCCTGTCTAAGTAATCCTCGCTACAGGAACATTATATGAGATTCTTCGGTAAGATTAGATGTCCCGGGGAAAGGGTCTAGTGAAATGGGAGATAATCTTATGCCACGATAAGAAAATCAGTCCTCTTGACAGATTGTGTGACCTTTCCTGCAAACTGATTCCACAAGTATACTTACCATTTATATTCTTTTCGAAGTTTCCCCTGAGGAATTCCTCTTCTTACTCCTAACTCCCCACCACCACTGGCACACTGCAGATGCAGAATTTGCCGTCTACAGAATGCACTACAGCAATCACTCTGCTTACTTTGACTGCACCTCCCAATATTCCAGCCTCGCAACCTATGGAAACGTTAACAGCTCCAGGTTCTCCTCCAAGTATTGCCATTGTCACTCGGATATAAAATCCTGAAATTTCCTATCTGACCCCATTGCGGGACTGCCATCACCACAAGGACTGCAGTGGTTCAAGGAATACGTTCAGCATCACCTTCTCGGGGCACCGGTGGGTGGGCGATAAACGCGCCCTTGCCAAGAACAACATAAAAACGTCCTCAATTTTACTTGAGTGGCCTGGAATTTGACTCCTTCGCTGTAGCATAAAATTCGCCACATTCAAAATGTCATTCCATGCCACCACGCACAGGCAGCTCTTGTTGCTCACTTCCACTGCATTCTCCTCTTGCTCCTTCTCTGCAGGTTCAGTTGATTCATGATAAAACAGCTTCCACACAGTCGATAGCCTCCCAGTCGCCTGCCGATGAGGTGAGCACGCCCGGAGAGAAAGTTCACATGACCTGGACTAAAGAAAAATTAATCGGAGACAAAAACAAAAACAAAGGGCCAGTCACACCAGAGGAAATCCGGGATCTCTTCAGTATGAAACCGTGAGTGTGCTTAATCTGAAGTGGAGCGGGGAAGGGAGCAAAGGGCTAGTTCAATATACCTTCTTTACACCACAATAAATGTGATCAGACTGGGTGTATTTGCATTGGTATAAATGTTACTATGCAGCTATTGGGACTTGTATACTTTACTGGAGTTTGTGGTTTTAACTTGCTTAAAGCTGGGACTGTGAATCTTGTGGTCGCAGTCATGAATGTTTTAACTGGTCTTTTTCTCACTTTCTCTATGCTACCAGTGAATGGGAGAATCTGTAAGTCAAACTTATTGTTTTCTTCTTCCTTTTTTCATCCCATTTGTATATTTGTATGTTTTGCTTGCATGGCCTTTATAGGAGCATACATTCGCACAGTCTATTGGCACAGTTGCATCAACTGGTATAGCAGCATTACACACTTGATGATCAGGGTGTGTTGTTACTGAGGGTGTTGCTTTAGAAGGCCACAAAGGCCTGAGAAGAGCACGATTAGTTTGGGTCACTCTGGAACAGGTAATTGGCAAAAGAACCAGAGGCGACATGAGGAAAAATAGATTGTACTTTTAGGACACACCTATGGAAGTCAGAGCAGTGAGATAACAATTTGTTGCACCGTTTTTTAATTTAAATACAATAGTGTTATATCGAAGTATATATAAATGATCTTGGTGAATGTGCAGCAATGCACCAGGCTGAGGATGTTAAACCTGTTGATTGCGGTTCTGTGTTTCCATGTTAGTGAAAGTTGATTGTTACACGGCCATGTAACAGGCCTGCAGCAATATTTATGTTAATTCCCTGCTTCTTCACCTTGTGAAGCTATTAAATGCTATTAAAAGGTAGCACATGTATTATCACCAGATGTAGTTTAGCCAGTTTGTGTCTCTGTGCACACATGTGTCAGTTTGTGTATCTCTTTGTGCAGGAATAAGAACATAAGAATGTATTGCCTCCTCATTTTAGCAGAGTAACAATTCATACTTGAAATTATAATGGCTTTCTCTGTCAATCAGAAATCAATCAAATGTCCGACGGATGCACACTGCAGTCAAACTGAATGAAGTAATTGTGAAAAAGTCCCAAGAAGCAAAGCTGGTCCTGCTGAACATGCCGGGACCTCCTAAAAACCGGAATGGAGATGAAAACTGTATCCTTTCCTAAGGGCAAGAAGCCATTGTGCAATATGAAGGTCTACTCATGAGTTTAGCTATAAACAACTCAAAACACAACGCAGAAAACGTAACTTCTGGATAAGTGATGCTGTGCTGGACTGACTGGGTGGCAAAGTGGGTGAAAGATTTATTTTCTAACCTGAGTTGCAGAATGGTTCTTCACTGAAGCCATTTGGCACAATTTTATTATTTCTCTGTCGAGGTACTTGCCTGTTCCGTACATTTGAAAGCTCTACAGTAGTGTAATGGATTATCTTACTTTAGAGAGTGGCAAAATTTACATGGTTTGTGAGTGAGAGTGGGACTCACTGTCTAAGCTCACAGAGTCTTTCAGACGTGAAGCAGATACAGCTTGGGCAAGGCACTGGAGGGCTGCTCATATCGCATACCTTAACGCGAGTCAAAACCTTCAGCAGAAAGTGAGGGGCTAGTGTGATATATTCTTTACGACATCACTAACAAACACATTCTACAAGATGGCTCCAATGCATCTGACCCTTTTATTGTTATCGACAGCAGTAGTTGTATTACCACAGTAGTCCACAAGGTGGAGCAGTAGTCCAGCAGGTGGAGCAATCTTACAGGTAGGTAGAAGTACAAGTGATTGGGGAGCGAATGGGAAGAGAGCTGCTGAGAGATACATATTCCCTGCAACAACCCCCCCCCCCTTCCCCCTCAATTGCAGCCTGCGACTGTTGGTGGCTTCTTTCCCCACTACATCACGCTATACCACTCGCCACCACCCACCCAAAAAGAAAGATTAAAAAGAGAGAAGCAAATTAAAGTTAAGGGTAGAGAATCAGAAGAGAAGAGAAGTCAGGAGACAAAAGTAGGAAAGGAGGGAGACAGAAGTAGCGAAGGAAAGAGAGAGAGAGAGAGAGAGAGAAACAGCAACATGAATACAGCAGAGAATAGATAAGAGAGAGACCATATTCCCCAACCAACCATGTACAAAGCCACAGGAGATTGACTAGTCTAGTGTGTGTATTAAAAAAGGGAAGGGGGGAATTTAAAAAAAAAATATTTTTTTTTTTATTTTTATTTTTTTATCCAATTTCGTTCCAGATCAACTTTAACGCCAAAGATCACTTTGCACCAATGTGTTTGATCTTAGGCCAAAAGGCTGAGAGGCGAAGTTGCACCGTTCCTGGAAATATTGCAATACCAGGTCGGTGCATGGAGTGGACGGGGCATGCCCCTGATCCAGCTCCCTGTCCAAAAATCAATTCAATATCATGTCCCCATAGGGGATATTAAATTGATAAGAACAGATACTACACTTGATCTTAGCCAAAAGGCCGAGAAGGGGGGAATTTTTTACACAAAGTGCACAGTACAAATATTACATGGATGGCCGATAAACTAGTTGTGATCACAGTACAAATACTGCAGGGAGTACCAATAAACTAGTCGTGACCACAGTAAAAGTTTTGCAGGGAGTGCCAATAAACTCGTCGTGATCGCGGCTTTGTCTCATGAGAAAGTGGTTATGCTTGCAGAATTTAAATAAGGTAAAGATAGTTTTGTGCAGACGAGGTGGAAATTACTGCCTGAATTCAGAAAATGAATATAAATGAGAAATGTTTTTGCCAGCAGGGATGTGGGAAAAGAAACAGCAAAAAATATTCTCAGTGATCATTTGTGTTAGACTCAGAAAGTACAATTTAACTAGTTTTGCATTTGATGTTCTCAATGCTTAAGAGGTGCATAGGTACAATATCTGAGCAACAACAACTTGCATTTATATAGCACCTTTAATGTAGTATAATGTCCCAAAGCACTTCACAGGAGCGTAATTAGACAAAAATTGACAACTAACCATATTGGAGATATTAGGATAAATTACCAAAAACTTGGTCAAAGAGGTAGGTTTAAAGGAATGTCTTAAAGGAGGAAAGAGAGGCGGAGAGGTTTAGGAAGGGAATTCTAGGCAGCTAAAGATACAGCTGCTAATAGTAGAGAGACAGGCCAGCTTGGAGGAGCGAAGAGATCTCGGGGGTTGTGGGGCTGGAGGAGATTACAGAGATAAGGAGGGGCAAAACCATGGAGGGAGTTGAAAACAAGGATGAGAATTTGAAAATTGAGGCGTTGCCGGACCGGGAGCAAATGTAGGTTAGCGAGCACAGGGATGATGGGTGAGTGGAACTTTGTGCGAGTTAGCACACAGGCAGCAGAGTTGTGGATGAGCTCAAGTGTACGGAGATGAATAAAACGCTTTTGTTTTAAATTAGACAAGTTAGACAAGTTAGCATATCTTGAGGTCTTAATCCGTGCAACATATTAACTTTTGTATTTTAATGTCAGCTCGCTATTTGTCGAGGCTGGAAGTGTTTTCTTTGACAGACTCCGTAGACATGGAGTTCCTGGAGGTGTTGACAGAAGGCCTGGACCGGGTGCTGTTGGTTCGTGGCGGGGGCCGTGAAGTTATTACCATTTACTCCTGAGCTCCAGTCCACTACCAGTATTTGCGCAATGAACCCATCACAGCTTTTTATCAGTGACTCCCAGTCTCTTCTCAATGTATAGTGTTTGCCATGCAGCTAAAGAGACTTCCTATCTGGTTCCTGGTAACGGTTTTTGTAAAATGTTTTCCTTTGACAACAGGATAGGAAGTAGCACTGAAAAGACAATGAAGGGGAATGCTCACCTACACAGCTTCTTCTTGTCTTAAATGACTTTGCTTATTGTTGTCCTTTCCACACTTCAATTATTCCCTAGGAACTTCTCATTCAAATTGCAATATTAGAAAACATTTGCCGTCACTGGATACTCTTAAGACTATCATTAGTGTACATGGACACTGTGTAGGTGTAAGTAATCAGTTATAGGGCGTATAGCTACATATTCAAATCAGCAGCATTCGCATGACTAGACAAAACTTCCTGAAAAACATACTATTTACAATTTAACCCTTGATACAGGTGGATTATTCCATGGTTTGGCTGTCAGGATAATTCACCGGTGTCAGTACTCCTCTATTCCGCATTAGAACATCACGCCAAAGGTTGACTTGCTTGCATCTGTGACGCAGCCTTGTTAATCTTCAAACATCCAGATGATGAACGGTTGAAAAACTGGCCTTTTGAATTGATTTTCATCCGAATCAAGGCTAATCTTTTCAAAGTGGGTTCTATTTCCAAAAGGGACCAGGGGCAGATAAAAGCAGAAGATAAAACTATTTTTAAGGGGGGGAGGGGAAAGTGTAATATAGATAGAATATGGTATATTATATACAAATAAAGTAAAAGTAAAATAAAATAAAACATAGTTTGGGGAGGAGAAGCTAGGGTTAGTGTGTGTAATGTTCAAAATGCTTTATTCTTATTTCACTTTATTGGTGTTTGTTTTAGTTCTATAGGGTTAGTATTACAGTAATAATGCTACCCCTGGTGTCTGAGTAACTGTAATTCTTGTGCTTGTTTCAGCAAGACAGTAGTTTCCCAATGGTCTACGGGTGAATTGGATTAATTAAGTAGATGTAAAAACACTCCAATCCATTTTCTGCTCCATGCTCCATAATTAGCTGAGGTGTGCAGTCTCCAATAATATTGCTTCAGAACACATAAGGTTTTGTAGCCTGCATTTCAAAATATCAATAAATAAAATGAACATCCTTTTTAACATATTTAGACTTCTTAAAGAAGTTGTGATTACTTTTTGTCTGAAAGAAATTGCAAGGGGGGGAATAATTATGAGCAATATGAATATATTTTCGCAGATAAGAAGCATTTTTCACTGACCCTAAAAATAAAAAATATTCAGTTATTGCAGGTTGTGTACATACAATTGTTTTCTAACTAAGCTATAAATAGCAAATTACTGTAAGCTGCAAGAAGGGCTGAGCTATATTACTCAAGATGCTGTGTGAACCTAGGGAACTTATAAAGCAATCATTTATTACAAGGTTCTGAAATTAAACATTTCCACTATGGAAGTCTGTCTATTAATTAAAAACCTTGAAATGCAAATGATTAGCATGTATCTTACTGTATTATAAAATATTTACTTTTTCACTTTTCTTTAACATATCAAACTGATTATTTGTTATTTGGAGCTGATGTCAATTGTGTAACTAGATAAACAGAAATCATTTGCAAAATTTAAATGACATCATATATTATGAAAACGATGGCTTTGGCAGCTCGCTCATAAGCATTTAAAAGCTGTGTCTTGTGAGCATTTCCCTTTGATGATAATTTTGTACATATTGTATGCATTTCAACATATTGCTACAAATGACATGAGCAGTATTTCGTTTTTGACCATTCAGTGCATCTTATCGGGGAAATCCAATCAGAATCTATCCAATCCAATTCATCCAATTAAAACAGGGCAAACAAAAGGCAAAGCCATGACTGATCACAGCCAGATACTTGTTCAATACAATATTGCAGAAGTCCAGTGTAATCTAAGTTAACACTGAAGTTTAAGAATTTAATTTTGATGATAGAAAATTATCAAAATAAAATTATGGTCTAGACAGGTGTGTAACCTTAGATCTTAGGTCAAAACAACCAACTGCAATTAAAATTCAGAAACATAAATATTTAACATTCAAACACACACTCGTTTGAAAAAGATTGGTATTTTAGAGACTGATACTTATTGAGGATTAGTGTTCGGTTGACAATCTGACGAGCAAATTACATTAATTTCCAAAGCACCTACCAGCTCTTCTCTTTTTTCGCAAAGAAAACCTTTTTGTTCAGTTGATTCTTTCTCATCTTTCAAAATGTTCTTTTTAACGTTTTGCCTTCACTGGGGAGGTAGGTTCTGCCAAAAATTTTCATTGTGGAACAAAGTATTCAAGTAATGATGCTATGCATTTTGTGACCACAAGGTGTCACCAAAATTCTTTAGTTGTTATTTCAATATTTTTCTTAAATATTAGTTAATGGCTCCCTTATATTATTGTCTATTATTTGAATAGTTAAATTAAAAAAATGAAATTTGTGCCTTTAAAAAAAATTGGATCTCTTTGGTTTATTTTTTATGATGACCATTGCCCGACACAAACTTTTTGGGATTTCATACATTTTTCCCTCTGACATCAATAGCATCACTAATCACAATCATGTTGTCTTTGCATTTTTCAACATATAATAAACTAATTTTGTTTTTGAGTCAATGGAGGATATAACACAACCTAACTAAAGTGTTAGTTCTTACTAAATCCATTATAATTTCTGCAGGAATTACTGAATTGTCATTGGCTTCTCACAAAGTGGTTACAAGACACTGCAGTAGTGCCCTAGTGGAATACAGCAACAGTGGCACATGTCTGACCAAGAATTATTCAGGCCTGGCAATGTGCAGAGCAAAAATGTATGGATGAGACCATCACCCAACATTGCCCAAGTACCACGGAGGCAGGAGCCACTGTCAAATTGGTTTTAAAATACTGAGAAAAATCGTCCAAGAGTTTTTCAGAATTTCAAATCAGTGTCCTGCACCAACCCCACCCCCTCCAAACAATACAACAAACTCAAAAGAAATCATAGAAGTTTATGGCACAGAAGGAGGCCATTTGACCCATCGTGTCTATGCCGGCTGAAAAAGAGCTATCCAAACTAATTCCACTTTCCAGCTCTTGATCTGTAGCCCTGCAGGTTATGGCACTTCAAGTGCATATCCGAGTACTTTTTAAATGTGGTGAGGGTTTCTGCCTCTACCAGCCTTCCAGGCAGTGAGTTCCAGACCCGCACCACCCTTTGGGTGAAAAAAGTTCTCCTCAGCTCTCCTCTAAACCTTCTACCAATTACTTTAAATCTATACCCTGTGGTTATTGGCCTCTGAAGAGGTGTCTGGAATGTAAACTGTCAAAGAGCATTCTGTTTCCATGTCTACCATCATTCAAATTAGAATAACACGAATTAAAGCTTATTGTTTAATTTTTAAATATATGCCTTTTACTGGCCTATTTATAATGTTCCTTACTGGTATATTAGGACAGTTTCTAACAGTACTTACTGGCACTGTACTGGCCAGTTTCTAATGATACTTACAGACACTTTACAGGCAAGTTTCTAAGAGTAACTACAGGCATTGCATTATATTTTCTAACAATATCTGTAGAATTTTACAAGCCGATTACTAACAGTATCTACAGCTATTTATGAGACGGATTCTAAAAGTACTTACAGCTATTTTACTGACCAGTTTCTAACAATATGTATAGGTATTTTATTGGCCTATAACTAACTACTTAGTTACAGGGAGGGGCAGGGAGGTGTTGCTACAGTTGTACAGGGCCTTAGTGAGGCCACACCTGGAGTATTGTGTACAGTTTTGGTCTCCTAACTTGAGGAAGGACATTCTTGCTATTGAGGGAGTGCAGCGAAGGTTCACCAGACTGATTCCCGGGATGGTGGGACTGACCTATCAAGAAAGACTGGATCAACTGGGCTTGTATTCACTGGAGTTCAGAAGAATTAGAGGGGACCTCATAGAACCGTTTAAAATTCTGACGGGTTTAGACAGGTTGGATGCAGGAAGAATGTTCCCAATGTTGGGGAAGTCCAGAACCAGGGGTCACAGTCTAAGGATAAGGGGTAAACCATTTAGGACTGAGATGAGGAGAAACTTCTTCACCCACAGAGTGGTGAACCTGTGGAATTCTCTACCACAGAAAGTAGTTGAGGCCAATTCACTAAATATATTCAAAAGGGAGTTAGATGAAGTCCTTACTACTAGGGGGATCAAGGGGTATGGCGAGAAAGCAGGAATGGGGTACTGAAGTTGCATGTTCAGCCATGAACTCATTGAATGGCGGTGCAGGCTAGAAGGGCCGAATGGCCTACTCCTGCACCTATTTTCTATGTTTCTATGTTTCTATGTTACTTATGGGTAATTACTGAATAGTTTCTGACAGCGGGTAAAGATATTTTATTGGTCAGTTTGTAATAGTACTTACAGATATTTACTTGCCAATTTCTAATTAAGGAGACATATATTTACAGGACATTTACTAAGTACTTGCATGTATTCACTTATATGTATTTACTGCACAAATTCTAATAATACTTACAAGTATATTACTGACCAATAAAAAAACACAACTGTTTACTGGGCAGATTCTATTAGTGCCCACAGGTATTTACTGGCCAGTTTCTATCAGGATTATAGGCTCTCTGTGCTTCCATTGTTTCCTGGCTAAGACTATTCAGTGTAGGGAGAATTCAACATCCTCATTAACGCATCCTCATTCAATAAAGTTTGTAGGTGACCATTCTAAACTTATTTTTATATAATTTGTAACTTTTATTGAGCATATGGCATAGACACTTTGATGTGATTGGTTATCAATGCAGATTTATAAAATAAGCCAAAGAGAACAAACTTAACTCTTAAATTAGTCACTGTGGAAAATTGAATCATAGTCTGTGCAGGAAACTGAACATAACAAACCACCCGCCATGAACATTCAGACGTTTGTCCAAAAAGGAGAAAGGATCTTTGAGATTATAGTGATGTTTACTGGCCAATGCTGTTCTTTCTACTGATTTAATTATCTCCATTCAAAAAGTGTTATTGTCTGTTGCTGCAATGATCAGATACAGTAATAAGAAGTCACTCGGATATCAGCCACTGAATGGTCATTGCCAGATTAACTAGAAAAAATGTACCTAAATCTATATTTCAAACACGAACTTTAAAATAAATAATATATATGGAGATTAGTTATAGAATTGTGTTTGAAGTATATATTTCTGCTTCCTTTCGTCAGTCCTATAAAGTGTTAGGTGTTGTAGTTACTTTTTAAAATCTCTTATTAATTGAGAGCGATACTAACATGAATGGGAATTTTTGTATTGTGCCATTTCCTGCTGTACCAACAACAGATCTCAACCATCTGCCTTGTTGTATATCACTGTCCGTGTTGTGAGGGGAAGGAGGGAGCCTGGTATTTATAGACTCACTACTTGCACCGCCGCTAACAGTGACTCATGTGTGATTAAATTCATGACATTAACTTACTTTTCTCAAATGATGCTGTTAGGTCGCGGTTTTAACTAAATGCAAAAAAAAAGTAATATGCAAAATACTAACTCCCTTGCTTTAAATTTCATCCATATAGGACTTTATGCTAAGTCATTTATAAAAGTGTTGCCGCATCATTTAAAAGTAAAATGCATTATTTTTGAATCTGTTTTCATTCGATGGTTTACTTGTTAACAAATGCCAAGATCATTTCACACCTGCTTCTTGTCGGGTCCTTTGCTGAAATGCAGCAGACATATCCGATACATCCTTCGCAAATGGTCAGGACAAGTTTAAATCCATCTTCCTTGCCTGCCCACAAAAAGTTGACCCCAAAAAGTTGACCCGGGTTACATGTCGGTGAATTAGATATCCGACTATATTAGGTATCAGTTCCTAGCTGAATTTACCATCTGTGTAACTAATGAAATGAGTAGTATGAAATGTTGCCCACAATGCTATGATGTCGAACCACAGAGGACGGGTATTCTCAATGAAGAATAGTGCCACTCACCTTCGTTTCAATCGTCAATAATTAATAGAAGATCACCAATTGGTATTTACTGCCTCCGTTTTTAAAAAAATAGCCTGGAGATTTTACAACAAAAAACATCTGCATTGCAGTATACTCGTTCAATTCCCCTCTTGAAAAAAAACCCTGATGTAATCTACTGTAAAGCAGGACTGGTTAATATAAACATCTACTCTAAGCAGTTGGCAAAAAACGAAAATTGGGGGCAGTAAAGGAGCTTGTCAACTCCAAAATATTTTGCTCATCCCTACTTCCCAGCTGCCTTTCAGCATCAGCTTTTGTACTGAGACTGAGTTTTTAAGGTGAAACACCCACTTTGTTTGATAAGTGCAATGGGGACTATTGGGACTATGGGCAATGGGGACTATGAGCAATGGGGACTATGCTGGAAGAGCCACAAATAAGACAGGCAAAAAATGTGTGGGTATTTTTATTAATTACAGACATGCATACATAAATGCATTTGCCAAAATCTGTAATCATTGCCAGTCTTTAGCAGATATTAAACATTCAGTATTTCTTTTGTTTGGCTAACATTAAAAAACATCGAAGTACTCTGAACACACTTTACTGCAAGAGAATAAAAGACTGGTGCTACAGGCTGTGTTAATAATGTAACTGTATCCATATCTGCAGTTGATGACTTTAGATAAATAACCTACAACCAGTTGATGCTGGAAGAAACAGTCTCCTGGAGCCTGTTAGCTCTGATAAGTATTACACTCACTTTGTGTGCTGTAGAATTAGGTAGTTACTGATAATCTGTGGACCATGGTTTTGATAGCTATTAATGATTGGGTGTTGTTGGTAGGCCTAATGTTAACCAAGTATGATCTAAATAACTGTAAATTTCATTAGTTCTTTAAACTAAACAGTTAAGTTTAAGTACTGACTTTCAGATCCTTAGATAATTGTGGCACATCTTCAGAGTTGTTTGTTACTAGTCTAGCAACTGCCGTAAAGCTACAGACCAATTAATAAAAATAGCCATAATCACACAAGTAAATACACAAATACACCAAATGTTCTAGGGATAAAACCTCTGCCAACTTTTGGGATATTGTCTCCTTAAAATGTAACACTCCAGATTCTATGTATGTTTGACCCTTTAATGATTCTTTAGTGAAAGAACATGATCTTCTCTCTCCAAGGGTCCCTTACTCTAAAGCCTGATCAAAGGGTTGTACAGTTGAATAAAGTGTGGTCAGTTCCATTAATTCTCAACTATTGTCAAGGCAAGCTAAGAAAAAGATACTACTGTCTCTTAATAACAGGAGCACCAGATTTGTTAGTCTATACAAAAAGATGCATTTAAAAATATTAAGAAACAAAGCATACATTGATGATTGTGCTTGTGTATTTTTCCACTGTCTTTGAGTTTTTGCACTCTTGAATTAGTTAATGTAAAGAGGAACTTCAGAGTCTGGATGCCTGTGTATTCCCTGGTGTGTATTTCTGTGCTGTGGTACATTTTGCTGTCTAAAGGTTGAATGCATGCAATTTTCAACTTGTAAGAAAACTGTCAGAAAGTTAATGGATCCGCACATTTTAATAAAGACTGTAAAATAATATTTTGGAAGGCTGAAATAATTAGGATTTTATATAACTGTTTTACTTGATAACTTTCTTATAACTTGTGTACATACAGACAGCAATAAGGGATGCTGTGTCTTTAGAATATTTATTATGCAAATTTAAGTAAAAGTGAGCTGATTCAGTAAGGCATGATTTAGCCAGAAAGGAGCAGTATCTTGCTGAAACCTGATCACCTTCAGAGTCTTCCTGCTCTGTTTACAAGACTCATTTTATAGTATTAGCTAATTATTGAAACCCATGTGAAATGAAACACAAGATTATGTACTACAGGAAGCAATGAATCTAAATAAGTTGCAACATATGCCAAACAAGATGGGACCTTAATGTTCATAGTCTTCCAATTATCTGAAAGCATTGCCACTTATTTTCCACAGTAGGTATATTCATCCTAGCAAATTAGCTGCAGTCCTTGTGCTTCCTAGGGGTTTCTCTCAGCAGTACCTTACAGTCTGTACCAATCTAGCTACTTCCCATGGAAAACCACCTGGTGGGAGTGGACATGACTATTTCTAACCATGGCAGGACCAAAAACCAATGCCCTTTCATAGATTGAGAAAACAATTATTGTTTCAAGAAATGGGGTGAGAATGATTCGGCTTGGACCGGATATTACTATTTCATTGACGAGGTTGAACTGAAATCACTATTCCTTCATTGGGTGGGTCTAGAATTACTCTTCCTTCATAAAATGATGCTAGAAACACTATACCTCATTAGGTTGGAAATAGAATCACCATTAATTTCAATAAGTGCGACCAGCATATTTCATCATATCCCCTGGATATTACTATTACACAAGAACACCAAAAAATAGGAACAGGAGCAGGCCATATAGTAGCCCCTTGAGCCTGCTCCACCATTCAATAAGGTCATGGACTCAGCTCCACTTCCCCACCCGCTCCCCATAACCCCTTATTCCCTTATCGTTTAAGAAACTGTTTATGTCTGTCTTAAATGTATTCAATGTCCCAGCTTCCACAGCTCTCTGAGGCAGCGAATTCCACAGATTTACAACCCCTTGAGAGAAGAAATCTTTCCTTATCTCTGTTTTAAATGGGCAGCCCCTTATTTTAAGATTATGCCCTCTAATTCTACTCTCCCCCATCAGTGGAAACATCCTCTCTGCATCCACTTTGCCAAGCCCCCGCATAATCTTATACGTTTCGATAAGATCACCTCTCATTCTTCTGAATTTCCATGAGTAGAGGCCCAACCTACTCAACCTTTCTTCATATGTCAACCTTCTCATTCCTGGAATCAACCTAGTGAATCTTCTTTGAACTGCCTCCAAAGCAAGTATATCCTTTCGTAAATATGGAAACCAAAACTGCCTGCAGTATTCCAGGTGTGGCCTCACCAATACCCTATATAGCTGTAGCAAGACTTCCCTGCTTTTATACTCCATCCTCTTTGCAATAAAGGCCACGATACCATTCTGATCACTTGCTGTACCTGCATACTATCCTTTTGCATTTCATGCAGAAGTACCCCAGGTCCTGCTGTACTGCAGCGCTTTGCAATTTTACTCCATTTAAATAATAACTTGCCCTTTGATTTTTTTCTGGAAAAGTTATACGTTTTGATAAGATCACCTCTCATTCTTCTGAATTCCAATGAGTTTTGGTCACCTTACTTAAGGAAGGATATACTAGCTTTGGAGGGGTACAGAGACGATTCACGAGGCTGATTCCGGAGATGAGGGGGTTATCTTATGATGATAGATTGAGTAGACTGGGTCTTTACTCGTTGGAGTTCAGAAGGATGAGGGGGGATCTTATAGAAACATTTTAAATAATGAAAGGGATAGACAAGATAGAGGCAGAGAGGTTGTGTCCACTGGTCGGGGAGACTAGAACTAGGGGGCACAGCCTCAAAATACGGGGGAGCCAATTTAAAACTGAGTTGAGAAGGAATTTTTTCTCCCAGAGGGTTGTGAATCTGTGGAATTCTCTGCCCAAGGAAGCAGTTGAGGCTAGTTCATTGAATGTATTCAAGTCACAGATAGATAGATTTTTAACCAATAAGGGAATTAAGGGTTACAGGGAGCGGGCGGGTAAGTGGAGCTGAGTCCACGGCCAGATCAGCCATGATCTTGTTGAATGGTGGAGCAGGCTCGAGGGGCTAGATGGCCTACTCCTGTTCCTAATTCTTATGTTCTTATGTTTATGTAGTAGAGGCCCATTATATGCCATCTGCCAAATTTTTGCCCACTCACTTAGCCTGTCTATGTCCTTTTGCAGATTTTTTGTGACCTCCTCACACATTGCTTTTCCTCCCATCTTTGTATCGTCAGCAAACTTGCCTTCTTCCAAGTCGTTAAAATAAATTGTAAATAGTTGGGGTCCCAGCACTGATCCCTGCGGCACCCCACTAGTTACTGGTTGCCAACCAGCGAATGAACCATTTATCCCGACTCTCTATTTTCTGTTAGTTAGCCAATCCTCTATCTATGCTAATATATTACCCCCAACCCCGTGAACTTTTATCTTGTGCAGTAACCTTTTATATGGCACCTTGTCAAATGCCTTCTGGAAGTTCAAATACACCACATCCCCTTTATCCACCCTGTTTGTTACATCCTCAAATAACTCCACCAAATTGGTCAAACATGACTTCCCCTTCATAAATCCATGCTGACTCTGCCTGGCTGAATTTTGCTTTTCCAAATGTCCTGCTGCTGCTTCTTTAATAATGGACTATTGGACTATTGCTTCATAGGGTGGGGCTAGAATCTCCATTTCTTCATAGGGTGGAACTCGAATTATTATTCCTTCAGAGTGGGCTTGGAATCACTATTTCTTCACATGGTGGGACAAGAATCACCTAGGTTCCTTCAGAGATACTACTTTTGTTTCATATTGTAAGATTGGAATGTTTGTTCCTTCTTGGGATTATGATGGAAATCACTGTTCCTTCATAGGGTGGATTGAATGTTACTATTCCTTTCAAGGTGGGACTAGAATCAGCATTCCTTCATTCAGCAGGAATAGAATTATTATCCTTTCATAGAGTGGCATTAGCTATTACTAATGCTTCACATGGTGTGATATAAATCACTATTCCTTCTTTGAATGGGAGTAGGATGATTATTCTTTCATGGGGTAGGATTAGAATCAACTTCCCTTCATAGGGTTGGATTAGATATCATGCTTTCTAGGATAGGAATAGAATCACACTTTCTTATTGGGTGGAGCTAGAAACACAATGGTCTGGATTTTGCGATCAGCAGCGAAGGAACAGTGCTCACTGCTGACCTCGAAAAAAGCTGCCCACAAAGATTCATTGGGCACTAGAGCGCAGATTTCCTCTATGCCAATGTCAGTTTGAATTTGCCACCTTCTACAAGGGGATTTGTAGCGTCCAGCAACTGATCAACCAATCAGACTGAAGAATTCTCACAGATGGCAAAGCAGGGAATATAGATCAGATTTAAATCATTGTACAGAAAACAAAATAAAGATTGGAACATACACATGGGATTAAGGGAGTAACTTAATAGCAAAACACAAATAATATAAATATATATATATATATATATATATATTTATATTTAAAAACCTGAAACTTTTACATTTTCTTCTGAGGGAATGAGACTCTACATTTGTAAAGTTCGTTTTTCAAGTTCAGAGAGATTGTTCAGCAGTAATTATTACTTAATGCACCATTAAAAACACAGTTATTCCTGATTGAATAAGGCTTAAATTTTCCGTTGAGTTTTACAGTGAGAATAATAGGTCATTAGTTTAACTGCATGACAAATCATTGATTCCTCTGTTGATTTTATCTGTGAGGACTGGAACATCGCACCCTGTGGAGGAGTAGGATATCGCTGACAGCGACTTGCGTATTGCGCATGTGCGGACACCAAACGTTGCTGTCAGATTTACCCTGTAATAACGGCGAGTGCTGACAGCCTGGCCATTATTACCACCACAAATTCCGAACCATTTTCTTCATTGGGCAGCACTATTTCTTCAAATGCTAGAACTGAAATCACCATTCATCATATGATTTATTTTCTTTGATAGGGTAGGACTGAAATCACTATTCTTTCATGGGACAGGACTACAATCATTACCTCTTTATAGAGTGTCACATTTCAGGTTATTCTGGGATATTGGGTGAATTTATATTATGATGTTTTACATAGGATACACAGGATAAACGGTACAGAAACATGCCGGCGTTTATGCTCCACTCCTCACGTCTTTCCTCATCTAAATCTATCAGCACAATCCTCTATTCCCTTCTCCCTCATATGCTTGTCTAGCTTCCCCTTAAATGTATCTAAACTATTCTCTTCAACCACTCCCTGTGGTAGCGAGTTCCACATTCTCACCACTCTTCGTGTAAAGACATTTCTTCTGAATTCTCTATTGGATTTCTTGGTGATTATCTTATATTGATGGCCTCTAGTTATGCTCTTCCCCACAAATGGAAACATTCTCTCTGTATCCACTCTATCAAAACCCTTCATAATTTTAAAGACCTCTATTAGGTCACCCCTCAGCCTTCTTTTTCAAAAGAAAAGAGACCCAGCCTGTTCATCCTTTCCTGATATGTATACCCTTGTATTTCTGGTATCATCCTTGCAAATCTTCTCTGCACCCTCTCCAGTGCATCTAAATCCTTCATATAATATGACGACCTGAACTGTACGCTGTACTCTAAGTGTGGTTTGATCAAGGTTTGATACAGGTTTAGCATAACTTCCTTACTTTTCAATTCTAGTATTGGTTTGCTTTTTTTATGGCCTTGCTAACCTGTGACGTAACTTTTAGTGATTTGTGTATTTGTACACTGCAATCCCCTTGTTCCTCTACCACACCAAGACTCAAGTGACCTCCCTATTCCTCCTATCAAAATGTAATATCTCTTATTTATTTGTGTTGAACTTCATTTGCCAAATATATGCCCATTCTGCAAGTTTATTAATGTCCTCCTGTAATTTGTTCCAGTCCTCCTCAGTATTGACTATCCCCCAATTTGGTGTCATCCGCAAATTTAGAAATGGTGTTTTTGATTCCAAAGTCTAAATCATTAATGTGAATTTTAAACAACAGTGGCACTAGCACTGATCCTTGTGGAGCACCATTACCCATCTTCTGCCACTGTGAATAGCTACCCTTTACCCCTACTCTCTGTCTTGATGCCAGCTAGCTATCATTCTGCTACTTGTCCTCTGACTTCGTATTCTCTGACCTTGTTCATCAGTTTATTATGGGATACCATATCAAAGGACACCTTTGAAAATATAGATCAATTATATCTACTGCACTTACCATTTCCCACTATTTCTAGTAACTCTTCAAAAAATTCAGAGGTTGATCAAGCAAGACTTTCCATTTTGAAATCCATGCTGACTATTCATTATTGTATTTTTGGTTTCTAAATGTTCTTCTATTTTCTCCTTTAGTAGGGATTCCAATATTTTTCCTACACCGGCTGACTGGTCTATAATTGCCAGGAAATGTTCTAGTCCCCTTCTTAAATCTAGGTATAATGTTAGCTATCCACCAATCCTCTGGCACCACACCTTTTTCTAACAAATTATTAAATATGTGTAGTAATGCCTCTGCTATCTCTTCCCTAGATTATTTTAAAATGCGTGGATGCAATCCATCCGGAGCAGGGATTTTATCTGTTTTGAGTTTGGTTTGTTTATTTAATATATCCACTATTTTTATTTTAAATGCACTTATCTCATTACTAATCTCATCATCCAATATCATGTCCATCTGTTTCTATCTCCCTCGTAAATACTGAAGCAAAATAATTATTTAATATTTCTGCCATCTCTCTTATTGTCACCTGTGGTATTATCCTGTCTATCCCCTATTCCCATTCCAACCATCCTTTTTTATTGATATGCCTGTAAAATATTTTGTTTTATGTTATTTAATAATTTAATTTCATAGTTCTTCTTTGCCTTCCTAATTAAAAAAAAAATTATCCTAATCTCTTCGTATTCTCCCTTATCATGCATTCCACTGCTGTGTATGTACTTAATATATGCCTCTTTCCTTACCCTCAATTGTTCCCTTATGGCTTTATTCATCCAGAGTCTCATTAGTGTTTAGTATGTTCTTTCCTTTTATATTGTTCCTGCACTCTGTTGAGCACTATTTTAAATGTTTTCTATTGCTGTTCCACATTGTTTTTTGCCAATATTGTTGCCCATTTTATTTTCCCAAGTTCTAATCTCAGCTCCATAAAATTAGCTTTTCTCTAATCTATTAACCTGGTTTTCAACATACTTATTTCCTCTCAATTGTCATCTTAAAGTGTATTATATCAGGATCACTATTGTCAAGATGTTCCCCTACTTTACTTTTATCTGCTCTGGTTCATCCCCCATTACTAGATCCAACAGCGAATCCTCCTTTGTTGAGCTTTTTACATATTGGGTTAGAAAGGAATCATGTATACATTGTAGGAACTCCATTCCCTTATCTCCTTTACCTACTTCTTTTGTCCAATTACTATCGAGGTAGTTGAAATCCCCCATGATTTCTATGTTTTTTACTCATTTCCCTAATTTGTCTGCATATTTCTTCCTCCACCTCCCTTCTACTATTAGGTGGTCTGTAGACTAAGTCTATTCGTGTGATTGATCCTTTATTATCTTTTATCTCGAACTGTATTTTTGTCTTGCTGATAGCTGTGTCACTTTTTTCTACTGCCATTATGTTATCCCTAATAAGTTCAGCAATTCCATCTCCCCTTTTCCCCTCTCTATCTTTTCTAAATATGTTATGAATGTGTCTATTTCTACTGCCCTTGTCTCTAATTGGCTGTCCAATTTCACTGCACCTATTGCTGATTGATCTCTTGTGGAGGATAAGCCACACCCTGAATTTTCTGTGGCGTGTGTACTTGGACCATGCAGCCCAAGTTCTGAATGACTTTGCAAATTGTAACTCGATCCATTTTGACTTCAGAAGTCACAGAGGATAGTTCTCCCCAAAAGCTTCCAAGTGCCAGCCGAAGTCCCTTACCTCAGTGCTAGTGCTGCCTCCCCCTGCCTCCCCCAGCAAAAATCCCTTACATCAGTACAAATACAAGCTCCCCCAGCCGAAGTCCCTTGCCCCAGCGCAAGCGCACTCCTCCCCCAGCCAAAGTCCCTTGTCCCAGCACAAGTGTATCCCTCCCCCAGCTAAAGTCCCTTACACCAGTGCAAGTGCAGGACCTCCCCCTCTACCCCATTGTGTGCGGATTGTTAACAGATTTATTGGGTAGTCAGCATAGTTTTATGAAAGGGAAATCATGTTTGACAAATTTGCTGGAGTTCTTTGAGGAATTAACGAACAGGGTGGATAAGGGGGAACCAGTGGATGTGGTGTATTTGGATTTCCAGAAGGCATTCGATAAGGTCACTGCACAAGATAAAAGCTCACGGGCTTGGGGATAATATATTAGTATAGATAGAAAATTGGCTAACTAACAGAAAACGTAGAGAGGGATAAATGGGTCATTTTCTGGTTGGCAAAGTGACTAGTGGGTGCCGCAGGGATCGGTGCTGGGTCCTCAACTATTTACAATCTATATTAATGACTTGGATGAAGGGACCGAGTATAATGTAGCCAAGTCTGCTGATGATACAAAGATAGGTGGGAAAGAAAATTGTGAGGAAGACACAAAAAATCTGCAAAAGGATATAGACAGGATAAGTGAGTGGACAAAAATTTGGCAGATGGAGTATAATGTGGGAAAATGTGAGGTTATCCACTTTGGCAGAAACAATAGAAAAGCAAATTATAATTTAAATGGAGAAAAATTGCAAAGTGCTGCAGTGCAGAGAGACCTGGAGGTCCTTGTGCATGAAAGACAAAAGGTTAGTATGCAGGTATAGCAAGTAATCAGGAAGGCAAATGGAATGTTGGCCTTTATTGCAAGGGGGATAGAGCATAAAAGCAGAGAAGTTCTACTATAACTGTACAGGGTATTGGTGATGCCATACTTGGAGTACTGTGTACAGTTTTGTCTCCGTGTTTAAGGAAGGATATACTTGCATTGGATGCTGTTCAGAGAAGGTTCACTAGTTTGAGGGGGTTGACTTATGGGGATAGGTTGAGTAGGTTGGGCCTATACACGCTGGAGTTCAGAAGAATGAGGTGTGATGTTATTGAAACTTATAAGATAATGAGGGGCTCGACGGGGTGGATGCATAGAGGATATTTCCACTCATAGGGGAAACTAAAACTAGGGGACAGTGTCTTAGAATAAGGGTCACCCATTAAAACTGAGATGAGGAGAAATTTCTTCTCTCACAGAGGGTTGTAAACCGATGGAATTCTTTGCCCCAGAGAGCCGTGGAGGCTGGGTGATTGAATATATTTCAGGCGGAGATAGACAGATTTTTGAGCGATAAGTGAGTAAAGGGTTATGGGGAGTGGACAGGGAAGTGGAGCTAAGTCCATGATCAGCCATGATCTTATTGAATGGCGGAGCAGGCTTGAGGGGCCAAATGGCCGACTCCTGCTCCTATTTCTTATGTTCTTATGTATGAAGTGAATAGTGACAGTGTCATGACTTCTAGATTGGAGGAACCTCTCTCCCCTCCGATCCTCCCCCCCACCCCTTGTTTCTCTCTTTCCCCCCACCCCTTCTCTACCCCCCCCCCCCCCCCCACCCCCTGTCTTTCTCTCTTTCTCTCCCATCCAGGCTCTCTCTCCCTTTCCCCCAAGCTCTCTCTCTCCTTTCCAGCCTCCAGGTTCTCTCTCTGCACCCCGCCCCCAAGCTCTCTCTCCCCCCCCCTCCCCCCAAGCTCTCTCCCCCCTCCAGGCTCTCTCTCTCTCCCCCATTGTTGTGGAGTATTACAAAGATACTCAACACATGTTTGTTTTGGAGAAAAGAATTGTTTATTATAAAGTACTCGATCGAGGGAGAGACAGCTTCTACACGAATTCAGTAACTCGGTGACCCAAACCAGCCGTTCTCTCTGTGCAGCTTCAAAATACAAACAAAATCTTGAAGCATACACACAGAAGTTTTCCATTGGTTGTTTCCCCTAATTCATCACAAGTCTTCGCCTAGTTACAACCATTTCATTGGTACATACAATTTCATTATTTAATTTCCGTGCATCTCTTATCTGATTAGTTACATGCTACATCATTACTTTTCTACGGTTAAGCAATTCCGGTAAAAGTACTTCTTGCCAGACCTATTTGTCCTTGACTAAATCTTTTGTTAATAGACAGACAAAGTTGGGGTGTTTATCGTTATCTCATGTAATTCTGTTTATGCTAGGACATCTGCCAAATACTCCCTTCTTGAGAGTTATATGTTATGGTCCCATGCTCAGCCACAAACCTTTTAGAAATACTAAATGATTTTTAACCCCTTCAATCCCCCCTTTGGTCATATTGTTAATCTAATCCAATGTGATCAATTATTCACCTGTACTCTGCCCCGGTCGCGGTGATCAGGCGATAGGTTGGGAGCACCCACAAATCATATCAGGTATTCATTCTGCAACAATTTGACCTGATCCCTAGCTTGTAGCTTTGTTCGGGTATACCTCTTCTGTCTATTGCACTTGTTATATAACATCACCAACCAACTCAAGGCTATTACTATCTGTACTGCCACTAGTGTATGTGAAAGGATCCTTATCCATGGATGTATTTCAACATTCATCTCAAGTACCAAGGTGGGTTTTTTAGGTTATCCTTTATTTCACTGTCCAGTTCTTTGCCTTTAACCTTTAGCTCATAATATCGTTTAATGTTATTTCTTAATGGTCCTTTGAGCTCAGTTAAATCTTCAAGTAACAGGGGAATTGGTGGTGCTTGTTCTTCCATGTACTCATCAATACTTTGCTTAATCTCATCGCTTATATTTAATGTAATTGTCTTCCTGGCATGTATATACGTCATGTGTGCTCTTCCCACTGCCACCATACTCTGGGAATACAGAAAAGGTTAGGCATTGTAATCATAAGTTCCCAGGCTAATTACCACACAGTATTCTCCTCGTCCTTGATAGGCGTAATGTGTGGGTTCAGTTCTGACAGGGCTTATTTCAATGACACATCCTTCCATAGTATTGTCAAACCCATAGCTATCCTTGCTCCCGTCTCCCACTGGGTGAGGGTATATAGTTGGGCTTCCTTCTCTCTGGCACCCGGATAAAGATATTCCATAAGAACATAAGAACATAAGAATTAGGAACAGGAGTAGGCCATCTAGCCCCTCGAGCCTGCTCCGCCATTCAATAAGATCATGGCTGATCTGGTCGTGGACTCAGCTCCACTTACCCGCCCACTCCCCATAACCCTTAATTCCCTTCTTGGTTAAAAATCTATCTATCTTTGACTTGAAAACATTCAATGAGCTAGCCTCAACTGCTTCCTTGGGCAGAGAATTCCACAGATTCACAACCCTCTGGGAGAAGAAATTATTTCTCAACTCGGTTTTAAATTGGCTCCTCCATATTTTGAGGCTGTGCGCCCTAGCTCTAGTCTCCCCTACCAGTGGAAACAACCTCTCTGCCTCTATCTTGTCTATCCCTTTCATGATTTTAAATGTTTCTATAAGATCACCCCTCATCCTTCTGAACTCCAACGAGTAAAGACCCAATCTACTCAATCTATCATCATAAGGTAACCCCCTCATTTCTGGAATCAGCCTAGTGAATCGTCTCTGTACCCCTTCCAAAGCTAGTATATCCTTCCTTAAGTAAGGTGACCAAAACTGCACGCAGTACTCCAGGTACGGCCTTACCAATACCTTATACAGTTGCAGCAAGACCTCCCTGCTTTTGTACTCCATCCCTCTCGCAATGAAGGCCAACATTCCATTTGCCTTCCTGATTACCTGCTGCACCTGCAAACTAACCTTTCGGGATTCATGCACAAGGATCCCCAGGTCCCTCTGCACCTCAGCATGTTGTAATTTCTCCCCATTCAAATAATATTCCCTTTTACTGTTTTTTTCCCCAAGGTGGATGACCTCACACTTTCTGACATTGTATTCCATCTGCCAAACCTTAGCCCATTCGCTTAACCTATCCAAATCTCCTTGCAGCCTCTCTGAGTCCTCTACACAACCCGCTTTCCCACTAACCTTAGTGTCATCTGCAAATTTTGTTGCACTACACTCTGTCCCCTCTTCTAGATCATCTATGTATATTGTAAACAGTTGTGGTCCCAGCACTGATCCCTGTGGCACACCACTAACCACTGATTTCCAACCGGAAAAGGACCCATTTATCCCGACTCACTGTTTTCTGTTCGCCAGCCAGTTCTCGATCCATGCTAATACATTTCCTCTGACTCCGCGTACCTTTATCTTCTGCAGTAACCTTTTGTGTGGCACCTTATCGAATGCCTTTTGGAAATCTAAATACACCACATCCATCGGTACACCTCTATCCACCATGCTCGTTATATCCTCAAAGAATTCCAGTAAGTTAGTTAAACATGATTTCCCCTTCATGAATCCATGTTGCATCTGCTTGATTGCACTATTCCTATCTAGATGTCCCGCTATTTCTTCCTTAATGATAGTTTCAAGCATTTTCCCCACTACAGATGTTAAACTAACCGGCCTATAGTTACCTGCCTTTTACCTGCCCCCCTTTTTAAACAGAGGCGTTATATTAGCTGCTTTCCAATCCGCTGGTACCTCCCCAGAGTCCAGAGAATTTTGGTAGATTATAACGAATGCATCTGCTATAACTTCCGCCATCTCTTTTAATACCCTGGGATGCATTTCATCAGGACCAGGGGACTTGTCTACCTTCAGTCCCATGAGCCTGTCCAGCACTACCCCCCTAGTGATAGTGATAGTGATTGTCTCAAGGTCCTCCCTTCCTGTGGCCTGCAAATTTTGGCATGGTTTTTGTGTCTTCCACTGTGAAGACGGAAGCAAAATAATTATTTAAGGTCTCAGCCATTTCCACATTTCCCATTATTAAATCCCCCTTTTCATCTTCTAAGGGACCAACATTTACTTGAGTCACTCTTTTCCGTTTTATATATCTGTAAAAGCTTTTACTATCTGTTTTTATGTTTTGCGCACGTTTACCTTCGTAATCTATCTTCCCTTTCTTTATTGCTTTTTTAGTCATTCTTTGCTGTTGCTTAAAATTTTCCCAATCCTCTAGTTTCCCACTAACCTTGGCCACCTTATACACATTGGTCTTTGATTTGATACTTTCCTTTATTTCCTTGGTTATCCACGGCTGGTTATCCCTTCTCTTGCCGCCCTTCTTTTTCACTGGAATATATTTTTGTTGCGCACTATGAAAGAGCTCCTTAAAAGTCCTCCACTGTTCCTCAATTGTGCCACCATTTAGTCCTTGTTTCCAGTCTACTTTAGCTAACTCTGCCCTCATCCCACTGTAGTCCCCTTTGTTTAAGCATAGTACGCTCGTTTCTGACACAACTTCCTCATCCTCAATCTGTACTACAAATTCAACCATATTGTGATCACTCATTCTGAGAGGATCTTTTACGAGGAGATCGTTTATTTTTCCTGTCTCATTACACAGGACCAGATCTAAGATGGCTTGCTCCCTTGTCGGCTCTGTTACATACTGTTCTAAGAAACAATCCCGTATGCATTCTATGAATTCCTCCTCCAGGCTACCCCGTGCGATTTGATTTGACCAATCGATATGTTGGTTAAAATCCCCCATGACTACTGCCGTTCCTTTTTCACATGCCTCCATTATTCCCTTGATTATTGCCCGCCCCACCGTGAAGTTATTATTTGGGGGCCTATAAACTACGCCGACCAGTGACTTTTTTCCCTTACTATCTCTAATCTCCACCCACAGTGATTCAACATTTTGTTCATTGGAGCCAATATCATCCCTCACAACTGCCCTGATATCATCTTTTATTAACAGAGCTACCCCACCTCCTTTCCCTTCTTGTCTATCTTTCTGAATCATCAGATACCCTTGTATGTTTAATTCCCAGTCTTGGCCACCTTGCAACCATGTTTCTGTAATGGCCACCAAATCATTCCCTCATCTTTTCATTCTTTTTGATCGCATACTGGTCCATTGGGTAATGGCAGATGTACTCTTCCCCTCGTATTATCCCTATGTTTTCAACTTCATATTGAGGATACGGGACTGAGCCTTGGTTTATTACGGGGATCACTAGTATTATCCCAACCATAGGGGTTTGTTTCCCCTTACATCCTCCTGTAACCGCATACACCCTAGTCATTCCTTTCAGGGTGCAGGCGTCGAATGGCCCAGTGCGCTGTGCCATTTCTTTCAACTGTCTGGAACTCGCCTGGTTTGTAGCTGATCCATTGTGTCTCACCTGATCAATCATCCATTCCCCATAGGCATGATATGTGTCTCTTTTCCTGTCCTCGGCATCGTCCTCTCGTTCCTGCTTATTTCGCTTGTTAATTGTTCCTACATGGCCTTCCAATACGGATATACCCTCGAGCAGTATTTTAGATGTTTTAAATTCTAATTCTGAAGATACTATCCCTATCCCGGCCTGTTTCCTCATTAGGACCTTCATCGTTCCCCTCAAACTATCTACTCCTGCTTGGATCACCTGTATATCTAGTGCATTTGCTGGAGAGGCCCCTGTATTTATTCCAGTTAGTATGTCATTCACTACAGATCTCCTCTATCATTTTCCTTTGTGTCTCAGCTGCTTGTGATACCCCCTTGCTCCTGATGCATCACTATCTTTTCTTAAGTGTCTAGCAACTGTGTATACAACACTTTAGTCTTGGGGCTACACTTTTCTGGTATGGATAGGTCTGTTAAATTGATGATCACAGGTAACATTTCATGCTGCACATTGTCAAATAACAACATTCCCTCTGATCTCATCACCAATCCGCCGGGTGAACCTTCGGTAAGGAGGAGGCAAATAATTGGTGGTAGTGTTGTTGGTCCTGGGGTCATGACTATAGGTTTTTGCCAATAAATCATCACTGCTGGACCTGAACACATTCTCTCTTCTTGACATATAACCCATTCTATCACTTTTAACGAGGACAGCTCTAAGACCATGTCTCTCTCTGGGTCCAGACAATGTACTATTACTTTTGTTCCAGGTTTAACTACCATGCGCTTTCCCGAGGTTAATTCCCCTGGTTTACAATATTCAGGTAACATTTTGTTACCCACTTAACTTGTGGCTTCAAGATAAACGCTCCTGACACTCGGATGCTGCCCCCTGGGGGCTGCTTTACGTAGTTGTTGTACCCGCCGGTGTGGGTATATGCTTCTGGGCCCCCTAGGGGCAGCCTTGTAGCTTTTCCTTGTAGAATCATAAGAGCGGTCGTGATCACGTGTATATACATTCTGTTGATAACACACATCCTGGATATTCCAGATTTTTATTTAGATTCTTACCATTTCTACTTCTACCAGATCATTTGCACCGTTTCTCCAGACATGTGACCATTCCCAGATCCATTTCATTATGGCAAGTACCCCTAGTATTGCAAATATTAATCCTAGTCCCCCGAAAAGTCCATCTATCAATGCATCCCTCCACTTCTTATACTCTAAGGCGTATTTTAAGGAATAGATTACCAGGAGTATCTTAGGTTCTGCCATCAGCCGTACCCTTATATTATTTCAGCTAGGACCATTGTTTCCATCAGCCCCCACCTTTTACATTTATACACACACATGTGTCACCACTGATTAATACTTCATATGGTCCACTCCATCATGGGGCGAATCCAGGTTTTCCTGGCAATTCTCTAACCATTACCTTCGCTCCAACCTCCGGCACTACCGCCGAGGGTTTTGTCCCTTTATCGTCATCCTCTTCCCTTTGTCTATCTCTTACTTCCTGCCGCAACTCTCAGCTGCTTACTCAATTCCATCACATACTTCCTGATTCTATCTAGTAATGGTTCTAATTCTGCCCCTCCTGTAACTTCATTGCTCATCCAGTCATTAGCTCATAGGGGGTTAATCCTGTCATTCGATTTGGTGTGGTGCATAACCTCATCAGTATCGTGGATAGTAATTCTTGCCAGGATTGTCTGGTTTCCTGTATTCAAAAACAAGTGATAGTTTATAAACTATCTTAGCATACAAGTGCTCGCAATTCAAATTCTCGCAAATCATTTCCAAGGCTACTTCCATATCTTATCTTGTCTTCCCCAAATGACATTTCTGACTTTCATCAGAGAAAATGGCAATTTTAGATTGTTTCCAAACTTTTTAGTTTTATTTCTTTTTTTTTAAAAAAGAGATCAGATTTTATAAATTTGCATATACTTGAACTGAAGTTTGGCATCATTGGTTAGTACCTACATTTAACATTTTATTTAGCGAGTCCTTTTGATGAAAAACATTCTTTCAAAAGATCTCTCTCAGATCAACACAAAAAAAATTTCAAACACCAAAATAGTTCTAAAGAGGCTCAATTTAAATGTATCTCGGTATTTTGTTGTGCCTTTTCTTAACTAGTGGTACTTGAAACTTTTACAACAAAATTAATTCTTTACTGTTCCCATCCTAATTGCTGCTCCCCTTTTGTAGTATTTGTATGTATTTTTGAATTAAAAATGTCAAATATGGTAATACTGTTTTTTAAATATTGGAATTCTCATTTATGCTTATAGTTTAAACTTATTATGTCTAAGTGATTCACAGATCACACAATGCAAAGTACTTGTTTTATAATTATGTGCTTAACTTCTGTTTTAGAAGCTGAATATTAAAAAAAGCTCCAACCCAAGTAGGAATAACATAAGTAAAAAATCTTTTGCTCTGTAACTTCAAGATATATTTTGTGATACAATAACTCATAAATTACATCTTTTTAAGCTTCAGCTTCTGACGTAGTAGTTGAGGTAAAGTTACACAGATGTGTACTTTTATTATTTCTATTAAAAAGGTTTCCAAAACCAAGATTTTCCAATACAACCAAAATGTTTATCAAGGAAAATCACCTGAAATATCTCAAAATCCCAAGTCAAAAATTGCACTGCCAATCTTTTATCTCTTTTACTTAGCTAGCAGCTTTCACGTCATTTAAAATAAGATTAAAACAAGGGCATAGCTTCCCCCAGCCCGTAACCTTGAGAAACCCACACAGGCTTTTTTTTAAAGGCATTACACTCTTCCTTCTCCTTTCTTTATCTCATTCATAGACTAAATTTATTGTCTTTCAACCCAATGAAATCAATGATTACAAGTTTTCTTTTGACAAGTAAGTGAGCGTGTTGGAATTTAAAAAAAAAACGAGACCACGCATTTTTTTTTACTGTAATTCAATTAGAGCATCCAAATTTCTCAGCACAAGAGCTGAAGATTCTGTGTCGGTTCTATTTTCTCTTTTTTTAAATATATATATATTTTGTTAAACAAATCCATCCTTTGTGCATTTCATTGCTCCGTAAATCTTAATCAAAATAAATCCGCACCTGCGTTTCTAACTTAAAATGTAATTCAATTCTAGGTTCACACTTTCTTAAAACTTCCCACATCTAGGACAACACTACAAAGGGTTAAAAACTTTCAGTTCTCTGTCTGAAAAAGTGGATGGAGCTAAAACAAGCACACTGATGCACCATTTTTTTTTCTAAAAGACAGGCTTTCAGACAAATGAAAAATTCATTAACTCCCACCTCAAATATTCCACACAAGCGCTTTCATTTAAAGACAGACATTCACACCAACTTTTCATTCACAAAGCTTATTTTCTTTTTTTTTCTTTTTGGTTCCCTTGTTTTTCTTCGTCAGTCTCTGTCCCAACCGTTCGGTGGGCGTCATTCTCAAACTACTCATTTCTACTCTTAACCTCCGTAGACCCTGGCCGCAGACCACCCGAGGTGGAGAATGTCCATCTGGGAGGGCGTTGAACTCTTCGAGTCTCAACGCAAAGAGCATGAAGAGGCCAAGCGCAGGCAGCGGAAGGAGCGCGTGGCAAACCAGCCCCACCGACCCCTTCCCTCAAAAAAAAATTTGAATGTCTGTCCCACCTGTAACAGGGTCTGTGGCTCTCATATCGGACTGTTCAGCCATCAAAGAACTCACTTTGGGAGTGGAAGCAAGTCTTCCTCGATTCCAAGAGACTGCCTGTGAAGATGATAATGAACCTCCGTAATTGTAGGCACTGACTCATTACCATTAATCCTGCTTTGGCTGTTTTCTTATTTTTCTGTTTCTCCCACCATAATTTCTGTTTGGCCGGCTCTATTTTGGGATCCCACCCGTCACTTAACATAGTCATTATTAATCTGTTTCACTGTATCAGATATCACTCATCCCTCTGCTTGGTTTCCCTTAAACCCAGAGTCTACGGCCCTACCGATATTTTCCTATCGATTCTTAGATACTGATTGTCCCTCCCTAGAGTCTATAATCCCATCGATACCTTATAATCTCACATTTGGGCATGTCTAACCTTTCACTGGATTCTGTGAACTGTCTCCAAGGCTTTGGACACCTCTAATGTCCGACTGGACTAACAATACTGATTGCCTCCCTGATCTGGTTCCTTAAACCTAGAGTTTGCAACCACTACCGGTTTCTCACTTTGACTTATATAGTGACGGATATACAACACATTTAAATTACCCCCAAGTCTTTTGCACCATAACAGATTCAGGTACCCCGGGCAACTGACACGTTTCGTAACAGCTTACATCGGATTATGAGTGGTAGTTTAAATATACTCACTCATGATGCTCTGTCATGCACCCCTCTGTCTTTAGCCCGTAGGTACCCTGCTCACTGCGCCAATTGTTGTGGAGTATTACAAAGATAATCAACATAAGTCTGTTTTAGAGAAAAGAATTGTTTATTATAAAGTACTCGATTGAGGGAGAGACAGCTTCTACACGAGTTCAGTAACTCGGTGACCCAAACCAGCCGTTCTCTCTGAGCAGCTTCGGGTCTGCTATTTTTATACATCAAAATAAATTAAAAATCATGAAGCATACGCGCAGAAGTTTTCTATTGGTTGTTTCCCCTAACTCATCACAAGTCTTTGCCTAGTTACAATCATTTCATTAGTACATACAATTTCATTATTTCATTTCCGTGCGCCTCTTATCTGATTAGTTACGTGCTACATCATTACTTTTTTATGGTTAAGCAATTCCTGTGAAAGTACTTCTTCCCAGACCTATTTGTCCTTGACTAAATCTTCTGTTAATAGACAGGCAAAGCTGGGGTGTTTATCATTATCTCGCGTAATTCTGTCTATGCAAGGACATCTCCCTTCTCGAGAGTTATACATTATGGTCCCATGCTCAGCTTAGCTTAGCCACAAACTTTTTAGAAATACTAATGATTTTTAACCCCTTCATCCCCATTCCTTCCAGGCTCTCTCTCTCCCCCCCACTCCCCCCAAACTCTCCCCCTAGCTCACTCTCTCCCCATCCAGCCGCTTCTCTAGTTGCCCAGTCTCTCCCTCTCTCTTCACCCTTCAGGCTCTCCCTCCCACCCACCCCCCTCACTCTCTCTCACCACTCCTCCCCAAGCTCATTCCCTCCCCGCCCAGCTGCTTCTCTCCCCGCCCAGGCTCTCTCTCTCCCCCCATCGCTCGCGGAGGATCAGAAAGCCCAGTCAGCTAGCAGTCGCTCGGAGACTTGCAGAACGTGGTCGGACTGATTACAGGGTCCTACTTCTGGCTTTGGTGGGAGGCATCGGGGGAAGAGTCTCGATGCAGGCACAGAAGGACTGACAAAGGACAGTACCAATAGTTACATTGATATGCTATACCCTGCAATATTTAATGATTTTTCTGTAGCCATGTCTCAGTAATCCCTACTATGTCTGGTTCCTCACAATGCGTGACTGCCTCCAGCTCCCCTGTTTTATTACAGACACTGCGTGCATTGCTTTAGACAGCTTAACTCATTTTTAATAGGATTTCCTCTCTTTATGTTTAACCATCTTTTTAGACTCCAGTTCTACAACTATTTATTCCCTTGCCATCAATATCCTCCCTTACTTTATTCTTTTCTATGTTTGCTTTTCATGTTTTGTTTATATTTAGGCTGGTTTTGTTTCTTGTAGATCCCTCCCCCCATCTTACTAGTTTAAAGCCTTTGCTTCATGTTGCTATGAACTTAAACTTAGCTCGGAAGGTGTTAACTCCCAGCAAAGTATAAGTTATCTGTGAATGTTGATTAGGTCATTTGATTAAGTATTGGTTGAAGTAGTTAACAGAATTGATTATACTCAAATTGAGAGGATCATTTGTAATGTCAAGAGACAAACTGGATACAATGTTGAGTCAATTTCATTATTGAGCAGCAAGAATCCTAGCTGTCCAGATGTGTTTCCAAATCCCCTCCTGTGAAAGGTTTGATTGACAGCTCAATGAACTAATCCTCAACACACAGAACTGGGGGAGGGTGGAAGATATGCTTTTAGCTTCTCCTCTCACTGGGATAAAAAAAAAGACAGTCTATAGCCGGTTTTGGAGGCTTCATCTCAGGAACAATGACACAGCAGAACAGTCTCTTTTTCTAAAGTTAGGACCAGTGTGTTCAGTAAAGCAAAGGTATACCCATCTCAAGGGAAAGTTTGCATAATTTATGATTTTTGATGTTATGAGTGTTAGGAAATAGGTAGATCTTTCCAGTCATTATTTCATGTAAAATTTTGGTTCACAATTGACATCATCTTACTAAAGTCTACCTTTTAAAAGATGGGAGAAATGCACAAATCACAAAATCAGTACACATGAAGTGTCTTATTGCTATGGGCTCTGTGTAACATCATATAACTAGATATTGAGCTGTAAAAGTACACATCTGATATTTTAGGGAATATGAGGTCAGCTGCCAAGACTGACTGACCGATGATGCTCAATCTGGGAATATCGAGCGCATACCTGAAATTTGTAATGGGGTTATTACAAATATATTACTCGATATTACTATTGCTTCATAAGGTGGGGCATGAATCACTATTCCTTCATAGAATAATTATTCTTTCATGGGAGTGGGACTAGAATCATTTTCTGGGAATCAGAAAATAGCAGAAAGAAACAGCAATGAGATCAGCAGCCAGCGAGATATAAACAGCAATAAAATTAGAAATATCCCAAAAATTGCAGAGACCAGATAGAGGAAAATAACAAAAGTAATGAAGGAAGTATTAAATTCTATCTCTGTCAACATCTATAGTGTAACTAATTCGGTTGGTGAGCTGCAGGCACAAGGTGTCACCTGGGATTATGATGCCACAGGAGTGGGAGCAGGAGGTCGGGGCGCAGATAAAAGGGCGGCAGTAGTTCCGGAGGAGCCACAGGAATGGGAGGGGGAGGTCGGGGCACAGATAAAAGGGCGGCAGTAGTTCCAGAGGAGCCAGCTGGTGCAGGGACAAAAACTACTCGATAGTTGCGAGTGTAACTAGAGGGATGGCAGGGTAGCTCAGTCCCGTGGATTGCACATCCTGTGGCATATGGTAAGTCCCGGATGCTTCATGCAGCCGGGATGACCATGTGTGCAGGAGGTGTCTCCAGCTGCACCAACTCGAGCTCCGTGTTTTGGAGCTTGAGCGGCAGCTGCAGTCACTGCGGTGCATCCGCGAGACTAAGTGCAATGTGGATAGCATGATACTAGAGGTGGTCACCCCACAGCTTAAGAGTGTGCAGGCAGATAGGGTTTGGGTGACCCCTGGACAAAAGAGGAGGACTAGGCAGGTAGTGCAGCAGTCCCCTGAGTCCATCTTGCTCTCCAACCGGTACTCTGTTCTGAGTACTGGTGAGGGCAATGGTGGCTCTGGGGAGTGCAGCCAGAGCCAAGTCCACAGCACCACGAGTGGCTCAGCTGTACCGGTGGTTGGGGGGGGGGGGGGGGAGGAAAAAGAATGGAAGAGTTATAGTGGTAGGGCATTCGATAGTCAGGGGAGCAGACAGGCGTTTCTGCGGCCGCAGACGTGACTAGGATGGTATGTTGCCTCCCTGGTGCCAGGGTTAAAGATGTTATTGAGTGGCTGCAGGGCATTCTGGGGGGAGAGGGTGAACAGCCAGAGGTTGTGGTCCACATCAGTACCAATGATATAGGTAGGAAGAGGAATGAGGTCATGCAGGCAGAGTTTAGGGAGCTAGGAAATTAAAAAACAGGACCTCAAAGGTAGTAATCTCCGGATTACTCCCAGTGCCACGAGCTAGTGAGTACAGAAATAAGAGGATAGAGCAGATGAATACGTGGTTGGAGAGATGATGCAGGCCGGAGGGCTTTAGCTTCCTGAGGCATTGGGACCGCTTCTGGGGGAGGTGGGACCTGTACAAACCGGATGGGTTGCACCTCAACAGTGCCGGGACCAATATCCTCACGGGGGGGTTGCTATTGCAGATGGGGAGGGTTTAAACTAGCTTGGCAGGGGGGGAAATAGATTCTGTAGGGAGGGGAGTAAAGCTGGAATTTGAAAGCAAAAATAAAGAAAGTGAGTTTGAAGGAGAGAGGAAACAAGTAGGAAAAAAGGGTTAAAAAAAAACAAATTTAAAGGCGCTTTGTCTAAATGCTCGTAGCATTTGTAACAAAATAGATGAGTTGACGGCACAAATTGAGACAATGGGTATGATCTGATAGCCAGAACAGAGATGTGGTGGCAAGGTGAGCAGCACTGGAAATTAAATATTCAGGGGTACTTGACAATCCGGAACGACAGACAGAAAGGAAAAGGAGGTGGGGTAGCTCTACTGATAAAGGATGGAATCACTGCAATAGTAAGAAACGATATTGGCTCAAATGATAAGGATGTTGAAACAGTTTGGGTGGAGATAAGGAACAATAAGGGGAAAAAGTAACTGGTGGGCGTAGTATATAGGCCCCCTAACAGTAGCAACTCTGTTGGTTGGAGTATAAACCAGGAAATAGTGGGGGCTTGTAAAAAGGGAACAGCAATAATCATGGGTGATTTTAACCTCCATATTGATTGAACAAATCAAATTGGTCAGGGTAGCCTTCAGGAGGAGTTCATAGAGTGCAAAAGGGATGGGTTCCTTGAGCAGTATGTAACGGAACCAAACAGGGGGCAGGCTACCTTAGAATTTCAAATTCAGATGGAGGGTGAGAAAGTTGGACCTCTAACAGCGTACTAAGCTTAAATAAAGGAGATTATGAAGGTATGAGGGCAGTGTAATGTCCTTACACACTACTATAAATTCACACGAGGCACATTCTGCAGACAAGGTCACTGTGTGACCTGAACTTTTATTCACAGGACCAAGAAGTGATGACCCTGCGTGGGACCTCCCTTTATATACCTGGATGACCAGGTGAGGAGTGTCTCCCACAAGTTCACCCACTGTGGTCAAGGTGTGCATTTCTTAGGTGTATACAGTGTACAGTGTTGTTATGAAGGTTACAGTTACATGAAGGTTACATACATGGCATCACCTCCCTCCCCATCGTCTTAAGGGGTCAAAGATTAAGTCTTTCAGGCGGTCGATGCTCTCTCGTGGAGCGCAGCAATTCGGGCTCTGGCTGTTGAGCCTTGGCATACGTCTCTGTCACCTGTGGTGATTCCAGCTTGTCCGGGCTGGCTGCAGAGACTGTGCATGCTGCTGAATGTTCTTGTTGCTCGTTCACTGGAGGTGGTGTGGGCAACATCTCATGATCTTCCTTAGGTTCCTCAGTGTCCATGCTGAACCTTTTTTTTTACTTGGTCCAGATGCTTGTGGCATATCTGTCCATTGTTAAGTCTGACCACTCTGACCCTATTCCCCTCTTTGCCAATTACAGTACCCTCGAGCCACTTGGGCCCCAAAGCGTGATTAAGAACAAAGACAGGGTCATCGATTTCTATACATCTCCCCTTTGAGTTAACATAGAAACATAGAAAATAGGTGCAGGAGTAGGCCATTCGACCCTTCGAGCCTGCACCGCCATTCAATGAATTCATGGCTGAACATGCAACTTCAGTACCCCATTCCTGCTTTCTCGCCATACCCCTTGATGCCCCCTAGTAGTAAGGACTACATCTAACTCCTTTTTGAATATATTTAGTGAATTGGCTTCAACAACTTTGTGATAGAGAATTCCACAGGTTCACCACTTTCTGGGTGAAGAAGTTTCTCCTCATCTCGGTCCTAAATGGCTTACCCCTTATCCTTAAACTGACCCCTGGTTCTGGACATCCCCAACATTAATAAAAACATAAGAATTAGGACCAGGAGTAGGCCATCTAGCCCCTCGAGCCTGCTCCGCCACCCAATAAGATCACGGCTGATCTGGCTGTGGACTCAGTTCCACTTACCCTCCCGCTCGCCGCAACCCTTAATTCCCTTATTGGTTAAAAATCTATCTATCTGTGATTTGAATATATTCAATGAGCTAGTCTCAACTGCTTCCTTGGGCAGAGAATTCCACAGATTCACAACCCTCTGGGAGAAGAAATTCCTTCTCAATTCGATTTTAAATTGGCTCCCCCGTATTTTGAGGCTGTGCTCCCTAGTTCTAGTCTCCCCGACCAGTGGAAACAACCTCTCTGCCTCTATCTTGTATATCCCTTTCATTATTTTAAATGTTTCTATAAGATCACCCCTCATCCTTCTGAACTCCAACGAGTAAAGACGCAGTCTACTCAATCTATCATAAGGTAACCCCCTCATCTCCGAAATCAGCCTAGCGAATCGTCTCTGTACCCCTTCCAAAGCTAGTATATCCTTCCTTAAGCAAGGTGACCAAAACTGCACGCAGTACTCCAGGTGCTGTACCCTGTACAGTTGCAGCAGGACCTCCCTGCTTTTGTACTCCATCCCTCTCACAATGAAGGCCAACATTCCATTCACCTTCCTGATTACCTGCTGCACCTGCAAACTAACTTTTTGGGATTCATGCACAAGGAGCAGACGCGCTTCTTTGAAGAGTTGAGGGACCTGGTCGGGTCCTTCGACTTGGTGGACGTCTGGCGAAATCTCCACCCCGACTCCAGCGCCTTTACTTGGGTGAGGCCTGGAGTTGGATGGTCTAGAGTCGACCGCCTTTACGTGTCTCGGGCGTACGTTTCCTGCGTCCCGGCGGCCTCCATGCGGCCGGTGCCGTGTTCGGACCACCACCTGGTGTGGGCGGAGCTCGCTTCGCTCCGCGCGAGGACGGGGTCCGCGTACTGGCACTTTAACAACCAGCTGCTGGAGGACGTGCGGTTCCAGGACTCGTTCCGTCGATTCTGGTCCGACTGGAGAAGGAAGCAGGGGGGCTTCCCCTCCTTGAGGCTATGGTGGGACGTGGGCAAGGCTCACGTCCGCGTCTTCTGTCAAGAGTACGCGAGGGGGTCGACCAAGAGGCGGGCGGCCAGAGTCGGGCGCCTAGAAAAAGAGGTGCTCGACCTGGAAGCCCGTCTCGGTCAAGTTGACCAGGACCCGGCCCTGCGGACGGTGTACGAAGCGAAGAAGGCCGCGCTGAAGGACCTGCAGCTCGTCGGGTCCCGAGGCGCGTTCGTGAGGTCGCGGATCCGGTTCCTGCGGGATCTGGACCGCGGCTCCCCCTTCTTCTACTCGCTGGAAAAAAGGCAGAGTGTCCGTAAGCAGCTCTTGACGCTGCTGGCCGACGACGGCTCTCTCGTCTCGGATCCGGAGGGCGTCAACAACAGGGTCCGTGAATATTACGGGGCTCTGTTCTCTCCGGATCCGTCCAGCGAGGAAGCGCGTAGAGTTTTGTGGGAGGACCTGCCGAAGGTCGGCCCGGAGGGCGCCGAAAATCTGGAAGCTCCGCTAAGCCTGGCGGAGCTGACCGGTGCCCTCGCCCGGCTCTCGAGGGGAAAATCCCCGGGGCTGGACGGGCTGACCGTGGAGTTCCACAGGGCGTTCTGGGACGTCCTGGGGAGCGACTACGCGCGGGTCCTGGGGGAAAGTCTGGCGACCGGGGAGATGCCCCTCTCTTGGCGCAGGGCAGTCATCGTCCTGCTGCCTAAGAAGGGCGATCTCCGCCTCCTTAAGAACTGGCGCCCGGTCTCCCTCCTCAGCACGGACTACAAAATCTTCGCCAGGGCGATGTCTGCTCGCCTTGGTGCCGTGCTGGACCACATGATCCACCCCGACCAGTCATACACGGTCCCGGGCCGGACAATCCACGATAACATCCATCTGGTCCGGGACCTCATCCATTGTTCCCAGGAGGCTGGTCTGTCGGTCGCCTTCCTATCCCTCGACCAAGAGAAGGCGTTCGACAGGGTGGATCACGACTATCTGCTCGGAACTCTGCGCGCTTTCGGGTTCGGGACGCATTTCGTCGCCCGGATCCGACTTTTGTACGCCGCCGCGGAGTGTCTGATTAAGGTTAACGGGTCCTTGACGGCGCCCCTTCGCTTTAGGATAGGGGTGCGCCAGGGATGCCCCATGTCCGGCCAGTTATACGCCGTTTGCGTGGAGCCTTTCCTGCGCCTCTTGCGGACGAGGTTGACGGGACTGGCTCTGCAAGGGCCGGGCGTGGAGGTCGTCCTCTCGGCTTACGCCGATGACGTGCTCCTCGCGATAGAGGATCCCGCTGACCTGCGGAGGATGCGTGAGTGCCAGGAGATTTACTCGGCCGCGTCCTCCGCCAGGATCAACTGGGAGAAATGTTCCGGACTCCTGGTGGGTCAGTGGCGGGTGGACTCCCTGCCGGAGGAGCTCAGGCCTTTTGCCTGGAGCACGACCCATCTCCTCTATCTGGGAGTCTACCTTAGCCCCGACGAGGGAGCCTGGCCGGCGAACTGGCAGGAGCTGGAGGCCAAGGTCGCCGCTCGCCTAGGGCGCTGGACAGGACTGCTCCGAGTGCTGTCCTACAGGGGTCGAGCGCTAGTCATAAACCAGCTGGTGGCCGCAATGCTGTGGTACCGGCTGGTCACTTTGACCCCTCCCCCTGCGTTTGTCGCCAAGATACAGAAGAAGCTGGTGGACTTCTTCTGGAACAAAAGGAAGCACTGGGTCTCTGCCGCGGTCTTGAGTCTCCCGCTTGAGGAGGGCGGTCAGTCGTTGGTGTGCGTCAGCGCCCAGCTCGCGACTTTCCGTCTTCAGACCCTGCAGAGATACCTTTACGTCGAGCCCCCTCCTAGGTGGTGCGCTCTGGCGAGGTATTTCTTCCGCCAGCAGCTCGACCTCAATTATGACACGCAGCTCCTGTTTGTGAACTTGGGGGGTGCCAGGACCGCCCTCCGGGAGCTGCCTGTCTTTTACAGGGAACTCATCAGGGTCTGGAACAAAGTCTCCACCAAGCGCAGCTCTCCACCGGCTGGAGTGGCGGCCGTCCTGCAGGAACCGCTGCTCGGGAATCCGTACCTCCACGGCCGAGGCTTTATGTGGCGGTCGGAAGAGAGGGCTGTGGCTGGTGAGGTGACCAGGGTCAGGGACCTGCTCGATGGCGGAGGAGCGGGCTGGATGGCGCCAGACACGCTGGCGCGGCGCCTAAATTCTGCCAACGTCCGCCACGCGGCCGATGCCATCGAGTCGCTAAAAACAGCTCTGGGCCCTGACTCCGTTAGGTGCATCGAGGAGGCTCAAGCACGTGGGGAGATCCCGTCCGAACTGACCCCCGTCCGGACGGAATTCCTCATCGGCGCCAAACCCCGGAACCTCCCTCGGGGGCCGGCGCCTCACAACTTGAGCCGCCTCGGGGAAATCCCCTCCGTGCCTTTCAGTTCCGCGCGGAGGGGTTTCCTGTACGGGCTGCTCCTGCACACCCTCAACTTTGCCATCCTCGCCGGCCGTCCGGACACGCCATGGCGTACCATCTTGCCGTCCGGAGGAGGCGGGGGTCCCCGATGGAGGGCACTCTACGCAGGGGTCCTCCCACTATTCATCGGGGACTTGGCCTGGAGGGTGGTGCACGGAGCAGTGCCGTGCAACAAATTTTTAAGCCGGTTCACGGACTCCCAGGCCGCCTGCAATTTCTGCGGTCTGGAGGAGTCCGTGTTCCATGTTTTTATGGAGTGCACAAGGTTGCAGCCCCTGTTCCACTATTTGAAGGGGCTGCTCCTGAAATTCTGGCTGCACTTCAGTCCCACTCTCCTGATCTTTGGGCACCCTGTGCGGAGGGGAGCGGGTAGGTCCGAAGGCCTCCTCGTAGGACTGCTCCTGGGCACGGCCAAGGGTGCCATCAGCCGGTCCAGGCAGCGGGCGGTCGAGGGGGTCGTTCAACCTGACTGCCTGCCTCTCTTCCGCTCTTACATCCGGTCCAGGGTGTCCTTGGAGATGGAGCACGCGGTGTCCACCGGTACGCTCGCGGCCTTCCGCGAGAGGTGGGCACCGGAGGGACTGGAGTGCATCATCACGCCCGGCAACCAAATTTTAATTTGATTTTACGTTTTAAAGTTTAATTTGTTTTAATTGCCGGTGCTTTTAGTGTCCCCCTCCCCTTTTATAGGGGGCACTGGGAAATTTTGATTTTAGCGCCCCAAAAAAAAAAAAAAAAAAATAATTAAAAAAAAAGGGGCCTTGTAAATGTCTGCTGTGTCACCCAGGTCGGGTGGCATGGTCTTAATGTTTTATGTTTTGCAGGTAAACTCAAAAGAGTTTCATGCACAAGGACCTCCAGGTCCCTCTGCACTGCAGCATGTTGTAATTACGGTTAATGAGTTACGGTCATGGCACTGGCGCTTGCCCTCAACAATGTCTGACAGGACAGGATGAATGAGGGACAGCCGAGTTTTAAGTGTACGTTTCATGAGTAGTTCCGCGGGCAGGACTCCAGTGAGCGAATGCAGTCGGGACCTATAGGCCAGCAGGAGACGCGATAGGCGGCATTGAAGGGAGGGTCCTTGAATCTGGAGCATGCCCCGTTTTATGATTTGGACCGCACGTTCCGCCTGGCCATTAGAAGCCGGCTTGAACGGTGCCGTCCTGACATGTTTGATGCCATTACCTGACATAAACTCCCGGAATTCATAGCTAGTGAAACACAGGCCGTTGTCGCTAACCAGGATGTCCAGCAAGCCGTGGGTTGCAAAGGCCGCACGCAAACTTTCCACAGTGGTGGATGTAATGCACGAATTCAAAATGATGCACTTGATCCATTTCGAGTATACATCAACAAAAATGAGGAACATTTTTCCCATGAACGGGCCCACGTAGTCTACGTGAATATGTGACCATGGCCTGGTGGGCCAGGGCCACGGGTTGAGTGGGGCCTCCCTGGGGGCATTGCCAAGCTGGACACACGTCTTGCACCTGCGAACACAGTGTTCCAGGTCGGAGTCAATTCCCGGCCACCATACATGTGACCGGGCAATGGCTTTCATTAGCACGATGCCTGGGTGCTCGCCGTGGAGTTCCCTGATGAATGCTTCCTTTCCCTTCTGGGGCATGACTACCCGGCTGCCCCATAGTAGACAGTCGGCTTGGATGGAGAGCTCATCCATCCGTCTGTGAAACGGTCTGACCTCCTCAGGGCATGCTCCATGTGCGGGCGCCCAATTCCCAGTCAGGACACATTTTTTGATCAAGGATAGGAGGGGATCTCTGTTGGTCCAGATTCTGATCTGGCGGGTTGTGATGAGGGAGCCTGCGTTGTCAAAGGCTTCAATGGCCATGACCATCTCAGCACTTTGCTCCGCTGCCCCCTCAGTGGTGGCCAGTGGAAGCCTGCTGAGTGCGTCAGTGCAATTTTCGGTGCCTGGCCGGTGTCATATGGTGTAGTCATACTCAGCCAGCGTGAGAGCCCATCGCTTGTATGCGAGCTGACGCATTGTCATTGACAGCTTTTCTAACTCGAACCTTCTGCCAAAAAGGTACTGGTGCATCTTTCTCACCTCGTAGACACATGCGAGTGCTTCCTTTTCAACCATCCCATATCCCCGTTCTGCGTGGGAGAGCGACCTGGAGACATAAGCCACAGGTTGGAGTTGGCCCTCATCATTACTTTGCTGCAACACGCATCCGACCCCATAGGATGATGCATCACATGTCAAAACCAATTTCTTACAGGGATTGTACAGGGTCAACAGCTTATTAGAACAAAGCAGGTTCCACGCCCGATTGAAAGCCCGTTCCTGACAGTCCCCCCCAAAACCAATCGCAACCCTTATGCAGGAGCACGTGTAGCGGCTCCAACAATGTGCTTACGTTCGGCAGAAAGTTCCCGAAATAGTTCAAGAGTCCCAGAAATGAACGCAACTCCGATGTGTTGCCGGGCCTGGGCGCACGACGAATCGCCTCTGTTTTGGATTCGGTAGGCCGGATCCCGTCTGCAGCAACCCTCCTGCCCAAAAACTCGACCTCTAGGGCCAAAAACACACACTTGGACTTCTTTAATCACAGGCCTACCCGGTCCAGTCGGCGTAGCACCTCCTCCAGGTTGTGGAGGTGTTCCTCGGTATCTCGACACGTGATAAGGCTGTCGTCCTGAAATACGATTGTTCCAGGGATGGATTTGAGCAGGCTTTTCATGTTCCTTTGAAAGATAGCAGCCGCTGATCGAATGCCAAACGGACACCTGTTGTAGACAAACAGCCCCTTGTGCATGGAGATGGTGGTCAGTAGCTTGGATTCTTCGGCCAGTTCCTGGGTCATGTAGGCTGAAGTGAGGTCCAACTTGGTGAACAGCTTGCTGCCTGCCAGCATGGCAAAAAGATCCTCCACTCTTGGAAGCGGGTATTGGTCTTGTAGTGACACTCGGTTGATAGTGGCCTTGTAGTCACCACAGATCCTGACCGAGCCATCCGTTTTTAGGCCAGGGCGATGGGGCTTGCCCAGTCACTGAATTCAACAGGTGAAATTATGCCCTCTCTTAGCAACCTGTCCAACACACTCAATTTTCTCCCACATCACATACGGCACAGCTCTGGCTTTGTGGTGCACTAGTCTGGCGGCCGGGGTGATGTGTATCACTACTTTGGTACTTTTGAAAGTCCCGACACCAGGTTGAAATAATGACTCAAATTTCTGTAGGACCTGTGAGCATGAACTTCGCTCCACAGATGAAATGGCGTGCACATCACTCCATTTCCAGTTCATCTCGGCTAGCCAGCTCCTCTCCAAAAGCGCAGGACCATTTCCTGGGACAATCCAGAGTGGCAGTCGGTTCTCTGATCCATTATGTGTGACCACCAACATTGCACTGCCTAGCACTGGGATGATCTCTTTGGTGTACATCCGTAGTTGCATGTCAATGCATTCTAGTTTGGGTCTGCTCGCTCTGAGTGGCCATAGTTTCTTGAATTGTTGGACACTCATAAGTGACTGGCTGGCCCCTGTGTCCAGCTCCATGCGTACCGGGATGCCGTTTAATAGGACTTTCATCATCATAGGTGGCGTTTTGGTGTATGAGCTGTGGATGTTTGCCACATGAACCCGTTGAACTTCAGCATCCATTGCTATGTCCCAAGCATCAACCTGCCTTGCAGACCCCTCTTCTGGTTCATCTGCCTCATAAATTAGCCTCGCTGCGGGCTTCCTGCACATTCTGGCTAAATGTCCACTGAAGTTACAATTTCTACAGTTGTTATGAAGGTTACAGTTACATGAAGGTTACATACATGACAGGCAGAGTTGGGTAAAGTGGACTGGGAAAATGGATTAAAGTGTAAGACGGTTGATGTACAGTGGTGTACATTGAAGGAGCTATTTCATAACTCTCAAGAAAAATATATTCCAGTGAAGAGGAAAGGGTGTAAGAGAAAAGATAGCCATCCGTGGCTAACTAAAGAAATAAAGGATGGTATCTAATTAAAAACAAGAGCATACAAAGTGGCCAAAACTAGTGGAAGGACAGAAGACTGGGAAGCTTTTAAAAGCCGGCAAAGAATGACTAAAAAAATGATTAAGAAAGGGAAGATAGGCTATGAAAAGGAGGCAGACAAAAAGCAGGTAACTATAGACCAGTTAGCCTAACATCTGTGGTTGGGAAAATGTTGGAGTCCATTATTAAAGCAGCAGTAGCAGGACATTTGGAAAAGCAAAATTTGGTCAGAGTCAGCATGGTTTTATGAAGGGTGAGTCATGTTTGACAAATTTGTTGAAAATTTTTGAGGATGTAACGAGCAGGGTGGATAAAGGGGAACCAGTGGATGTGGTATATTAGGATTTCTAGAAGGCATTTGACAAGGTGCCACATAAAAGGTGCGCACGATAAAAGTTCACGGGGTTGGGGGTAATATATTAGCATGCATAGAGGATTAGCTAACTAACAGAGAACAGAGAGTCGGGATAAATGCTTCATTCTCTGGTTGGCAACCAGTAACTAGTGCAGTGCCGCAGGGATCAGTGCTGGGACCTCAACTATTTACAATCTATATTAACAACTTGGAAGAAGGGACTGAGTGTAACGTAGCAATGTTTGGTGACGATACAAAGGTGGGAGGAAAAGCAATGTGTGAGGAGGACACAAAAAATCTGCAAAAGGATATAGACAAGCTAAGTGAGTGGGCAAAAATCTGGCAGATGGAATATAATGTCGGAAAGTGTGAGGTCATGCACTTTGGCAGAAAAAAAATCAAAGAGCAAGTTATTATTTAAATGGAGAAAGATTGCAAAATGCCACAATACAGCAGGACCTGTGTAAGATTTCTAAATCCCTGGCATTAAATTGACAGTGAGACTAATTCTTTTAAAACAATTCAGAACAGTTTATTAAAACACACACACATGCACATTTATCAACAGTCATTGGCTATCCTACAGATCTTACTTAGTTACAACAGATACAATGTTACAATAATGACTTATAAAAAGGTTTACGTCACTTTCCTCTGGCTGGCTGAACACACGGCCTGCTATTTCAGCTGGTCTTTGAGAAGGAGAGAAGGAGAGAAAGAGCAGTCTGTGCTTGGGTTTTTATATCCCTTAAGTCCATTGTTGCTCTGAAAGCCTCAGGATTGGACCTTGGTTCCAGGGCAGTTCCTTATTGGCTCTCCTCACTCGTGTCTGCTGGACTGGCCCAGCCATCCCTTGATTAAGTTAATAGCTTTACAATTAAGACAATACACAAACACCATGCTGGAGGTCTGTGAGCTTCCATTTTGAATCTTTCAAAACTGTCTTTTCGTATAGTCTACACTTTCAACATTTATACATACACAGAATCAATTTTATTACTGAACACTTTTATTCTTACAAACTCCCCACTTTGAGGGGGAAATATCCTTATTGACCCCTCATTTGGTTTATCTCCTCAGGGCTCACATATCATAAACATTGAGAGGTTCTGATAGCTCTGCTGTTTATGGGTTTTAAACTTAGAGAGAGAGAGAGAGAAAAGTGGATTGATGATTGATGATGTTCGTGAGTCATGCTGCAGCTCCCACTTCTCCATCTTCCCTCGGCTTCGGTTATGACCAGTATTGTCCTGATAACCGTGAGGATCCATATCATGGTCTGTGGGAAACAAGATCAGTGCAGTATTTACTCTTTGGCAGTTTTTAATTGATTAATGTGAAACCACTTCTTGTACTTAACACCCTTTTCCCCTGGTAACTGAATCAAATAAACTGCAGGGTTCAAACGGTCTATAATCTTATGCGGTCCCCACCACCCAGGCTCAAAGGCATCTTCTTTTTCTCATAATTTGGAATCATTACTGAGTCTCCCACCTCATAATAATATGGTGAAATTCTGCAATAGGATGGAGAATGATACAGTTAATTCAGAGACCATGGTCCAGAACTTAAAGAAGGGTAACTTTGAAGGTATGAGGTGTGAATTGGCTAGGATAGATTGGCAAATGATACTTAAGGGGTTGACTGTGGATGGGCAATGGCAGACATTTAGAGACCACATGGATGAATTATAACAATTGTACATTCCTGTCTGGCGTAAAAATAAAAAAGGGAAGGTGGCTCAACCGTGGCTATCTAGGGAAATCAGGGATAGTATTAATTCCAAGGAAGTGGCATACAAATTGGCCAGAAATAGCAGTGATCCTGGGGACTGGGAGAAATTTAGAACTCAGCAGAGGAGGACAAAGGGTTTGATTAGGGCAGGGAAAATGGAGTACGAGAAGAAGCTTGCAGGGAACATTAAGGCGGATTGCAAAAGTTTCTATAGGTATGTAAAGAGAAAAAGGTTAGTAAAGACAAACGTAGGTCCCCTGCAGTCAGAATCAGGGGAAGTCATAACGGGGAACAAAGAAATGGCAGACCAATTGAACAAGTACTTTGGTTCAGTATTCACTAAGGAGGACACAAACAACCTTCCGGATATAAAAGGGGTCAGAGGGTCTAGTAGGGAGGAGGAACTGAGGGGAATCTTTATTAGTCGGGAAATTGTGTTGGGAAAATTGATGGGATTGAAGGCCGATAAATCCCCAGGGCCTGATGGACTGCATCCCAGAGTACTTAAGGAGGTGGCCTTGGAAATAGCGGATGCATTGACAGTCATTTTCCAACATTTCATTGACTCTGGATCAGTTCCTATCGAGTGGAGGGTAGCCAATGTAACCCCACTTTTTAAAAAAGAAGGGAGCGAGAAAACAGGGAATTATAGACCGGTCAGCCTGACCTCAGTAGTGGGTAAAATGATGGAATCAATTATTAAGGATGTCATAGCAGCGCATTTGGAAAGAGGTGACAAGATAGGTCCAAGTCAGCATGGATTTGTGAAGGGGAAATCATGCTTGACAAATCTTCTGAAATTTTTTGAGGATGTTTCCAGTAAAGTGGACAAAGGAGAACCAGTTGATGTGGTATATTTGGACTTTCAGAAGGCTTTCGACAAGGTCCCACACAAGAGATTAATGTGCAAAGTTAAAGCACATGGGATTGGGGGTAGTGTGCTGACGTGGATTGAGAACTGGTTGTCAGACAGGAAGCAAAGAGTAGGAGTAAATGGGTACTTTTCAGAATGGCAGGCAGTGACTAGTGGGGTACCACAAGGTTCTGTGCTGGGGCCCCAGCTGTTTACATTGTACATTAATGATTTAGACGAGGGGATTAAATGTAGTATCTCCAAATTTGCGGATGACACTAAGTTGGGTGGCAGTGTGAGCTGCGAGGAGGATGCTATGAGGCTGCAGAGTGACTTGGATAGGTTAGGTGAGTGGGCAAATGCATGGCAGATGAAGTATAATGTGGATAAATGTGAGGTTATCCACTTTGGTGGTAAAAACAGAGAGACAGACTATTATCTGAATGGTGACTGATTAGGAAAAGGGAAGGTGCAACGAGACCAGGGTGTCATGGTACATCAGTCATTGAAGGTTGGCATGCAGGTACAGCAGGCGGTTAAGAAAGCAAATGGCATGTTGGCCTTCATAGCGAGGGGATTTGAGTACAGGGGCAGGGAGGTGTTGCTACAGTTGTACAGGGCCTTGGTGAGGCCACACCTGGAGTATTGTGTACAATTTTGGTCTCCTAACTTGAGGAAGAACATTCTTGCTATTGAGGGAGTGCAGCGAAGAGTCACCAGACTGATTCCCGGGATGGTGGGACTGACCTATCAAGAAAGACTGGATCAACTGGGCTTGTATTCACTGGAGTTCAGAAGAATGAGAGGGGACCTCATAGAAACTTTTAAAATTCTGACGGGTTTAGACAGGTTAGATGCAGGAAGAATGTTCCTAATGTTGGGGAAGTCCAGAACCAGGGGTCACAGTCTAAGGATAAGGGGTAAGCCATTTAGAACCGAGATGAGGAGAAACTTCTTCACCTAGAGAGTGGTGAACCTGTGGAATTCTCTGCCACAGAAAGTGGTTGGGGCCAATTCACTAAATATATTCAAAAGGGAGTTAGATGAAGTCTTTACTACTCGGAGGATCAAGGGGTATGGCGAGAAAGCAGTAATGGGGTACTGAAGTTTCATGTTCAGCCATGAACTCATTGAATGGCGGTGCAGGCTAGAAGGGCTGAATGGCCTGCTCCTGCACCTATTTTCTATGTTTCTATGTTTCTATTCAAAGGGACGTACTTTCTGATCAAAGTACCTTTTAATTTGTCTTTTTGACTTGCTCAATTTGCTGGCCACAAATCGATTGATCTGATCGGTGTGATCTACCACTTGTTCCAGCCACTTGGAACTACATGTTTTCATTGTCAGGGTACTCACCCCTGTTAGTGTTAGCTGGCCTGGTGTTCTCATGAGCCTCCCCATCATGGCCTGATATGGGAGACCCCTGTTGTTCTATGAGGTGTGGACCTCATTGCCATTAAGCACATTGGCAGCATGTTAGTCCATTGAGTGGGGTGGTCCGTGCACAATTTTTTTCACATTAACTTGAGGGTCCTGTTCCCCCTTTCGACCCCTCCGGATGACTAGTGGTGAGCAATATGTAATTTGTGTCTTATCCCCAATATTTCCTGCAAGTGGGGTAAAAGTTTTACTGGTAAAGTGTGAACCTTGATGGCTGTCCACTTGTACTATTACTCCCCACCTATAAAACACATTATTCAATAGTGTTTTGGCTGCTGTGATTGCAGTGTTGGAGCTGCATGGGAATGCTTCGATCCATTTAGTGAATTCATCCACCACCACTAGGGCATGCTGAAAATTGTCTTGTGCTTGTGAAAGTGGCCCAATGAAGTCTATCTAGAGATGAGTCCATGACTCTTGAGGTGGGGGTTGCACTTTGAAGCAAGGTTCAGTTAGTGCATGTGGGAGGATTGTGTTGCAGGCACGGTGGGCATCGTGCCATGTATTGGTTGATTATTTCCCTCATGGAAGGCCACCAAGCTGTGGATGCTACCTTATAGAAGGTTACCAGGGCCGAATAGTGTCCTGTTGTGGAGTGGGAGTGAAAGAGGGAGACCAGTTCCTGACCCATCTCTGGTGGAACACACACTACCGAGCAGGCGTTTGGCTTGCTTTTGAACATCAGTAACTGCTCATCTGAGTCAGGGGCAGTGGCTAGTATGGTAGTGGGAGCCCAGGCTGTTGGTTGAGGAAGGGGTCTGCCTTCCTCATGCCAGGCGTTTACAACAGCATATGACCAGTATTGCTGCTGCAGGGATTTTAAATCTAGGTGATCTGTTGGGGAAGCCTTGCTAACAGCATTGCAGGGCTCAACAACTATATCCTCTATCTCCCCATCAATCGCAGCATCCTTGGCTGCTCTGGAATTTCCCTCACTATGTGGACTCCCTTTTCTATGGGCTGCTATCTTTCCTATGAAGCAGGGCTGGGATCGCTGTTTAAGGTATGACCAGAGCAGGCGTAATCAGGGCCCATGGACCAGGGCATTACAGTCTATCGTACAATAGTCATTTTTATGGTATAGGGGCAAAGAGAGCATGGTGTTTATAGTATAGGCACTATCGGACCAAATATTCACTGGTCTATCTGAGGTTTCCTTCACAGCAGTTAGAAGTGCGGAGATTTCTGCATATTCGTAAGACTGTCCGTTGCATCTTTGCTGGATGGTTCTCTCTGGCAATACCACAGCATACCCGGTGTGAGGGGATCCTTCAATGTGATATGAGGATCCATCGATGTAGACATCTGGGGCACCCTGTATGGACTCTTTCTGTACAGGATGGGTCTCAAAGTTAATCACGTGTAGTGGACATTCATGCGGGTCCCCCTCATAGATCTGAAATTGTGGTGGGTTTGGAAATGGTATCAATGTCTCTTTCCATAAATTCCAATGTCCATTTGCTGAGGCGCTGTGAGGAAACTAGCGAATCTCCAGGTTTCATCAGTAGTTTCAGAGGTGTGTGTCCACTGTGTAGGATTGTAGCCTGTAACCCAGTAATAAAGGTAAAGTGATGTACTGACCAGAAGACGGCCAATAGGTGGCACTCGCATGCGGTGTACGTCTTTTCTGCCCCCTGCAGGATTCGAGACGCATATGCAATGAGCTGTAGTTGATCAGCTCGCATTTGGCACAGAACTGCAGTGGCCCCAACCGCCAAATGGAAGGGCTGCATGGGATCAGGAGTGATCAGACATGTGGCCTGTATCACTGCAGTTTTTAATTTAGCCACAGACTGGGTGTGCGCATCTGTCCCTGCCGGGCATATGTCATCACCCTACAGTTTTATTAAATCATACAGGGTCTTTGCACACTCTGCAAAGCCAAGGATAAAGTTCCTTTGGTACCCCACCAAACCCAAGACTGATTGTAGGGCTGCTTTGGAAGTGGGTAATGGCAGTTGCTGTATTATCTCCAACTCGTGAAAGTTGAGGGATGATTCTTCTGGAGAAATGGACACTCCTAGAAAGGTGACCCGTTCTTTTACTAATTGAGCCTTACGGGGATTCACCTTTAGTCCTGCCTGAGCCCACAATGTCAAAAGTGCATGCAAAGGGGCAGATGCTCCTCCATGCTGTCGGTTGCCAGCAGTAGGTCGTCTACGTACTGCAGCAAGCAGGTAGGGTGGGAAAAATCTTTTAAAATTGCAGCCATTCTTTTGTGGAATGTCGTGGGGGCATTGTGGAACCCCTGAGGCAGGCATGTCCAGGTGTAGCTCTGGTCCTCAAATGTGAACGCAAATTTGTACTGGTCTTCCCTCTTAACAGGGATACTCCAGAATCCATTGGCGATGTCGAGAGTCGAGAAGTACTTGGAACCAGCAGGAATTTGAGATTATATGGTGGGAGTTTCTCTTACTGCTGGTGAGCAGGCTGGTGTTACAGAATTTAACTTTCTGTAATCAATAGTAAGTCGCCAGCTGCTATCAGGCTTTTTAACCAGCCATGTGGGTGAATTGGTCACAAAAGTGCCTAACCTAAGAACATCCTGCTCGACTAGGGATTTTATGGTGTCTCGGATGTAAAGGTGACTCTCCCTTGGGATGGGGTACTGTTTAGTAAATGTGTGTGGTGGGGGGTCCCTCAATAGATTCCTCGCCTGCCATTTTTCCACAGTCATGCTTGCATGTGGCAAATACCACTAGGTGTTCCTGAATTAGTTTTGCCACAGCTTCATTTTCGCTCCCTGGAGGGTCATACTCAGATGGCTTTTTAATAGCAAAAACCGAGTGAGCATCTGAAATTTCTATCACTCCTGCCTTATCTTTCAATCCCATCCAAACACAGTCCTGATTATAATCTATCACCGCGCCATACTGATCCAACACATCAGTCCCTACAATTCCCCTTCCGTCGAGGGTGGTCATCAGCATCGGCACTGGGACCTTACAGGTGAGGCCTCCCAATTCAAGTTCAGTGGCCTTCCCTGTATACGTGGTGGTTTTATCACCGTTAAACCCTTTAAGGGTCATACAACCCTTGCCCGCCGCTGCATGGTTCAGGGTATGGGGTGTGGATGATGGTAACATCTGAGCCAGTATCGATTAGCATAATCTGCTGCCTGCCCCCTTTTAAGACAACAAGGATCACTGGTCTCCCGCTACCATCATATCGGAACCCCACTTCCGACCAATCTTTGGGGGCCGAACCCTGTCATAGTGTCAATCCTTGAATGAGTCTCTCTAATGAGTGTGCATCGACGATTGTATGCACCGGTAAATGATTTTGCATCCTCCCCGTGGCAATTTGGGTTTGTATAAGAGTTATCAATTGATCCAATCGCTGATCTGTCCCAGAGGGCTTGGATTCATCCCTCGGGAGGTATCTATGCATTGCATCATGGTTCGGTGCTGGTCTGGGTCTGCTGAAGACTTTTGCTAGGTGGCCTACCTTCTTGCAATTAAAGGGGTAGTTTCGAGATCCCTCTACCGTTGACACTGGTTTATTTGCAGTGGGTGGTGACTTCACCTTTAACTGGTCTTTTATCACCTCCCAGGCTATTTGAGCACTGGTCTCTATATCTGTCCACTGATTGGTGGGCCTCATGGCTATGTCCAGGGTGGTTTTAACTAAAGGGTGGAGTTGGGTCAGGAATATCGATTTAAATTGTTCCTGATTCTTTCCTACTGTAGCATTTGCAGGTGCCTGGTTTTGCGTACATTGATAGATATTGTACAGGCGATTACTGACAGCTCTAGGGGTCTCTTCTGGGTGCTGCTTGGTCCGATTAAGTCACTAAGTTCAAATTTTGGATCCCTAAATGGTTTAGGATCTCAGTCATGAGTGCATTGGCTGCTGCGCCAGGCTGGAGGACTGCGTCTGCCAGATTATCTTTTAGGAAAGTGGAACAGGCCAAGAGGAGGACTCGTGTTAAGTCTCTCTCTTCCAACTCGGGGTGACCCCTCCTGAAATTTTCCCACCTCCTATTAACTTCCAGTGGGTCGTCACCATCCTTAATGGGCCCCAACTCGTGGCTAAATGTGTAGTGTGAGCACCAGATATGGGCCGTGAGTCGGTATGGTTCCTGTGATGTGAATGTGCTCATTACGTCGTGAAGAAATGGTTACTACGGCTACAATTGGCTCTTACGTCTCCAAGGTATCCCATCCTACACCACCCTCCTAGGGATTATACTGATTGCCTTCCTCTTCCCAATCTGTCTCCCCCTTGTCCCCATCTGCTATGGCTCTCCATGTACCAGGGCCTGCTGCTCCCCTAACTTACTTTTTAGCCTCGCTATTTCTAGTTGGCACTGGGAGTGATCTGCGCCCCTATGTGGCTTCTTAATTACTTCCCTTAATGCTCCCCTAGCATCTTCTATCTCTTGCTGGAGCCTCAAGTTTTCCAATTTTTTTTTTAAACTCAATTTGTTTTCATTTGCTTCAACAACGGCTGCCGTGGCATTTAAATTTGAGAGGCTTTGTTGTTGTAGCAATGAAGCTGCCTGTTCGGCCCCACTTTATACTGTGCTTTAATTGACCAATTTCTTGTCTTAAATGCTGTATTTCTCCCTGTTTTAACTGTTTCACAAGTTGGAGGCCTTCTTCCTTTTGTTGTTTTATACCTTCAATCTCTCTTTCATTTAGTTGAATCTCTTTTACTTGCAATTCTTTCAAATCTTGTCTCACTTTGGCCTCCTGCCTCATTAATTCCTCATCTCTCCGGGCACAATAAAATGCGCTAAATGCCACAAGATCATTTTCCCGTTTTGGCCTTAGGTCTCCTTTATCTACTTTCTCATGGATAAGTGTCACCAGCTCCCCGAAGGACGCAGGTTGACCCTCGTGGAGGTACCATGCCTGTGCCTTTAACTCTTCTATGTCTTGTATCAGGAACGTTTGGACAACTTCTACTGATAAACTAGCTCAACATTTCTTTTTATTGTTGGCTTTCTGTTCATGACCGATCCCTTCATCCTGTGTCTTTTGAATAGAACTACTGGTGGGTTCCCACTTAAACAGTTACAACTATCGAGACGATTGCTTCTAAGATGCAACTCTCCCGATCCGTTTAATCATTCATAAGTTATACTTCGCAACATAAATTAGAATTGCAACTCCCAAAGTTTCCAATTGTTCAAAAGAATCATCAAAAAGCTGTCTCGCCAGATACCCTCAGTCTCCACCAATTTGTAAGATTTCTAAATCTCTGGCATTAAATTGACAATGAGACTGATTCTTTTAAAACAATTCGGAACAGTTTATTAAAACACACACACATTTATCAGCAGTCGTCGGCTATCCTACGGATCTTACTTAGTTACAACAGATACAATGTTACAATAATGTTATAAAAAGGTATACGTCACTTTCCTCTGGCTGGCTGAACACACGGCCTGCTGTTTCGGCTAGTCTTTGAGCGGGCGTTTTGCTGTATGCCCAGGAGAGAAAGAGCAGTCTGTGCTTGGGTTTTGATGTCCCTCAAGTCCATTGTTGCTCTGAAAGCCTCAGGATTGGACCTTGGTTCCAGAGCAGTTCCTTATTGGCTCTCCTCACTCATGTCTGCGGGACTAGCCCAGCCATCCCTTGATTAAGTTAATGGCTTTCCAATTAAGACAATACACAAACACCATGCTGGAGGTCTGTGAGCTTCCATTTTGAATCTTTCAAAACTAACTTTTCGTATAGTCTACACTTTCAACATTTATACATACACAGAATCAATTTTATTGCTGAACACTTTTATTCTTACACTTGGGGGTACTTGAGTATGAAACACAAAAGGATAGTATGCAAGTATAGCAAGTGAACAGGAAGGCCAATGGTATGTTGGCCTTTATTGCAAAGGGGATGGAGTATAAAAGCAGGGAAGTCTTGCTACAGCTATATGAGGTATTGGTGAGGCCATACCTGGAATACTGCATGCAGTTTTGGTTTCCATATTTACGAAAGGATATACTGGCTTTGGAGGCAGTTCAGAGAAGGTTCACTAGGTTGATTCCGGGGATGAGGGTTGACTTATGAGGAAAGGTTGGGCCTCTACTCATTGGAATTCAGAAGAATGAGGGGTGATCTTATCGAAACATATAAGATTATGAAGGGGCTTAACAAGGTGGATGCAGAATGTTTCCACTGATGGGGGGACTAGAACTAGAGGGCATGATCTTAGAATAAAGGGCCGCCCATTTAAAATAGAGATGGGGAGAAATTTCTTCTCAGAGTTGTAAATCTGTGGAATTCGCTGCTTCAGAGAGCTGTGGAAACTGGGACATGAATAAATTTAAGACAGAAATAGACAGTTTCTTAAACAGTAAGGGGATAAGGGGTTGGGAGAGCGGGCGGAGAAGTGGAGCGGAGTCCATGATCTTATTGAATGGTGGAGCAGGCTTGGTGGGCCGTATGATCTACTCCTGTTCCTATTTCTTATGTTCTTATGAAAGGAAGTGGAGCACAAAATAACACACTCCATTTCCTTTCCGGGGCGGTAGTGGTGCGGACGTGTCGGGAGCGGGGCACATCGCTACGCACTGGGGCGTAAAACGCTGCTGTGTAGGAGGGGCTCTTTCCTTAATTAAAGGGAAGGGCCCAAGCTACAAACTCTGCATTAATGAAAGTGTCCTACCTGGACCATTGGGGAGCGGGAGTGCTGTACGGGTGCCATACCAACAGCCCGGCCCTCAAGCAGAGTGGGGAGCTGACTGATCGGCATTCAAAATGCCAACGGGATGCATGACAAAATTGGAAGGCATTGTTTTTTTTTTAAAGGTCCACCAGCATAGGCAGTCCCTCAAAATCGAGGAAGACATGCTTCCACTCTAAAACTGAGTTCTCAGGTGGCTGTACAGTCCAATTCAGGAATTAGTCTGTCACAGGTGGGGCAGACAGTGGTTGAAGGAAAGGATGGGTGGGGCGTTTGGGTTGCCGCACGCTCGTTACACTGTCTGCACTTGATTTCTGCATGTTCTCGGCGATGAGACTCAAGCACACCTCCCCTTTAACTTGCGCCCTGCGAGCAGCTGACCAGTTCACGTCTCCTGAAGCTGGCATAGTCATTGTCCAGTGCAGCTTTTGGGGTGATAGTCAATTTAAGGTCCAAGGAGCACTGAGAAACGGGGCAGCAGATTCCGGAGTGCTACCGCCGCAGCTAAACTCCCGCCGAATTTAGCGGGAGTCATTAACGGTGCTGGGCCCAGGCATAGTCGTTTGTGCCCCGGGTCGCTAACTGGAGGTACAAATGACCTGAATTTCTAGGGCAATCTATTTGGCTTGAGTTAAGGAACAGAGAGGGAGCTTTTACATTGTTGGGTGTTTCTTTGAGCTTCAATCAATGAGATAGATGAGCCAATTTATTTGCAAATTTTAAAGACGTTTAACAAAAATAGTACAGGTTGAACCTCCTTTATCAAGAACTCCCTTATCCGGCAGCAGCCCTCGTCCAGAATCATTCCTGGCCACTGGGTGGCGCATGCGCAGAGCTCCGACATGAACAAATTGGAAGTCCTTCCTCACTGCCGACTCCTGTAATCGCTGGCCTGACCCCACGCTCTACCACCCATATATATGATCTCTCTGCTGCACTCCCAGCCCCAATATTCCCTTGCTCAGTACATATACCATCCAATTAAACTTAATCACTCATCTGGAAAAATCCCTTATCCAGAACAGGCCAGGTCCTGAGGATTCCAGATAAGGGAGGTTCAACCTGTAGTAAAATTAGTAGACTTTAGTTATCCTAATACAGACTGGAAAAAAGATAGCTCCATGGGGAAGGAGGAGAGGAATTTCTGCTATGTATACAGGAGAACCTTCTTGGCCAATGTCTCTATTCCTACAAGGAAGCAGTGTTGGATCTGGTTCTGGGAAACAAAGTAGGGAAAGTGCAATGTGTTTATAGTAGGAAATCATCAAGCTAACAATTACAACATAATTCGATTTAGAATAATTATGGAAAGAGACCCGAAAATAAACAGTAAAAATGTTCAATTGGCGGGGGGAGAAGAGCTAATTTCAGTGAATTAAGAGGGGAGTTTAGAAAAGGCGATTTCCATGGTAAAGCAGTAGCAGTGCAATGGAAGGCATTTAAGGAAGAGATAGTTCAGCAACAAGCTAGACATATACCTTTGAAGAGAAACAGTAGAGTATCCAAAGCTAATGTGCCCTGCATAACAAAGGAAATAAAAGTTAAAATAAAACAGAAAAATGAGGCTTGTGGCAAATGTCAGGAGCAAGATTCAGTTAATAACCAGGAAGATTATGAAAAATGCAGGTGGAAATTGAAAATAATACTGGAGGCAAAAAGAGGTTATGAGAAAAGATTAGCAGGCAACATTAAATTGAACCCTAAAACATATAAAGGTTAGCTAGGCACAAAATTGGGCCTATTGAGGACCCAACTGGAAATCTACATGTAGAGGCAGAGCAAATGGCTGAAGTACTAAAATGAGAACTTTGCATCTTCTTCACAAAGGAAGCAAATGATGTGAAGGTTGCACTGAAAGAGGAGAGAGGAGGTATAGATAGGATTGTGATAAAGGCGGCGTACTAAAAAGATTAGCATTTCTAAAAGTTAGTAAATCACTGGTTTGGATGGAATGCATCCTAGGTCACTGAAAGGAGTAAAGGTAGAAATAGTAGACATTGGTCACAATATTTCAATCCTCATTGGATACAGGAGTGGTTGAGAGCCAGAGAATTTGAGAGCTAATGTTATTCCACCATTCAAGAAAGGGGAGGGACAAACCAGGAAAATACAGGCCAGTCAGCCCAACATCAGAGCTGGGTAAGTTAATGGAAACCATCAAGGACAAAATAAACTTTCAATTGGAGAGGAGAGCCAGCATGGATTTGTTAAAGATACATCGTGTCCAATTTGCTTGAATTCTATGATGAGGTAACAGAGAAGATTGATGATGCATATATGGACTTTCGGAAGAGGCATAGTACCACACAGCAGGCTTGTTTAGGTGATGGAAGCCCATGGAATTAAGGGGAAATTGGCAGTATGAATATGGAATTGACTCAGTGACAGAAAGCAAAAGCTGATGGTGGATATGTGAACTGGACATATGGAAATAAACCGCGGGGCGACGCGGAAGTTAGAGTTAGTTTAAAGTTAGTTTAAATCGCGCGGCGACGCGAACGCACAACGACGCGGTAATTAGAGTTAGTTTAAATACGAGGGGCGGCATGAAAATGGGCAATCAGTTGGATAAAACAACGGATGCGGATAGTCCGCTACAAAAGTTATGTGAGGAATTCCCTGAAAGAGCTGAAGAATTTAGAAAATTATTAGGAGCCCTGAACAAATTATTAGGTGATGACCAGTGGCCTCTAGGTGGCACTAGAAGCGTGGAGGTAGCAAAAAAAGCATAGGGATTAATTTGGAGAAGGGGACGAGGGAAAGGGGACAAAAACTTAATTGCAACATGGCGACACTATTGTCAAAAATTAAAAGATGCATCACTTCTGTCAAGTTGGCAAATAAATGCTATTAAATTAGGACTCTCATTGACAGAGGGAAGACATGTTAAAACTGTAGACGTCTTAAAAAAAGAATGCGCGCACGAGAAACTTACTAAGAGATCCTCTGGGACCTCTGAGAAAGGTATTGACCGACTACGTAGTCAAATGGCTAGCTTTGTGTTGACCAAGGCTGATGATGAAATTGATGAATGGTCACTGACTCAGTGCCCAACGGCGCCTCCCGCATCCCCTAGCCCCTTGCTCCAGTCCTCTTCCCATCACCCTCCACCTTACACTCCGGCGAGAGGAGTTAAAGATAAATGTAACCCCATACCAACGGAGCAACAAGCCCAAACTGACTCCTCATCCTCCGATAGCGATTCGGATCCCCAGTTCACAAGCAATATAGCCAAAAGGACCAGATCTCACACTTGGAAGGGCAGAACTATATCTCGATATCACAGACAGTCCCGTAAATCTTCTAGTCAATCTACCAGTCCAAGTTGTGAAAGACATAGCAAACACTCCCGCCGATCAAGACGCGGAATTGTCAAGCAGTCAGACAGCTCTGAAACATCCTCCGACCTAGAAATGCCTTCCAAGATCCCAAAGTCCCGACACCAATTCCCTGTCAGACCAATGCCAAACCCTGGACTAGTCTGTAAGCACAACAAGCTGCAAACCACCCCACCATAGATGTCTATGTGCCCTGGAAACCGAACAAAATTATGGCCCTTATGGCCAGTATACCAGATCGAAAAAAATAACCTATCAAATTTATAGATCATCTTCGAACTACTATTTCAGTTTATAATGCAGAATCAAGGGACCTGTGGGCCTTGGTAAAGCAAACCCTGAGCCCAACTGAACATACCCAATTTCTAACTCACCTAGGACGTGCTACTCATGATGCATTGGTGGTTGCTCACTCTAACGATGTCCAGGATCACCTAAACGCTATCTTTAATGCTCTCACCATGACCCTTCAGAAGCCCATCAGTATGGCCACAGTATTAGAAACTAAACCCAAGCGAGAAGAAACTGCCGATGAATTTATGGAAAGATTTATTGAAATATACGGGAGTCAATCAGGAGATAATGCCTTCAGAGAGGGAGAGGATTCTCCTCAATTCTGCGCTATTCTACTTCAGTGCCTGCCCTATTTGATTGCTCACGCTATCCGGACAAATAATATGAATTGGGCAGATAACAGTAAAGCCCAAATGGAAAGGGCGGTTAGATATTATTGGCAGGAAAAGAAAGGAGAGGGGGGAGGTGCGCCCCCAACCCGGGTCAAGTCTGAATACGTGACTAGAAAGGAAGAGCCGTCTCGGGTGGAAGGACCAAAACCCGACCCAAGGGGATACCAGATGGAACCGCAGTGTTGCGTGCAGGATTGGGTGGATAAGCAAGGATACGGTTATACTAAACACCCAAACGGCCCGGGCCCTGCTAATTACAAACCTCCCTATTGTCCCCGGCATGATATGGGAAGATCTCGGGACTGGGTAAGAGGAAATGAATGCTTTAATTGTGGGCAAGAAGGACATTAGAATAAAAATTGCCCCTACCGTCAGCATGAAAAAGGAAGAGGAAGAGGAGGGGGGCAAGGACGAGGATCTTACACTAACTTCTCCCAGAACAACCCCTTTGGTCAATTGTCCCCCGATCATTCGTACTGACTACGTAGCTTGATTGTGCAGGGATCCTCCCCGGATGATGAACCAATGATATTGTTAAAAATTCTGAATGAGTGGCAACCCTTCATGTCTTCTGTACAATCAAAGCTTAAACTCCCTGCCTCTACTGAAACACAGGAACTTTCAGGATTCCTGGGACGAGTTTCTACATTCCCGGTGTCAGAACCGGTTAAAGTGGGTTACCAGGAAGAATCGGTGGAACATCGATTTGTCATCACTACCAATCTGGACTGTAACTTGATGGCTAGAGACCTCCTCTGCAAATTCCAGTTGCATCTAGAGTGTGGAGATGATGGGATTATTGTAAAACAGGGAACCCTTAAGCGGCAGTATTATACCACTCGAACCCCTCAGTGGTGGTCTCTGGGCCTGCCACAGGCACCCTATCACGTAACCCTAGCATACGATCCCAGTGGAAAGAATCAGGACCTGCAGAACTTTTATCAGGATCACGAAGGGGAAGTGAAGGGAATTCTATTAAGGGCTAGAGTGACTGGACCGGAAGGAGAGGCAGATTTTGTGGAAATGGATAAGAATCTGTGGAGACAGCCCCTAACGGTGGCCCCACATATTACTCGTGAAGTATTAGCCCCTCACCATGCTAAAGATTTGGGAGTTATGGTGCGCCAGGCCATAGATGAGGCTGACCCTACCAGCCGGGATGTGCAAATTGTAAAACATGGCCGAACAGTCCAATTTCATGGGGACCCCGAGAAGGTCTTAACGACTCTACAGCATCATACTGGCTCTGACATACCTGACTATGTGGATCCTCATGTGTGGGCAGAGGACCCCTCCCATGTGGGTTATACTCCCATTGATCCGATTGAGATCTCAGTGCAGGGCAATGTGGACTGGCCCTCTATCCGACAGTACCCACTGAAATCACAGGCAATACCGAGTATCCACCGACTGATTAAGGGGCTAATGGAACAGGGGATTTTGGTCCGATGCCAGTCCCCGTGTAATACTCCTATACTGGCAGTCCCTAAGCAAGGCAGACCAAACGAATACCGTGTAGTCCAAGACCATCGAGCTATCAATGCTATCGTCCAGCCCCTGCACGCTCTGGTTCCCAACCCAACACAGACACTGTCTTTAATCCCAGCAGAAGCCAAGATCTTCACAATAATAGACCTCCAACACGCCTCCTTCGCTTTGCCGCTAGCCCAGGCGAGTCAGTACCTATTCGCCTTCACTTACCAGGGACAGCAATATACCTGGACTAGACTTCCCCAAGGGTTCATCCACTCCCCGACCTTATTCTCAAGGTGCCTGCAGAAACAGTTACAATCTCTCACGCTGACTAAGGGATCTACTTTAATTCAGTATGTGGACGATTTACTGGTATCCAGCACAGATGAACCAAGTAATAGAGAGGGTGCTAATCAGTTATTGAATTACTTGTCCTCCCTGGGATACATAGTTTCCCCGTCAAAGGTCAAAATTGGCCAGTCTCAAGTCAAATTTCTTGGGATCATTTTATCAGGCACCCACCGAGCCTTGGAGGCATGTCGAATCAAACCCATCTGCCAATTTCCAGTCCCTAGACAAATGCGGCAGTGGTTGGGGATGATAAATTACTGTAGATCCTGGATTCCTAATGCTGCCCTGATGACCAAGCAACTCACACCGTACACTACCAAGGAAGGCAGCTTTGAAATAGAAACCACAGACGTCCAAGCCTTTAAGGAACTAAAAACAGCCCTGCTGCAAGCTCCGACTTTGGGACGGCCCCTCTACGACCGTCCCTTTCAACTGTATTGTACGATCATGAAAGATTGTGCTACCGCTGTCTTAACTCAGAAACACGGGGATAAACATAGGCCTGTTGCTTACTACTCTTCTAAAATAGACCCCATTGCCTTGGGACACCCCGTATGTACTCAAATATTAACTGCTATCTACAATAGCCTTCAATCTGCTGCCAACCTTACCCTTCAGCAGGATATTGTTGTATATACCTCTCACTCCGTAGCTGCCCTCTTGGGTCAACTGCAGACTCAATATGAGATCTACCTACTAAATAATCCAAGGCTGACCTTTCGGCACTGTACTGCCATTAATCCGGCCTGTTTTCTTACCGAGCCACTCCAAGATGAGGAAGAACCGGGTCATGACTGTTTATCTTTAATGCAAGAAGCTTAACTCGGTCAGGGAGGATCGAGTTGATGCACCAATGGAGGACCCTGACTGTATTATGTATGTAGTCGGAAGCTCTTCCATTGACCCAGAAGGCAGACGAAATTCTGGATACGCCATAGTAAACCAGGAGAATCAGGTCATGGAATCTGCCGCCTTTGAGACCGCCCAACAAGCTGAACTATTCGCCCTCACCCGAGCCTGTATCTTGGCTAAAGACCTCAAGGTCAATATCTATACCGACTCTGGGTATGCCTTTGGAGTAGCCTATGATTTCGGACAATTATGGAAGAATAGGGGATTCCTAACTTCAAATGGGAATGAGATATCTCATAAGCAGCTAGTATCTGATTTGTTGCAAGCCCTCATGTTCCCCAAGCGCATTGCCATTGTCAAATGTACCGCCTACACTACCGGAAATTCTCTTGTTGATATAGGGAACCGCTGTGCTGACCAAGAGGCCAAACAGGCCTCTCGTGGACAACGAATGGTAGCGCCTAGAATGATGAGTAAAAACCCTGCAAAGGATAAATTAGCCTCGGAAAAACCAATGCCAACCATCCAAGATGTTATTAAAGCACAGGAGGACGCTCCTGAAAAAGATAAACTGTTGTGGAAAAATGTCTCTAAACTCTGGACCACTCCCGCAGAACAGACTTGCATGTCTGACGAGTTGGCCTCATGGGTTATTGAATGTATGCATTTTGCTACTCATTGTGGAGCAAGGGCGACAAGTGATACGCTTTTGGCTACTTGGTGGCACCCCAGACTTCAGGCGTTGGCCCAGAACACCAGTAGCCGTTGCCTTGTTTGCCAACAGCATAATCCAGGGAAGGGAGTCCCCTGTGATTGGGGTAAGACGCCCCTACCAAAAGGTCCCTTTGAGACCTTGCAGTTGCAAAGGGTTCAGTGTTACAAATATGTGCGAGTAATAGTGGATGTATTCAGCAAATGGATCAAAGCTTATCCTACCCTGGACAATGAAGCTCAATAATGGCCCTCACTTTATTGGCCAAGTTAACAAAGAATTCTGCTCCCAGATGCACATTAACCAGCAGCTGCATTGCGCCTACCGACCCCAAGTTGCGGGATTAGTTGAACGTGCTAATCAAACTCTTAAAACCAAGCTTGCAAAACTGGTAGCATCAACTAGACTCAATTGGCTTAAACTCCTTCCCATAGCCCTATTCCAGATACGCATTACTCCGACTGGTAAGACTAGGCTGACCCCCGCTGAAGTCATTTATGGTAAACCCCTAAGGACCCCCTGGAATCCGAATGTCCCCTCCACTGTCCAGTTCCACCACATGACTGAGGAGATGACCACCTACATTCTTTCCTTAACTCAAACTCTGCGAATAGCCCACAACCAGGCTCGAGGGGCTCACCTTGACCTCCCAGTTTTACCCGAATCATCCCTCGTGGTCCCAGGGAAGTATGTCTTGATTAAGAAATGGATTCGAAAGGGATTGGAGCCACGATGGGAGGGGCCTTTTCAGGTGTTACTCACTACCCCTACTGCAGCTAAGGTTGAGGGGAAACATGCCTAGGTTCACCTGCACCACTGCAAGCTCACCACCCTTTAACAAACCTATTTTACTGGTTATACTAATTCCTGTTTCTGTTCCAGATTTCCTCTTCTCCATAGCTGAACAAGGCCGTCAAAATCCTAATAGACAGCCAGCTACACCGACAGCTAAACCACAGTGAACTGAGAAGAGACACGAGAAAACTGAACTCTATTAATCAGCAAAATTGGACTATTCTGAGCCTTAAGATGAAACCATGTCTGTTTGCCACAGTCTGTATAATAGTATGGATATATGGCAGTTTCAGCGCATGGGAAGGGAGACAGAGGCGAGAGCTCCATGTAAACACCTTTTTGTATATGTCTTATATTTATGCGCAAAAAGGACACTTTTCTAGATGCTGGGTGTGTTCACATATCCCTATACATTCCAAAGGGGAAATTCCTTTGCGCACCGTTCCACTGACCCTAACTGAGACTGTCAGATAGATTCAGAGCCAAACTATAATAAGAGGGGGGTTAATACAAGTACGAATGATGAAAGGCGGGTCAAAAAAGGGATCACGGAGACGAGGAGTATCATACCGTTACCATGTGAACAACCACAGGGAGGTCACCAAGTGGAAGTGTTGGAGATCCCATTAGTCAGACATTCCAGGGATGGTACCAACCGTGAAAAGGAACCCCCATTCATAGCTCTAACCAATACCTCTGGGATTGGGAGGCCAACAGGGGACATATGTCTAATCCGAAATGACACCAGTAACAAGGGACATATCGTAGGATACAGCAATTCCCCACACAGTCTCAACCTCACTACAGGTGCACGAGTCACCATCCACTCTCACGATCCGAATAACGCAAGTAGAAGTTTGTGGGCCCAGTCCTGGGACCCGGAGGCAATATATCAGAAAGCAGCTTTTAACGGCACGTATTTCGTGTGCGGTCATAGGCATATCCTTGGTTGCCCAGGCAATGGACAGGGTCCTGCTATATGGGATATGTGGTGCCATTTGTGTGGCAAGTACGTACCCTGGCGGAAGCACATGCCTCCAGCCGATATAAGCGAGCCATTAACCCCACCGACAAGTTCTTTGGGGTCCTGATGTTCCCAATCGGGATAAGACATCTGATGGACGAAGTACAGAACTTAGAGACGATATTGGAACAGATAGCTAACAATACTGCCGAAGCTCTGGAAGGCATCACAGTTGAAATGGTAGCAATAAGGACCATAGCATTACAAAAGCGAATGGCCCTCGATTACGTGTTAGCTGAGAAAGGGGGAACGTGTGCCCTGATAGGAATGTAAGGATCTGAATGTTGCACTGATAATTCAGAAAACATAACCAATCTTGATCACATAAGAAGGGAGGTGAAGAAATTATCCACACCAGCAAAAGAATCTAGCAGGTCTGATTGGCTTTTAAGGTGGGTCTTGGAGATCCTATCTAATGCATGGGGCAATTGTTCTCATCGTAGTAATAATTACCTGTTGTCTGATTGTTGGTTGCCTTAACCTCTGCTGTAAAGTAATGATGGCAAGGTTAGCAAACCTTCTTGTGGTCAAGGGCTCCCAGGTTATGATCCAACAAACTAAAGAACTACTCGACAATAACAATATGATTCTGGAAATGGAGTGTGAACGGATGAATGCAATACTCCTAGAATGATTCTAAATGTTATCAAAGAATGATAAAAAGGGGGGAAATGTGGATATGTGAACTGGATATATGGAAATAAAGACAGTGAAGTGAAATGGATATATGAAAATGTATAAGCCATGGAAAAATAACTAAGAGAATGTCAGATTGCAAATAATACAACATCAGCACAATTAACAGACTTTCTCAAGGTTTTAAGTTACTAATCATGCCAATATAAATTGTAACATGAAATGGATATATGGATAAATGAAAATACAACATCAGCACAATTAGCAGAATTGCAAGGTTTCAGTTAGTAGTCACACCAGTAAAATTGTAACATTACGAGGCAATGCTTGAGCTTTCGTAAAAAAACTGCCCATATAGATGTCAGCTCATGAGTGGACAAAGGAAAGGATCAAAAGGGATAGGCTGAACTAGGATGTCAATCTAATTGTATCTGGTTATCTATTTTCAAAAATGTGTAACTGTCGTTGCTTTACGATGTAACTTTGCTTGTCCATAGGAAGTGTGTACGCTCTATCGAGAGTATACCTTCTGTCTGATAAGTCTCGCTGGCCGGTGAATAAAGACTGCTTTGTTGAAAGCACAATCGGTATTCGACTCAGTGATTTCACTGAACCAGATTGAGAGAAAAGAACTCAGAAAACAGATGGATGCTTTTCAGACAGGGACATTTGCAGTAGGGTGCCCCAAGGATCACTTTGGGTCCATTACTCTTCCAATTTTTATCAACTACCTAGACTAGGGTGTAGGCAGCAACACTATAACGTTTGCAGATGATCCAAAACTTGGTAACAAAGTAGTGATGATAGTTGGATGGTGAAATGGGCAGAAGCATGGTAGTTGAAGTTCAATATGGAGTAGTGTGAAGTGATGCACTTTGGGAGGATGACTATGGATGCGAAACTATAAATGGGATTTTGAAAAGTGTAGATGAGCAGACTTTGGTGGCTATGGAATCAAATCCTTAAAAGGTGGCAAGGCAAGTTGTTAAGATGGCTAAAAATGCATATAGGTTAATTGGGTTTATAAAAAGAGGCAGAGGTAAAAACAGAGATCATGCTAGAGCTTTATAAATCACTAGTTCAGCCTCAGTTGGCATATTGCAAACAATTCTGGGCATCATACTACAGGAAAAATGTAACGGTTTTACAAAGGGTAGAAGTTGTTTAGAAGGGATGAAGAACTTCAGTGATGGAAAGGTTGGAGAAGTTAGGACTGTTCTCCTTGGAACAGAGGTGAATTAATTTGAGATTTTCAAGACGATGTTTTGATAAAAGGGTCACTAACCAAAGGTCATAGATTTTTAAAATTATTGGCAAAGATCTAAGGAGGAGGAGGAGATGAGGTTACCTTTATCCCCACTCAGCATTGTTGGTATCTGGAACACTACCTGAAAAGGCAGAGGAAGTCAATTCCATAAACAATTTAAAAAAAGATAGATGTGACAAGTACTTGAGGACAAGGAGCTTATAAGATTAGACAAAAAGCAGGGAATGGTGATTGAAACAGCTGTTTCAAAGAGCCAGCACAGGCACTACAGGCCGAATAGCCTTTATTCAGTGCTGTGTTTCTATTACCATTCCTTCATAGAACAGGACTAGACATCACTTCAACTACAGTTAATCCACTGTATACTAATAATGCAATAAAATCCAGTTTTTGAATGGCCAGCATGTAAATTTTGCTAAGTTTCAAATCAACCTCAGTGGAATGTTATGAGGCTCTTCTCCACGTGTGGAGATTCCCTAGGCAGGATCACAGCTCATAGCATCTGCTCCATGTCTGACCCATGCTCCAGTCGAGGATTTCATGCAAGGAGCAAAGCATCACAAAATTAGCTTTTATTTTTGAAAGTGGTTACGTGTAATTATTTGACAAAAAAATATGCAAAAGGTATTATAGAATAGTTTAGTCAAAACTATGTCATCCTTCACATGATGCACTAAGTACAAGGCAAGGCTATTTAGTCCATCAAAGCTCACTAATATCCTATTTTCATTATTCTTTAGCACATTGCAGCAGCTTCCTCTGACTAACTACCATAGCACACATCAAAACCAATGTGATTACCCAAAGCCAACTGAATGGAATTTCAGAGATTATGTAGACAGGCTAAAATAAGGAAACAGTCATGGAGGGATTAAGTTTCCATTTGTTGAAAACTAAAATTCATCAATCTGGTCTTATAACCTGCTGAGGCCAATGACATGTTTCATCACCCATTTGACTTTTTCACTATTGTACACATTTCATAAACTTTTATATGCACTTACATACTTTGAGATCATCCTCAAATTGCACATGATCAACATTGATCCAAACTACATTGTTCTGAGCCACACAAAAACTTCTACATTCAGGTAGAAATGGTGGTTGGCCTTACAAAACAATCTTGTACTGCCATTGAGCTGCTTTTGCTTCCTTTATGCAAGCAGGATGACTATAGTGCCTGAAACAATTTCAGGGTGAATAATCAGATCTATGGATACTGATGTTGTCATGTAGCCAATTATTGCACCACCAGACTGACTGGATTTCATAGATTTGCTCAGGCAGCAAAAAGGTAGGCAGTGACAATAAACCATTAGATTAATGACTTGCAATGCTTTGGCCATAGAGTTTTATCAACATTTGTGGCCACCGTCAGTACTTTTTAAAACTAATGGTTCAGTTTAAAAAGAATTGGAAGTGCATCAATCTAAACCAAATGGGAAAAGCATAATGGACAATTTAAATGGAAAGTAAACAATCCAGCTAGTATTGGGGAAGTCTTCCTACAATGAACTATTACACATGATTTTGACTCCTGGGAGTAAGACTTGCATACTGACATGGGCAAAAGCAATATTAGTATTATGAACACATGTAATATTTCAAGGATGTTAATGGTGGGATTACTCTTTTTAAAATCAGCTGCCTTTGCTATTGTAAGTGTTTTCTTTCCCTCCATGTTTTTGTTTGAGTGCAATAAGCCAGGTTTTATTGTTATTAAATTTACCAAGACTCGTTGAGACTGCAGTTGCACTGTCTAATTTAAACAAAAATTAAATGTTACAAACCTAAATATGTTCTTCACTGTAGAGCTTGTTAGCATTTTCTAAGGCAGTCACAATTTTTAACCTGAATTCCCCCTCCCCCCCCACAAATGGCAATAGAATTTATTAAATATTCCACTGAACTCCTTTCTTCCCTCCCTGCCCCCCCCCCCCAAAACAAATTTGATCAAGGCAGGGGACACAATGAGTCTTTGCATTTATATAGCACTGTATCCCATTTTTCTGTTTCACACAATAAAGCACTTTTTAAAAAAAATATAATGCAGTTCACTTTCACTTATGTACAACTAATAATCAGTATTAAGCCACTAAAGTAAAGCTTTGCAAGTACTCCAGCATCGCTGTAACATAGCCCCTGCTTCTGAAACAGCCATTTGATTTTGAATTAAAGCTTGCATTTCAAAAATGAAAAACACAACGCCACTTAACGATGAAAGGCCAATCAGCCTGCATTTATTACAAATAAAAATCCATTCAAACAGGCATGAAAATTTTCCCTGGACTAGTCTGTAAGCCAAACTAACAAATCAAATATACATGTAGATGCAATTTCACTGGACCCCATTTCAACTCATTGCATCAACAGGACAGTACTGATCTGCTTGGTGTCAGTAGCTGCCCAAGATGAGAGTTTGACAAACCCTCCGTGTTGACTGACAGATGAACCAACTTATCAGATGAACCAACTTATCTGTACAGTCCAGTATTGTAGCAGCCACTTATTGGCTTGATGGTACCAGACAACAGGAGGGACTGTCAAATCATGTGGGAAACTAACAACCATGCATCATATCTTCCCTCAAGTAGCATTTCAGACTGTCCATCAAAGTGTTATTGAATAAATCTAAACCAACATCAGATAAGTAATCTCCTCTAACATAAAGAGCTTGACGCTTGATGTCAAAATAAGGGTGTTCTATGAATCTTTGGCCCTTGTATTCCATGTATTGTTTTATTACCCCATTTATAGTTTTCCTAATATGCTCAAGTTGAGCACCAAGCTGAAAAGCCCATTTGGGACGTGGGAGCAGCTCTGAACACATCAATATAGTATCTGGTAATAGGTCTCCCAGTACTCCCAGCACCTCTTTTGCCTTGTATATTATCTCACTACCCTGGGTGAAGCCTATCTCATTATCTCCCAAATGAATGAGCAGGTACTTTGGGGGCTGGTGTTGTGCCAGGTGATGCATTAATAGGTCACGGAGTTGGTGCCATCTCAGGTCAGGTGTGCTCAGCCAATGAACTGAAAAACCACGTTTATCAAGGCCAAGATTGATCCCGTACGGTTTGTTGACTGCTCTGTCACGTGCCTGGCTGATGATCACATGTCCTGCTATCCACACAGTATTCTGGGTGTCTGAAACATAAATAATACCCTGTTGAGCCAGAAGGAATAAAAGGATGCATTGCCTCACTGCTTTACCAGAAAAGGGATACAAGAAGCTTATCTGCAATTATATCATTGCTTTGGTCATCACGTGCAAGACATAGGCCATTGCACTTGACTAGTCTTATAGCAACGTACATGATCGAGATAAATCCCCCAAACAAGCAAGCTTAGTTGGGAATCACTTATCCTGATTAAAAACCAAAAATGCTGGAAATACCCAGCAGGTCAGGCAGCATCTGTGGAGATAAAGAGAGTTAATGTTTCAGGTTAACAAACCTTCACTAGAGCCTGAAATGTTAACTGTTTTTCTCGCCACAGATGCTGTCTGACCTGCTGAGTATTTCCAGCATTTTGTGTTTTTATTTCAGATTTCCAGCATCCACAGAATTTTGCTTTTGTATCACTTATCCTTCGATCATGAGGAGACACCATTACAGGTAGCAATGCAGCAGTGTCGTTTAGTTTCTCCTCCCCTTCCTGAAACAGTGCAGCTTTCCTCATTCCTCCCTGTCTAACCCCAAAGAAAATAAAAAAGGATCACAAGGGGAAGCTGACATTACTGTTTCTGCCATCGTTGTCCTATAATTGACATCTTCACCCTCATCTGATCTCGTTTTCCTTTAAGGATGAATCACTCATAACAAGCAAAGAGGCAGACGGATGCTCCCTCTACTCTCCAACATATCCTGAAACCCTCAAGCTCAGAACACCTATTTATGCACAAATATAAATTTCAGTTCCTATCTAAGCCAAATGAACAGCCTTGCATCATAAGCATTTCTGTGCTATATAATTACATCTAAAGAAACAGGGTTGGTAAATGATAGCCCCAGAGTTGAGGCCTCCATACTTATTTCACAGCCATTAGATAACGAAATACTTTTGCGTTTAAGACTGATTCACATCTAGATCACAGATGGAAATAACCATGCAGATTACATACGATGTTGTCACTAGACATATTTACTGTATCAATACTAATAAACCAAGGGAAAAAAAAACTATTGTTGCATCAATTCTCAATCTATCTGTTCCAATTGCTCCCTGTACCATATTAAATTCTATTGTAATCATAGTTAGGGGAAAAAGCCCAACACACCCATATGAAAATTTCACATGGCTACAATTACACTTTACTCAAAACTTAAATATAGCAATATAGCTAGCTGCCTTCTTTGTTTGACAATGGCATGTGGCAGGGGAAGGAAGTAAAAAGAGTCAGGTAATGGAGAAAAAGACAGTAACAGTCAATACTCAAGTAATGTGCAAACTACCTGGTGACAAAAACACATCTAGCCATCACCATTTAAAAGCTAGTAAACAATTGTAACCTTTCTGGTCATCTTGATCATGACTACACTAGATTACAGAGTGGTCAACAGGACCAGTGGTGCACTTACATCTGTGATCCTCTGCACCATGCAACTCTTGCTTTTGGCTGATCCACTGCAAGGAAGGAAAATCACATTGTACTGTTCTCATGTACTGTACAAGCCACTTACATTGAGAAAAGCCAGGGAATGTGTTTAACAGGAGTTGATTCAGCCAAATTAATCCAGGTAATCTGGAAAGACTCCATAGCAGATTGTTGCACTATACAATTGTTAAATTAGTTGGACTCAACAGTTTGTAATCAGACAACTTCACTTCCATTATTTGTGCAGAATTTCCAGATGTAATGCCCTTTTTTTTTTGCAAGTTTACAGATTGTATGACAGGTCAAATGGGCTCAGCTCTACATCAAGATTTTTCCAATTTAATCAAGCAGCCAAACTTAGATTCTAATAAAAAGGAGACAGATAAAGTACCAGTCAAGATCCCTACCCTAACTTCTCCATGGTTGGCCTCAAGTATATTGTTCACAACTTATACTTAGGTAGACACATCCCCTTGAAACCCTATCTTTCCAATGTTACTGCAAAAGTTCACAACTCCATTGCCGTCAATTTCAAGCATTTCAGCAACACCTTAGTTTCAAAAAAGTGTTATGATTAAAAAAAAATCCAACAGCCACTCCCACATTAGTTTCTGCAGCTCATCAACCTTTGTACAGATCTCAGCAGTGAAAAGTTTGTTTTAGTCAGATTGGAATGATTCCCAGTGTTGCCACCCACCTTGGCTCAGGTTTTGGACTCATGAAAACCTTGACTATTACCATTACTCTTAACTTCCTACCTACCCATAGTATATATACACACACAACCAAAGGGGGAAAATGGAAGAGAAACCTTTATTCTTTACAAACCAGATGAAAATAGTGACTCAAACATTGAACTACCAAGAAATATACAACAGCCACCATTCCACAACTGCAAATGGCACTGGCTACAAATTAAGCATGTAAAACACTTGCTCACAGCTGCAGAGGATGTACACAAGAAAAAGGGGATCACAAATGTAACAGAAAACCATAGAACTTACAAAAGTCGATTTTACAGAACTATGACAATGACAAAACCTGTCTGGCCTAGGATCTAATTATAAAAGAAAAAAGTGACAAAACATTAAAATATAAAAACTTGTTTACTTTAGTAAGAGGTCTGCCATCCTGGATTTTAGTTACATTTTTAGAAATATCCATTTAAAAACACTGGATTCAGAATGCAGCATCATGCTTTAATACACAGAATCATCTGGTTAACATTTCAATTTTTTTTAATTTTAAAAGATCAAAGTCAACATAAACCAAATGATTGCAATTAAGGCCTTGTTCATGAACAAACGTAGTTTTTATATAGTTACAAGATCAATTCAGAGTGCCTTTATAAAAAGTTTCTCATTACCTGGTTACTGTAAAATCATAACTGACTTGTTAAACACCTGAACCCAACAGTAACCATTGTTTTAATGAAGCACTCTTTCGATAACCTACATTTGTTTATGAAACCTTAATAGATGGCCTTAAAAGGGTCAATGGGTGTGCTGACTGCTCTTCCATAAGGGCAACTCCCTCCCTTCCCCCCCAGGCTCAGTAATGGCGCTGGTAAGATGCCATAGAAGCCATAGAAGCCTGGTTCATTGGCTGCCCAGGGCGTGGTACCTGGGTAGAAGCCTGGTTTACCAAGTGGGATAGAGATGGACCACTCTGAATCAGAGTATCCAATGCTTTCTGCACACTAGGGTTATCAAAATTTATACCTGTTGCAACACCAGATCTCTGGGCCTGAGACAAAGCACTTGACTGATTGGGGGTTGGACCTCGAGGCTGCGGCTGGCCATAGAGACCTTGGGTTTGAGGCAGAGGTGAGCGAATGGCAGTGGCTCTCGGTGCAACTGCTTGACTCATTAAAGATGGAAGTTGTGAATTAGGACCTGCCACACGCTGCTGAGCTTGAGATAGATACGAAGAGTTACTGAGACCGAGCTGGCCAGCTCGGTTTTGAGGCTGGGTATTCATTGCGCTTCCATAAGCTGGGCCCTGTGTTCCTGCAGTATTTGTATTTGCGCCAGATGCTCCACTGTTGAAGAGGCTTAGAATCTTGGCTTGCAGCTCCTGCTGCTGTGTTGCTTGTGCGTCCTGCGGTCCTCCCTTCAAAGACTGAGCAGTTGGTAGTGACTGCTGTGCATCAAGTGGATTCATTCCTACAGAACCCATGTTCGGTCTAGGCAGAGGAGTTGGATTGTGAACAGATCCTGTCAAGAAAATTGGTACAAAAGGCACATCTTTATATTACAGCCACCTCAATATGCAGCAGCATAAAGACCACAGCTCATAGGCAATGAATTACTTTTGTCGGCCATATTATGCAATTAACAACCACAGATCTGGTGACCAAAGATCCTGGTGAAAATGGAGAGTAGGGATAATGGGCATGTATTCTAATTGGAAGGAAGTGACTAGTGCCCCACAAGGATCTGTGCTGGGGCCTCCACTATTCACTATATTTAGTCATAACTTAGATAATAGGAGTGCAGCATAAATGCACCAGAATATTATCAGGGCTCCAAGAGTTAAACTGAGGACAGATTACATAAACTAGAGACTTGTATTCCCTGGAATATAGGTGGTGAAGGAGTGATTGGATTGATGTTTTGGGGATTTTGAAAGGAATTGATAGGGTAAAGAATTCCCCCCCCCCCTCTCCCTCCCCACTCCCACTGGTGGGAGACTCTAGGACAAGGGAACATAGCCTTAATATCAGATCCAAGCCATTCAGGAGAGAAGTTAGGAAACACCTCACATAAAAAGGGTGGTACTGTGGAACTCCACAAAAAGTAGTAGAATTATAGACTCTCGTAATTTTCCAATAGATGTTAGGCTAATTGGTCTATAATTCCCTGCTTTCACCCTCATCTTCTTAAATAGCAGAGTAAGATGTGCAATTTTCCAATCTAAAGGAATGGTTCCTGAATTGAGAGAACTGTGGAAGATTATAGTTAGGGCACCTGCAATCTTCTCACCTACTACAGTGCAAATTCCTGATCTGGCAACAGTTTAAGCAAAAATCCGTGCCCATACTGTGCAACAGTGTTTTAATTACCAAGCAAAGCAACAGTGGTAGGAAGAATTGACTGCAGCTGCAAAGACTCATTTAAATGTCTTTACAAGATGGAGATTTTTAAATTCAGGTAAAGATTGAAAATTGAGGCAGGTTCTCATTTCTACAACTATTAGTTGCCATCCAATTGACAATACACAAATAAATTTATTGCAAGCAAGCATGACATCCATCACAATATAGAAATCTAATGACAGAAGTTTACCTTTGGAGAATGGAAAAAAAAATGAAAGCTACACCAACTTTATAATGTTGAATTGATTTTAAACCTCAAAATACTAGGATTAGTTCCATTATCAAGAGATAGCAATCTCTTAATAACCAGCTGGACACAAATCCAGATATACCATCCAAGCAGGTTGTTTCTGATCAGGAACACTTATGGTGTACCTTTGGGAGGTAACAAGAGTACATTTCCTTTAAGGGAACATAATTCTCTGCAGTTTTTGTTATGGATGCATCTATTTGTAGTAACTGAAATGCAGCCATCTGATTGGCTCTCCAGACCATTGCTGATTTATTCTCCAAGGGGACCAACCACACCCTGAAGTTCCTCTGGAATGTGTAACTGGAACTGCCCAGCCCAAGTTCTGAGTGAATTTCCAATTTGTGATTCGATCCATTTTGACTTCAGAAGCCCAGAAGCCAGGGGATAGATCTCCCCAAAAGCCACCAAGTTCCAGATGAAGTCCATTACCCCAGCGTAAGTGCATCCCTCCCCCAACTGAAGTCCCATGCCCAAGACCTTACACCACCCCCCCATAGATGGCGCATTAAGCACAGATTGTTAACATATTTATTGGGTATGAAGTGAATAGTGACAGTGTTGTGACTTTTGGATTTCATCTGCCCACCGAGCTTGCACTGCGGGAGGCTCGGTGGATGCATTCGGCTGCTCCTGGATGGATCGGAGGAAACATGGTGTTGGACGCACGCGCAGAAAAAGGTTAGTGGGGGTGGGGGTGGGGCAGAGTTGGTGATATTTGTCCTCTCGCTTCGGGAGACGCATGCGCAGAAGGGAGACTTAGTACAAATAGTTACTCCGTTTTGTTATCTACATTATTGAGACTTTAGACTCAGTGCTCTCACTTAGGCATTGCTCCTCCCTTTAATAAGACAGTTATTATGAACAATGCTGCACATTTAACACGCAACAATTGGGTGTTAATTAGGTTCATGGTAGCTCTACTCCATTATAGGAGCCAAACTGGCTCCAATTACAACTCTTAGCTACAAGCATTCTCAGAATCTACATATACAAGTTGTAAATGTTACCATGCAAGGAGTCTCCTCCCCGAAGGAATCGTTCCTTTTTCTCTCTCAAGTATTCTATGATCTTGTCAATTTCCTCTATGCTAAGGTATCTTCCATCAGCAAGCAGGTTCAGAAGTGGCTGGATGTTGGGGGGATTTCCTCGCTCTTCCATGCCCCCCTGGGTAGGCTCGCGTTCGCGCAAGATTAATTCATCTGCCATTTTAGCTGCCTTTCTCGCAACCTCTTCCCGTTCTTTTTCACGCGTTTCTGTCTTGTACCTCTCATAGTTGCGTGCAACCAAGATCATGGCATCAGCCATTGGCATGTTACGATGCTCTGGATATGACAAATGCAAAAAAAAAACTTTGAATGCACGCACACAATCAAAACAAATTACATTTTGGGCACCCTTCCTTTTATTGAGTTGAACTAAACTACTTTAAAAATGTAAAACTCAGAATCAAAGTTTTCCCAACCTACATAAAGCAGTAATCAACAGCAACTCCAAGCTCATTTGTGACACTGTACTAGCCAGTTCCAATAACAAAGTATCTGGTAAAATTCACCTCAATAAAAAGGTATGTTTCAATGATTCAATTACAGAGTAACTATTTTTTGTGATAGCTACTTAATCACTGCAAAGCCTATTCTTTTAGACATTTTGCAATTAGTGGTTTGTGTTGTTTAGCTTCCTTAATTTATAGCAAAATTAACCTCAAAGGACCAGTTGTTGACAATGGGGAGAAAAAGCTACTTTCCAAGGATCAGCTCAGCCAGTTGTTCCAAATTAAAAAAAAAGGTAGACATCTAAAATGATCTCGTTGGCCAACTAACTATCCAATAGAGTTCTATTCCACAAATTTCCCCAACAATTCACAATGTAGGGTGCAGCCCTCTTTGACCATTTCCCCATTACTTGTCAAGAGTTTCCCAGAAATAAGTGCAGCCCCCACGAGAGACAGCTAGCGCAGGAGCTGTACATTGTTCCAAGTTGAATAGCAAAGGAAGACAATCACTGGGCAAAAGGGTCCTTTTCATAGCTTTTTTTTCTGAGCTAAGATATCAGGAGTTATGCGCCACCAGCATTTTTTTCTTAAGCCTTGAGGCCCCAACTAAACTGCAGAAGTCTGACAAATTAGCTAAGACTCTCCCCATCAATTTAGTAACAGTCTATAAGGAAATGGTGCAAACCACATTGTAGGCACTTAAGTCTAAAGGTCTTAACTGGGACTTAGGTTATCAAAAAGTGTCACCAGTAAATACTTCAAGCCCCCGGTGACGCTCCAACATATTCCTTCCCACCTCCTTCCTCAAAAATGGGATGTTTTACCTGCCTATTCTAACAATGACCATGGCTTTACAAGGTTCAGCGAGTGAACTCGGAGTTGCTAGCACCAGAGAGATTTAATCATATGCTGTACAATTAAAATCATTGTGCAAGACACAGCACTGAAAGAATCCTTTAGTGAACACACTTTATCAAAAACCTGTGCCTGCATTTGACAATTCAATAGCAAAACCCATGAATTTAGTTTCACAGACAATCCAATCCTTGGGCCCCATGGAAGAGGATTCTGACAGTGACTGAAAAGTGGTAGCACAGTTGCAAAAAATTTACACTTCAATCACACTGTTGCTGCGAGAGATTTTGGGCAGATTTACCACTGAAGCTAAAAGAAATTACTGAGGATCCAAATATTATCTTAATCACAAGCTACTTTAGGGAGACTGTATCAGCTTCCTCAAAGACTACCAAAAAATTGTTACCTGAAATTATTTCAGACAAAAAGGTGATTGGAGGAAGTTAAACTAAAGATCTTTGCTTAGAATGGACTGTGGATATTTGGCATGTCAGTAGGACAAGCCTAGCAGCAAATAGTTGTGAAAGATCATTCACCAAGCTTGGAGTAGGCCTCACTTCTGAAAATTGCAGTGTTGAGAACAAAAGTGCTGTGGATATTGAATTGGCTAGTGTGAATTGTTAAATTACAAAACCAAATAGCTTTTTTTAAAAAAAAAAACAATGTTAAATTGTTTGAGTGAATGCCAAAATGGTAGCTTCTCCAATATGCTGCATGGGTGGAAGCTAAAGTTACAGGCCAAAATGAGGCATTAAACAGAACAGGAGATCAATGGACCAAAGTGAAAATTCAAAAGTCCAAATTTCTGAAGTATATGATTTCCTCTCCCTCATGAGAGCCTATAAATCTTGATGCATATGGAAGCTGAACATTTGAAGAATTAAAGTTTGCAACAGCACAGCAATCACAAATTCACCTCCCAGTGCAAAATCTCATAGCTCCGTTGACATCTGATTCCACATATTTAGTTAGGAAATAATAAAAGCATGCATCTAGCAGTAATACAATGGCCAAGGAAAATCAAAAAAAAAAAATCACACTAAGCAACAAGAAAAATCAACCTTTTAAACCTATTCCTAAAAGATGATATTTACTAATCCACAGTTCAGGTCAAATGCCAACAATAAACTAGATTAGAGGGCAAAGCTTACCCTGTGGTGTTCCAAACAGGATATTGACAGTACACGACCGGTGTATTTCATGTTGTTGAGTAATGACAATCGCAAATGCCGTGCCTCCCCTGCTTACATCTTCAAGAGCTTGTGTAAGCGAAACTTCAGTATTCAGGAATATCAAATCAACCACCATACCGAGGTCACGAACCTTGCGACCAACAGACTCTGCATATTCCCTGAAGTACAAAAAAAAAAGCTTGACATCTACAGGTTAAGATCGATAAATTAAAATCTATAGGTGAGGAACATTGTTAGAGAGGAGAAATTGGAGGCCTCCCATCGAGGGGTGGGTTAGGTAGGAACACTGGATTCAGGAGGCAAGTGTAAAAGGTACTTACATCCTGGATCCACCACTCATGAGGTGTGCAAAACCTGACTAGCTATAGTTACATTCAAAATGGAGGTTAAAGAGGCTACCAACCACATTGGGGTGAAAACAGCTGCCTTTCCTGGTTCATACGGTATGCATATGCACCCGAAGAGGCCTCACAAATATTGGTTCTTGGTGCGCATGCTTTTATGACATATCAAAATGTCTTGACAGATCACACGCATCTCTACAGGAAGATCATCCGCAGGGCTATTTGCTCAACTCTTGCCCGGTGAATGTCCTTCAAATTCTTGCGCCCAGCGTAAGAGTTTTAAAACAGAATTCTTTTTAATGTAATCACTCATTTTTATATTAAAAACCCTGTCCATTAAGGCAAGTTTATTTTTAACCACATTAAAACATGGTTTAAAAAGTACTTTAATTACATTCAATTTCAATTAACTGCAAATGTGGTGTTTTTTTTTTAAATAATGTGTTGAGTTTCTGGTTAAGGGTATTTTCATTGATCGCAATGGGAGCTTGCACAAACAGACCACCTATTATGAGAATATCAGATTGGTGGCCCAGGCCGACGTGATCCCAGGATAGAATATGTAAATTGAAGACATATTCCCATATGGTGGATTGCGAAACTAGACCTCCAACCGCAATACTACGTTCCTTTTGGACCACCAGGTATTTGCGCTAAAATATTCCAGTTGCAGGCATTCGCTGGAAGCTTCCGACCGCAATTCCCCCCTCCCACCACCATTATATTTAAAAATAGATGACCCGCCCATGTTAATCCAGAAGTTGGGAGTCTGCACGTGTGCACAGTGGCTCCTGGCCCTCCCAGCGTGTCCTGGCTCTGGGCGACCCTATCCCTCCTGGCTGAAGGGACGACGTGATGTTAGTCACCCCCATCTGCCGCTGCCTTCCTGCACCGAGGGCTACAAGAGACAGGTAGGTGTGTGTGTGTGTGAGGAGAAAGAGAAAGAGTTTTGATTTGGGGGGGAGGGGGAAAGGAGAAAGAGGAAAAAATCTTAAGATTTTCCAGTACTTTATTAAAAATACACTCAGTTTAATCAGGCTGATAGCACCTACACCCTGTCCAGTCTTGCTGCTTGAGATTTTTTTTTTTTAAACTAGCATTTATCATAACACTGTCATTTGGAAGCTACCTGCGCTGATCTTAACTCACCGCAGGCTTTTTCAGAACATACAAAAGTGGCCACTTACTCTGGCCTAACTTCGTTTGGAGTAAGTTTTAGCTGGCTAAACTTGCTTGAATGGCCAAAACAGGTGTAAGTAGCTGGTAATGCCCCCTTTTTAAAAAAAAAACTAAAAAAAATCTTAACTAACTCACTTACACTGGAGCAACTTAAAATGAGAATTGTGATTTTTAAGTTAGTCTAAAAAATTCTAGTTGATCCAAAAAAAAAAAGAGCGCAACACGTGGGAAAATTTGGGCCCGTTAAGAGGGGCTTGAATAGAGACCAGGGTTAAAGATCCAGAATTAAGTATGAAGACCTGCAAAGGCAAGTTAAACTTTTAATTTTTTGAAATTTTTTGCAGCGATACGATAGTTAAGTGTCGTGAATGTTGTGCTTGATTATTTACGGTTGTGTTGTGAAAAAAATCTATTTGCCTCAGCGGTGACCTGTAGTTAGAAAGAAAAAAACGCTTCGGAACATTCCGGATTTTGGAGCTCGAACCTGTATATCCTGTCTCTAGGCAAGGAGACCAAAACTGTACACGGTACTCCAGGTGTGGTCTCACCAAAGCCCTACATAATTACAAGACTTCCTTATTCTTACACTCCACCCCATCATCATAGGCAAACCCTCGGAATCAAGGAAGAGTTGCTTCCATTCAGTCCTTAGGTGCTGAACAGTCCAGTAAGAGAACCACAGTCCCTGTCACAGGTGGGACAGATAGTAGTTGAGGGAAAAGGGTGTGTGGGACAGGTTTGCCGCACCCTCCTGGATGCACTTCCTCCACTTAGGGCAGTCTTTGGCCAGGGACTCCCAGGTGTCAGTGGGGATGCTGCATTTTATCAGGGAGGCTTAGAGGGTGTCCTTGTAACATTTCCTCATTATAATAAAGGCGAACATACCATTTTCCTTCCTAATTGTATGCTGCACCACACGCTAACTTTGTGATGCTCGTACAAGAACCACCAAATCCCTCTGAAGATCAACATTTACTAGACGCTCACCCCTTGAGAATATTCTTCGTTTCCATTCTTCCATCAAGGTGAATAATTTCACACGTGCACAGCAACAGGCTATTCAGCCCAACCAATCCATGCCGATGTTTATGCTCCACTCGAGCATCCTCTAGTCTTTTATCTAACCCTCTCAACATAACCCTCTATTCCCCTTCCATCATATGCTTATGTAACTTCTCCTTAAATACATCCATACTATTTGCTTCAACCACTCCCTGTGGTAGAGAGTTCCACATTCTCACCACTCTGAGTAATGAAATTCTAAATTCACAATTTGATGAGAGACACTAATGGCCCAAAGAGCACTCTAAGCTCGCAGCAATGTGATGCTTCCAGGTATGGTGGATAGCAAGGGGAAAATAACCTAAGTTAACTAAATCTGTAGAACATCAATTTTAACAAAAATAACAAGTCAATGCAGGCTCCTAACTAGAGTCCAACGAGTTCCCCCTAACAGAGTAAAATGATTCCAGAGGAATTCTATATATATTTAGTATGATCACAAGCAGTCAAAAATAGTTTGCGTATGATAGATCAGGTAAAGCAGAGAGATTACAAAGATAGCCACCCACTTGCGAATATTTAAATTCAATTTTATCTATATTTTCCCACCGATATAAAAATTGAAATCAAAGTACTTATCCCTCAAACACCACAACACAGATTATCTGGACATCACATTACTGATTGCGAGACCTTGCTTGCAGAAATTGGCTGCCGCGTTTCCTAGCTGACACCACTTCAAAAGTGCTTCACTAGCTGTAATGCACTTTGGGAGGTCCTGAGGTTATGGAAAGATGTTCTATAAATACAAAAATTTCTCTAACTCACTTTTGCTGTTTGTTGACTACAATAACCGAACAATCCACAGGTCTTTCAGCATCATAACGTCTCTGGATTTCATCGTAATACTGCCGATACAGTTCTTCTCTTCGGCGCTCTCTTCTCATAGGATCTTGGAGAGAAAAAAAGCATTATTCCTGGAAACTTGATTTCTGTAGTTAAGGAAGGATATACTTTTATTGGAAGCTGTTCAGAGAAGGTTCACTAGGTTGATTCCAGAGATGAGGGGTTTGACTTAAGATAGCTTGAGCAGGTTGGGACTATACTCATTGGAGTTCAGATGAGAGATGATCTTATCGAAACAAGATATTGAGGGGGCTCAACAAGGTGGACGCAAAGATATTTCCACTCAGGAAACTAAAACTAGGGGGCATAGCTTCAGAATAAAGGGGCTGCTCATTTGAAACGGAGATGAGAAATTTCTTCTGAGGGTCGTAAATCTGTGGAATTCTCTGCCCCAGAGAGCTGTGAAGGCTGAGTAATTGAATATATTTAAGGCGGAGATAGATTTTTGAGCGATAAAGGGAATAAAGGGTTATGGGGAGCGGGCAAAGAAGTAGAGCTGAGTCCATGATCAGATCAGCCCTGATCTTATTAAATGGCGGAGCAGCTCGAGGGGTCAAATGGCCCACTCCTGCTCCTATTTCTTATATTCTTATGAAACGATGTTGTACGGTGCAATTCCTGGCTTGTGTCAAATGCTGTCCAACATCCATTGTAGCAGAAAAATGCTCTATCCCTAGGATAGAGCTGTGCAAGCGTTCAATCCCCAAGACCAGTTTCTGTGTCGCTATAGATGCTGGATAAAGAGATCTCCACTCCACAAAAGCAGTTTCGTCCACCCACTGCCGCCTAGTGCTTACCTGCACATGCTGTGTTTGACTTGAAAGCATTGAAGGTTGCCCGTAGTTCGTAATTTGCAAGTGTCCATGGGTTGAAGGTGCAACTTATATTTATTACATGTTATTTGGGACTGTCAATAAGTGCGTGTTATTTACATGTGTCAGTTTGTAGAGGTTTCACTTTAGTTCCATCCCTTTCAAATGATGCTTTAATCAAGCAGCATGATCATGAAGCAATCTAGTGGAAAGAAGACTATCCAGAAAAATGTAGTGAAATGAACAGTTGTGAAAGCTAAATCATCTGTCAGCACTGCCTCCTTGGATCTAGGATACCCCAACGCACGATGCTAAAACCAAGTCGGACAGGAATATGTTTTGCTGCAAAGGTTGGAAAAACAAGTGCACTCAAGTTGGCAATCTCTCCTCCTCGCAAAACCACTGAACACAGCCATCCTTTTAGAATCACTATGCATAGGTCACATTCCTGGGGAAACCCTACTGGATTGTCAGGCAGGCTATTGGAGTATTTAAAACATTTCTACTACAAATTACCACATTTTCACGTGGAACAGCAGGACTGCTTCAGAAAAGGTGACAAAATGTAAAGTCTTTAAAGGCAGTGTCCCAAGATTCTCCCACAGCACCTATTCATGTGGAGGATGTAAAGTGAAAGAATCTAATGACATGGTATGCACAATTATTTCCCATACTCGCCACCAAAAAGCTAGAATAATATACACAGTACATAAACTTACAACTTGAAACCTTTATCATGTAAAGCATTTGCTCGGTTCAGTAAGATTCAGTACATTCCCTTCCTTCAGCATGGATATCTACCCAATTACTTACCATCAACTTCACGAGGTGCCCTGGGATCCCATGGCTCACGGAATCTGTCCATATAGGGCTCCTCTTTCCGGCGCAAAATATCGTCATAGCGATAATACCGATCATAGACTTCTTCCCGTCTGCAATGCAAAGGATTATGGTTAAACCACAAGAAACAGATCTTGCTTAAAAACACAAAACCTAAAATTTAACAGTACAATTATTTTACAGTATAATTTGTACCACTGAAAGAAAACCAAACAGAATAGCTAAATTAAGATACTTCACATGTTTGGAACAATTATCATTCCTTATTCAACTTCATACACAAGCTAATGTGAGCAATCATCCCACAGGCACATTTAAAGCACTGTCCCTTTAAGAAAAGGACACAAATTGTTGGGTGATCTTTTCCTGCACTACAAAGAGGCTTTGCTCCGTTCTTTGTCTGAAAAAGGAAGCACTAATACCCCAGGAATAAAAAAGGGCACTGAAGCAAGACACCATAACCTCAAATCAGTATCGGGTCAAAGATTAGAAGCGAGCTCTGTATGTATCGGTTGGACTTCAAAAAGGAAGTAATTGATAAGTGAATTACTGGTAATGGAATTTCCCCATAATTTTTAAATAAAAATTAGAACTACATACATGAGTATGTGACCCATTGCTTGCCATTTTTCCTTCTGTATTCAACTGCCAAATACTAGTTAACAAAAAACTGGAGCTGGTCTCCAACAGCTAAACCTGCAACCATACAAATATAATATTCACTAGTCTTGACCAAAAACACAACAACAATAACTTCAGAGAAATGACTGCAAAGAGGTATTCACTGTACAAAGGGACCTGGAAGGGCTGCACCACAGAATTGTGTCAGTATTCTGGGCAGCAAGCCAAAAATCAATCATAAATGCTATTTGCAGTGATGCACGTCGGCACTCCTCTCCCGGCGGTACGTGGAAGTGCTGCCTCAAAAAAAGGTACCTCGAAGATCCCGCCGATCGGGTTTGCGTCACGGAGAGTCAAATCGCAGCGAAAACCCGGTCGCAAAGTATTCGAAATTCTAGCTCAAGATGTCCACCTTGGCTCAGTGGCAGCATTCTTCATCCAAAAGTTATGGATTAGTACTCCACTCAAGACTTGAACACATAATCTAGGCTTTTACTTCAGTACTAAGTGAGTGCTGCACAGTGATGGTGCAGTCTTTCAGATGGTACGTTAAACATTTGCCCTCTATGGTGGATGTAAAAACTATAAAAATGTTTTCTTTTATCATAGGCAGTCCCTCGGGGTCGAGGATGACTTGCTTCCACACTAAAAATGAGTACTCAGGTGACTGATGAACTAATTTTATACGATGGAAGATACCGGTGCGTGAATTCTTTTAACGTGGGGTGACCGTTCTATACCAGCTACCACACTGGTTTGAGGGAGCAAGGTCTTGGCCCAGTGGCAAGGGATCCAAAACGACTGGAGATCAGGCTCTGCCACATGTGCCAATACTTACACACAAACTTAAACTTACTTCTACGGTCCTTCCCACAGGATTTCTCTATGTGGAATTCATAGTACGCAAACAATGTGAGCCTCACGACCTCACAATTATCCAGTGCTGCACCTTCTCTTGGTCTTGTTCACGCTGCACCACCTCTGATCCTCAGGTGTATTTTTAAAAATTATTATAATTATCTTCATAATTATCCCAACAATGGAAAATGCCGTTACAAATGAGGTCTGAACATGGGACTTAGCAAGTGAATTAAGTACATGATCCAACAACACAGTTCACTATGCTACAATAGTAATGAAATCGCAGTTTTGAACTACAGGTTGAACCCCTCTTATCTAGTAACCTCTTGTCCAGCATCATTCCCGGACCCTGGGGGCACATGCGCACAACTCGTTTTGCATGTTCACTGTTCACTTCCTGAGCATGAGCAGGGCAACGTCGGCAGAGCAGTAACACTCCCATTGGTGCAAGCGGAAACTTCCTCTCCACGGTAGAAATGTGGTGTGTGCTGCCCGCAGAGGAAGCAATACAACTCATCCACATTTGGAAAATTGTCTGGAAGGGAGACAGGTTTCCGAGAACATGGGCTTAACATTTATTTAACTGTGCCATTTCACATGAGCCGATTTGCCAAAAGATGAGAATGAATATCCCATTAATAGTAAACAGATGGAAACATAAGTCGAGGGTCAGCGTTACCTCCCATTGTCCGGCAAATCTTCTTAACCGGCACAGGCCAGGTTCCAAGGGCGCCGGATAAGAGGTTCAACCTGTATAAAAGCTGGAGATAAAGAACACATGGCCAACTTTGCTCAGAACCAAAAGTAACTTAAATGGCCACAACTTCCAGGGCCCTTCATGGAAATGAAACACTGAGGAGCATTCCCTATGGCCCTACCCAAAGATGGTTAGAAAGCTGAAGCAAGAACCTTGAGGAAGCCCAATTCATCAAACCAGAAAGCACTGAAGTTGACACTGGTATACAACAGATTTCTGCTCGTCTTGCATTCTTTGAAATGTGTTTTCTAAAGACAGGTAGTCACTACCAATTGCTAACAACTTTAGGCTGGGCTCAATCGTCACACCAAATAGAAGTCCTGCAGGCTACCCAACTTGTTTAATTAGTTGCACTGGTTCGCTTTATATGGGACCTTGTTAAGTTACTGATGCACTTGGGCTCGCAGTCCAGTGTACCAAGAATTCCTGTTGCATTCTTTACAAATGAGGGAATGAGAGAAGCTATATATACATACACACACACACACACACACACACACACACACACACACAGCAAGCATCAGAATGAGGAGGAAAAAAAAAGTCTAAAACAGATAAAATTCTTTAAATACTCAGTATTTACTTGGAATATTGACAAAACTCAAAAAAACAAGGGACTTATGAATGTAAAGTGGGATGTCATTAATAAGGATAAAATTACAACAAACAGTATTTTTGGTCTCAAGTACATCATGTCATACCTTTTAGTACAGGAATACACAAACATTTCACCCTACCCAACTGCATGAGCCTTTGTAGAACATGGCTCCACTAGTGCATCTTTTAAAGGACGTAGTCTTGTAACTGCTCCATGGCCAATCCACAATTACACTCAAGGTAAATAACATTTTCAGCAAGTGATTATAAACGAATATGATTTCACCTGAAATATTACACATGTGGAGACACCCAATTGGGAGAAAATTCACTTGTTTCAGATAAAAAAGGCACAGATAAACGATTACTCGGTTGTTGCAATCACAAAACGATGGAATTGAACATAACATACAAGGTATATGGGGGGGGAGGGGGTAGAGAAAATCAATGGGGAAGAGGGCACAAGACAACAGAAATTACCTTATGCAAGGGGGAGCATGTAGGAGGTAGCTGATCAATCCTTGCAGAAAAAGATATGAAATTCCCTGGCAATGTCTTAGACACTTTCTTATTGACCATGTTTGGGGTTTGCTACAAACCACTTGCTAAAATAAAAGTGAATCACTGAGTGTTAGAATGGCAAGCAAAAGACAGGGGGACTTCAACCGGGCATATATAAACTGAACACAAGTGGGAAGGAAGCCAAGCTCATCGAACGCTCTAACCCAGGTGCCTCAGGAGGCCCACAAGAAACAAATCTCTTCCAGATCCACATTACATAAATTGGAAGTAGCTAAACTGGGGAGGTGTTCGAAACAGTTTAAAAGTTCGCATAGAGTGGTTGACCATTTGACCAAGTACAAGATTGTACAGCAACAAATCAGAGATTAGGGGTACCAAAGGATGCAAAGTATGAATGCCAAATCATTCTTTCAAAAGTATTAACAGCAAGAGGGTAATCGGGTAAAACATGATAGTTGACATGCTAAATGAGTACATGGATGGTTTATTAAACCAGGGAGGACACATCCAACAACAATGTGCATCAAGACTGACATTTAACAAGAGGTTGTTAGGTGCAACAGACAAATAGTTCCTTATACAAGTGGGACAGCTCTATCTAATAACTACAAACCAACTCTTGAGCTCAATTGGAAAATTACATAACCAAACTGGAAGAGCACCTCTGAAAATAACCATAGGGTATGCATAATGGGAACTACCAATAGGCCATGGACTAGAGGCAGTTGAGATCTTGTGCACCTGGACTCATCTATGGAAACTAGAAAAATGCACAATGGAAGCAAAGAAGAATGCACGTCACAGGGAAGATAAGAGCTCACCAACGGGGCAATTAAAGACCCATGGTTGTTAGTCACTCGGCAAATCTAAACCAGTATTGTCCAATAGAAATTGCTGACAAGCCACAGTAGTGGTTACGATGACTGTGCACGTGGCAAAAACTAAGCTTAATAGAAACCCCTTACACACAATACAAGTAAATGTGTGTGAATATTTACTTAATCACCATTCTGTAATCAAGGAAGTAAAGCATTCCACAATTACAAAGCAGTCATGCACAGCTTTTCATCTTGCCATTTTACCAACAAATGGCACAAAAGGGTCAAGTACACATGCTTATGCCATGTAAATGAGTAAGGAGACTACATGTCCAACAGCTGTGCCTATATCTTTTACTAATCAGAAATACAATTATCCACACCTGGATTCCTATTTTGCCATGTGACTAGTTGCTAATGTTTTTGGACAACATAGGCCTAAACATCGAGATGGTAATAAACAACTTGTATTTATACAGCAATTTAACGTAGTAAAACATCACAAGGTGCTTCACAGGAGTTATAAAACAAAATTTGACAGCCACACAAGGAGAAATTAGGGCAGATGACCTTGAAGAAGAGAAGAGAGGGAGAGAGGCAGAGAGAATTAGACAAGGAGTTCTAGAGTATAGGGCTTAAGTAACAGAAGGCATGGCCACCAATGGTCGAGTGATTATCAGGGATGCTCAAGAGGGCAGAATCTGAGGAGCAGACATCTCCGGGTGGGGGGTGCGAAGAGGGAGGTTGTTGGGCTGAAGGAGATTACAGAAATAGGGAGGGGTGAGGCCATAGAAGGATTTGTAAACCAGGATGATTTTTTTTTTTAAAAAGAGACATTGTTTAACCGGGAGCCAATCTATGTCAGCAAGCTCCTGGGACAGAGAATGTGATTCTAGTATTGGACTGTACAGCCACCCGAGAACTCATGTTGAGTGGAAGCAAGTCTTCCTCAATTCCAAGGGACTGCCTATGATGATGAACAGGACTTGAGAGTTATGACACAGCCAGCAGAGTTTTGGATGACCAAGTTTACAAAGTTTAGAGGGTTGAATGTGGGAAGCCACCCAGGAGTGCGTTGGAATAGCCCAATCTAAAAAGGTATAGATGAGGATTTCAACAACAGATGATGAGGTAGGGGACGGAGTCGGGCAATGTCACGGCATGAATGTGTGGTCGGAAGCTCACTTGAGTGATAAATATGTCACCAAGGTTGCAAACAGGCTGGTTCATGCTCAGACAGATACTAGGGAGAGGGATGAAGTCTGTGGCTAGGGAACAGTTTGTGGTGGGGACTGAAAACAACAGCTTCAGTCTTCCCAATACAGGCTGGACCTCTCTGGTCTGGCACCGTCAGGACCTGATCGGTGCCAGAACAAGAATTTTCCGAACCACGACAGCTCACTGGCTCCTGTGTGCGTGTGCGCACTGGCAGCCTGTGGGCAACTCCCTCAGCCAATCGCCGAACACAGACAGCCGACCAGCTAATCAAAACATTTAAAAAAAACCTCCCCCCCCCACTCCTTCAAACCCAACTAATGCCAAACCACAGATGTTTCCGGATTAGTGTGTCCCGGACCGGAGAGGTACAACCTGTACTTAGTTGGAGAAAATTTCTGCTTATATCAGTACTAGATGCCAGACAAGCAGTCTGACAACTAGGGACAGCGGAGGGGTCAAGAAAAAAAAAAATAATAGGGGGCCAAGGAGAGATTCTTGAGACACTAGAGCCAACGATGCGGGAGCAGGAAGAAAAGCCATTGCAGCCGATTCTCTAGCTACAAAGAGATAGAGAAGAATGGAACCAGGCGCGTACAGTCCCACCCAGCTAGACAATGGAGGAGCTAACATGTAATTAAAGTATACTGTCATACAACATCAGAGATCATGCTGAAGCTGTACCTTAACCAGCCACATACGATATACATGACTAAGTTAGGATTGTTTAGCCTCAAGTAGCATCTCAGAAGGGAACTTTGGGAGGTATACAAGATGCAACTAGATAAGCTAGACCAAAAAACATTGCTTCTATAATGCTGCCATATAGCATTAAAACAAAACATGAAAGATGCATTTTAAGTATTTCTTTACATAAAGGTGATCAACAAGCTAGCAAGGTGGTGAAAGGCCAGGAAATTGGGACACATTTAAGAAATATCCAGCTGCTGTAAGTAAGACAGCAAGAATGCTGTTCTAGAAGGATTAGATCAAATAGGCCGAAGGATGGCTCATTTAAGCCTACTTTGTGAAGTGTACCAGAAGATAAGAAAGACAAATTTACAGGTTGCTTGTACTGAGTTGAGAGCAAAGACTGCAATTTTGTCTAGGCAAAGCACAACTGGAAAGTAGCAATTTAAAAAAAAACTAAATTAAACTGGAATAGCTTCAAACTTCAATTAAACTCAATTTACAAGTCAAGAAATCAAAAGGGGAACAGTGAGCAGAGCATCTTTAGATTGTATATAAATGCAAGTATTATAATGGCATCAACACACTTAAAACTACTGATTACTTTTGTAGTGCAGTGACTTGAGAAAATTCCAATGGTCCCAAATCTGTTTTCCCAATTATATTGAGGAATGCTCAATACACCAGAATACCACACTTTCCAAAAAAAAAGCCGAGAGACACAAAAAAGAATACTTGAGTGACCAGAATTCACAGGTAAAATTTAAATGTTAAGAGCCAGTTTCTTTCTCTCTCTTCCCCTTTCTCTCCACCGCCCACCACCCTCCCCCCCCCCCCCCAAAAGACTGCAAAGTTACTGCCTTGGCATCACCCCTACCCACAAAGGGGTTGACAACGTATGACGACAGTTTGACAGACTTTAAATTGCAGGCGATCAGCTTTAAATGTTATTACCTGCAAGAAGTTTAAAATCTCGAACTGGATATGGTCACATCTGTTTCTGCCCAAAATAAATGGAGCACTCGAGATGCTATAACCAACAACTTTGAAATAGATGTTAATGCAAATGATTACGACTTTTTTCCCCCCAATACAAGTGCTGCCTGTTTTAAACGTGGATGGGACTATATTGCTATTTCAGTTTTGGACCAAAAAAAGCCTCAACAGATTGCTCTTCTGATTGTTGGAAATAATGTTCTATTGCAAGAGGCAAGTCGTCCAAAAGTAATAATTTTACCTGTAGGTTGGGTCCCTGGCATCCCTGTACCGATCATACAGAGGATCTCTTGCATCTCGTTCGTCTCTGGCAGGTCTGAGCGGAGAGCGATCACGTCTTAAATCACGTTCATCACCAAAGGCAAATGGATCTCTATCAAAAGCAGGTGAACCCAATAAGTATGTTTTCAAAAAAACACCAGATACTGTAACTTTAAAACTTCCAACATGCTAAGCATGTAGTTACTGACTGCAAGCTTTCATAAGGACAAACTGGATATCACTAATGCAGAATATATTAGTTACTGAAACATTGCTTAAAGTCAAAGCTTACAAAGTTGTTTAAATATACCTGGGTGCTCTTGAAATCCCTAATCAGCTTTTAAAAAAAAAAACAGGCTAGTGGTTCATTGTAACACTTATCTAATCGAATCAAGCAGTTCTGAATTCTGAATGCACAAGGCAAAGTCAGAATCCCTGCATTGTCGTATGACTCAGCACACACTTTCTAATATGATTCACGGGGGAATGCAAAAATTAGTTTTGATATTTTAACCAAACATAAAACAGCAAAATTTCAGTGCTTGCATAATGCATTATAAACCAAGACGACATCGTGTGAAGGGGCATTTGTTGAAGTTATTAGTAGCTTGGTTTTATTTTCATAGTTAAATGTCAAAAAGAGTTAACAGCCATTTATTTCATGCAATGGTGGATTTCAGATTGCTCTTTCTTTCCTCCCCACACCCACCCCCTCAACCCAACCAACCCCCATGTCCCAATACTTGTCAGATGAAATCCTCAACATTTCTGGAATGTTGCTGTAGCCCACGTAATTCATAACACGGCCAGCTTTCTGGCTGAGGATACCAAAAATATTTAGGATGGGATATTTTCACAAGAATTCTGTGCAGCACACAACTTTCCCACACTTATTACAATTGATTATGGTGCAGCTCAAAAAGTTAGAATTCACAAACCGAGTTTAACACTGGAAAAACTAGGATATGGTCTGGGAAATAATTAGTTAGGAGTTTTAAGAACTGACGCCCTCCAATATACAATTCATAACTGGGCAATAGCTGAAAGACCGGCCGTTTTTATAACCAAGGAACCTCATTAGGTTCATGGACAGATCGGAAGAATTAAATCCAGAAAGTCTTTCCCATATTCCATTTTTATGCAATCATTGCCATCAATACATTTAGTTGCTTCCAAAAGCTTTGGTGATTTTTTTCCTACTGCATCATTTAGGATGGAACTGTAGCCAATGCCCTGGATATCCAGTTACGCCAACACATTTTCCAACAGCTCTGTCGATTCTGATTCAGTCTAGGTCATGTCCACTTTCCAGACGCCATTAAAATGTTGAATTTCCTTAGGAGTCACTGTGTAGTCGTAATTTCCATCCAATCGCAAATGAAATCTTGTGCTAATCAACTGCTACTTACCTTTGGTTTAATATCCTATATAAAAGCAGCAGAGGAAGGGAAGAAAGCAGCACAAATGGAAGAGGAAGAGAGTTTGTACCTAAAAAGAAAACTTCAGTGATTTGCACCAAGAATGTGGTCATGAGATCCACAAAAATTGTGTTAATGTGTTGCAAGAAACTCCAACGATGGGCTCTATTGGCAGAAACACAAACTTTTTCTTTTTATAATTAATGGAATCAATTCAAGTAATCACCATTCAGGCAATTGTATATTCCATGTTGTTGGTAGCAAGTTTAGACACACAAGCATATTGGATTCTGGAGCATATGTACTCACGACTATGGAGCATATGGCAGGATGACTGATCAGTGACACAAACCTACAATTTTCAAGTAGTGAGTAGGTTTCAGCATTTTCAAGTAGACCTGCAGAGATCTGTGCTTCAAGTCAATCTACTTGATTGAATCTTCACCAGTTGATATGAACTACTTTTCGTTATTCATTATGACATCAGCCTTTATTTAATATAGTTTTTAAGCCCTCTTCATCTTGTACTGTGCCTCCAGATGAATGGAACAATTAAAGGCAGAAGTGTGTGGCAACAGAAGTTTATCAATGCAATAAGGAATTGCCAGCTCCAAATCAGCCTCTTGCTCCTTTCACCTATTTCCCTCCTGATACTTACCTCACTAGACATGGCACATGATTATCAGTTATAAGCCTGAACATGTAAAGTGAACGGACGCACGCATGAAATTTTAAAGCAACAGCAAACGAGATGTGAAGTGATGTGCAACAGAAGCACGCAAATGAGAATCACTGGGACCCACGGCACATGGTCAACGTTCCAAAGAACACTTGGAAAATTCATTGCAAGTTGCAATTCATTTCAAAATGCACCATTTTTTATTAATTTTGTGCAAGAACTAATTTACATTGTTGACATACATAAGCATTAATGCTACAGTCATACTTTATTGTAAGCTTGTACAACTGATGCACTACGCAGAAACAAAACCCCGAGAGGCATCCTTAAAATAAAGCTGAGTCATTTAAATGTGTAACTTACTTCACTGCAAAATGTTGAAAAAGCAGCTTCACAAATCCCCACGCAATCAGAAAATTTTAGAATTTTAATATGCTGATTTAACAAAAGATGACCGTCATCCCATCACTGGCAAATATTCTTGTCTTCGTGAAAAAAGATGCACAAGTTTTATTACCTTCTCGGAGGACTCGGTCTCCGTGGAGTTTTATTCGAATTTCTTCGATCAGCTGCCATATTAACATCTGAAAAGAACCAACCAACCAATTTGTACAAAACAAGAACAGAATATAACCTTGAATGCATCATATCTGACAACAGATTTATGTAAATGTTTATTACCACAAGGATTGTTTAATGCATTAAGCAAATCGCTTACAGGTGAATTTTTCAGACAAGCAATCACAAACTGGCATCTGAATTATGTACTCAAAACAGTAGAAAGTTTTGGTAGAACCGTTACATTTGTCACTAGCTTGAAAAACTGATCAAAATGGTAAGAATGCTCCAGTACAGCCAAAGTCAAAAATCAGACGAAAAACTAGTTATTGCAGATCTTCACACCCATGTTTTGAATAAAAATCAACAGTATGAAGATATCCCTGGAACACAAAATTCTGCTTACTCCATGATCATCTCAGTTGTACCAAGCATTTAATTAGTTGAACGGATTGTGTGGTGCAATGTTACCACATTCAGAATAAACTCATTACCACAGCGAACATACTTGGATGCCAAACATGCCACAACTAGTGTTAAAGACACGAAAGTGTGCACTTTCAAATCCATTCATTTGAAAATATGGGTTGATGCACTAATGTACAGGGGTCCAGAATAAAATTGAGCTTTGTCAAACAGTTAAGCAATACACTCCTTTATAAATTTTCTTTAATGCTTGTAAATCCCAATGCATTCATAGTATACATTTGAAGACACTTGCAGTTATCTCCAGTTCTTACCTAATCTGTACCCTCCACAATTTCGATCCTTCTCTCCTTGCACGGCAGCTTTAGCATCCTCAACACGATCAAACTGCACAAACCCAAATCCATGGTGCATTGACAAAGCTGCAAAATTAATGTTGTTAATGAAAATGTACATACCTGTGGGATGGAAAAATTCCAGATGTTCAAAAATCTCCATTCAATAGAGCAAAATTACTTCCCTTGACACTTGCAAGTTAAACTGGCAATGTCTAGTTCACAGAAGGTCAATAGATATGATGCCGAAGTCCATTACCTCTTCGAACTGTTCACTTGGCCAGGCAAAATTCCTCATGTGTAGGCGAGAAAACTCCAAAAATGGTTGCGAATGAGACCGCAATAAGATCAGCTTATCCTTAAATATCAGATACTTGCAGACAATAGCAGATTGAAGCCTATTTGCTGAAACCAACCATCAGAATCAATGGCATAACAAAAGATGCAAAACCTCAACTTATTCACACAACTTCTCAAACATAGGCCATTAGCCAAAACAAATCTCACCAAGGGAAAGTAATTTGAAGTATTTAGACTGGGATTTATGGCACACCTTTTAAGATACCAATATACACCAGAAACTAATGTTAATTGTTTAAACAAATCAAAATGTGTTCTTACTTTGCAAATCCATTCCAGTTCTATGCAAATCTGACAACGAACTTTGGCTTACCTCCATATCACGAATAAGATTCAAATATGCACAATCGTAAGGGACGTTTCCACTTATCCTGAAAGCTGTTAGATATACTTTTCAAACATATCCGCAATGAGGATTACTTAATGGACAATAAAAATCCCCATATAAAAAAAGGTTCCTCATTTGAGACTGCAGAGTCTAAACAATCAATATCAACCCTATTCCATATTAAATTTGGCTAGCATTGTCAATTTGTACATCATAGACAAATATCTAGGAATGGGGGATTTAAATGAAATTCCAAATTCCTATCAACCTGCCACTGGCTCAATGTAAGCATCTATATTATCTGTTTTTAAACAAAAGCACCATTCTTTCAATACAAAGACAACTTCTCAGCTTAAACGCTGCTACAAAAACTCAAGACATTTGCAACTAGAAGTTAACACTATCAATACTTTAATGTAAATGTCATAGCTGGCACACAACTAGTAGTCAATAACTTTGTAGCCAAAAAGATGGCTACAAAGACTTATTCCACAGGAATACCACTTATTTAGTAGACATTGCCATTTTAACCTCAATAGAACCTAGGTTAAACACTGGCCTATCTCCAGAAGCCAATGTACAAACTAATAAAAATACAAACATGACTAGCCATCTTCAAAAACTCAGGCACTTTCAAAGTTAGCATGCAATATTTTTTCACTTTCTGAAAGTAATTTCATCAGATTTAAAAACAGCATTCCTTGGATTGTCCTTTCCTTCATCCAGGTGCAAGTGTCTCAAGTGATTGATGTCAAAAACGCAGAACAAAACGTTCCAAGTCCATTCAAACCGCAACGTTGTGAATATTTCATACTTCTTGCCAAAAAAAAATACAAAATTAATTGGCCACTGGCTGTAGTAAACAATGTGGATATCTAACTACATAGTAAAACACAAAATTCACACTATCTGACTGTACCCATGCCAATGTGGCAGTGCCCCAACATTATGTGCTGTAGGGGGCAGGGTGTCAAGCATGACTATTGCTCCCCATGAAGTTCCCAATCTCTACTGTTTTATTGTTTAAGTTGAAAAAATTTGAAAATTAGTTCTAAGCTTTACTGAGTTCTAGGCATTACCAAAGTTGCTAAATAGCATTGCCTGCAACTGCAAAAATATTACAGCTCAATAAGGTGCATTTTATTGTAAATTCCAATATTGGCATTAATGTGGTAAGTTTAAATATAGTGTAGCCAAATTATGCACCACAGGATTATCTGAAGCCAGCACAGTCCACAGTAACATTCAGGATTCCAGTCCCTCAAGAAGGGCAAATCACCCAATTCCCTTTGTCGAAAGCGCATCCGCAATATTCAATAGGGAAACCAATTGTGAACATTTACTAAGGACATTTTTCCTCAATGTTTTAATGCAATTTCAAAAGGCGATGGAGAATTTGAAGAAATTAACCAGTTTAAAATTTAATAATGTGGACACAAGCATTCCCTCCCCATGCTGCTTGAACTATAAAACTCATCCAATATTTTGTAATTTTAAACTTTCTAAACTTTAAACATTGAGCTCATACTGTACAGCAGGAGGGTAAATGATTGATTACAGGTCTCATCACAATAGCATCAATTTGAGATTCTAAAGAGTACACAATACTGGTTTAGTATTAAAGCACATTGGCTTAAGTGCACTTTCCCTCCAACACATTTTGATACTGTGAAAAAGCCCATTAACAAAGATTCTGCATACTTAGTTACATTACTATTGTGGACCAAATGAAGAATCAGGTTGTAAATGACAGCCTTTTATGTATAGGGAGCCATAGCAGGGCATCCTTGACAGCATCACTTGATGAAAGAGCACCAAGTAGAGATATTTAAAAAAGTTACATTGACTACTAGCTGTTCTCAAATAGAATCAAATTCGATGCATGTGAAACTGCGAACATGTTCTTTTAGGTGATGGATTAGGACACAAATCCTTATTCCAGATCAAGGAAGGTGGGTAGGAAAGTTTATATCTTGCCAAAGAACACCTTGTGGAGCCTGCCCTGATATTCCTCAATGAGTTCACCTTTGGCTAGCTGAGCTACCCATTGGCCTCAGCCAAGTTGATAGTTAAGGACACTACAAATGACTTAAGTGGTCCTGATCAGGGAGGGGTCGTTACATCATCAGCAGTCCCTCAGAATCAAGGAAGACCTGCTTGCATTCTTCTGAGTTCTTAGGTGGCTGTATAGTCCAATACAAGAACCAGTCTCTGTTACAGGTGGGACAGATAGTTGTTGAGAGAAGGGGTGGATGGGACTGGTTTGCCGCACGCCCTTTCCACTGCCTGTGCTTCATTTCTGCATGCTCTTGGCGACGAGATGAGGTGCTCAGCATCCTCCCGGATGCACTTCCTCCACTTAGGGCGATCTTTGGCCTGGGGATGTTGTACTTTTTCAGGGAGGCTTTCAGAATGTCCTTGTAACATTTCCGTTGCCCACCTTTGGCTCGTTTGCCGTGAAGAAGTTCCGAGTAGAGCGCTTACTTGAAGAGTCTCGTGTCTGGCATGCGAACTATGTGGCCTGCCCAGCGGAGCTGATCAAGTGTGGTCAGTGCTTCAAATGCTGGGGATGTTGGCCTGGTCGAGGACGCCAATGGTGGTGGCGTCTTGTCCTCCCAGGGGATTTGTAGGATTTTGCGGAGACACCATTGGTGGTATTTCTCCAGCGACGAGGTGTCTACTGTACATGGTCCATGTTTCTGAGCCATACAGGAGGGTGGATATTACTACAGCCCTGTAGACCATGAGCTTGCATACAGAGGCTGAATTCCAGGACATAGACGTATTTACTGAGGCGTATGAAAGCATGGGCCTTACGCTAAACATCAGTAAGACAAAGCTCCTCCACCAGCTTGTGCTCGCTGCACAGCACTGCCCCAGTCATCAAGATCCACAGCACGGCCCTGGACAACGTGGACCACTTCCCATATCTCGGGAGCCTCCTATCAACAAGAGCAGGCATTGACAAGATCCAACACCGCCTCTAGTACAGCCTTTGACCGACTGAGGAAGTGTCTTTGAAAACCAGGCCCTCAAAACTGCCACCAAGGGGCCGTTAACCACAATTTGGAGTCGTATCTGCGATTCAGCAACTCCTACTTAAACTGCACAAGTATAGACATCAGGTAAGGAAAGGCCGTGAAACCTCCCTTCCTGCAACAATTTGCTGCTGAAGTTAACAATGGCCATTGGGGTTTTGGGGGGGGGGGGGGGGGGGAGAAGGGGGGTCAAATTTGTGGCTCAGAATAATGCCCACAAAGCACATTATTCGCAAGACATTTTAACATCAGCTCCTATTGAAATCTAAAATCGCATTTAGGTGGTTATATTCATTGCCTTTCCAATGGTAACTTTTAAAGGAAAGTAATCAAAAAATCTCCCTTCTATAACCAAATTTTATAGCCGGGATAGAAGTAATTATAATTGATTTACAGAACATCAGCAAGAACATAAGAAATTAGGTGCAGAAGGTGGTCATTCAGCCCCACCATTCAGTATCACGGCTGATCTTCCACAATTCCACTCCCGCACTATTCCCATATCCAAAAATCTAAATCGATCTGTCTTGAATATTCTCAACCGCTGAACCTCCACAGCCCTCTGGGGTAGAGAATTCCAAAGACTCACCACCCACTGAATGAAGATATTTCTCCCCATCCCAGTCCTAAATGGCCCACCCATTATTGAGAGACTGTGACCCCTGGTTCTAGACTCCCCAGACAGGGGAAACATCCTCCTTGTATCTAACGTCAGACCCTCCAAGAATTTTGTATGTTTCAATGAGATCACTTCTCATTCTTCTAAATATAGGCCTAGCCTGCTCAATCTCTTCATTAGGACAATCTCCCATCCCAGGAATCAGCCTGGTGAACATCTGTTGCACTCCCTCTATGGCAAGTATATTCTTCCTTTAGGCAAGGAGACCAAAACTGTACATAATACTCCAGGTGGGGTCTTTCACCATGACCCTATATAGTTGCAGTAAGACATCTTTACTCATACTCAAATCCTCCAGTAATAAAGGCCAACATACAATTTACTTTCTTAATTGCTTGCTGTACTTGCATGTTAACTTTCAGTGGTGTGTACAAGGACACACAGGTGCCTCGGAACACCAACATTTCCCAATCTCTCACCATTTAAAAAATTATCTGCTTTTCTATGTTTCCTACCAAACAGGATAACTTCACATTTCTCCACATTATATTCCATTTGCCATGTTCTTGCCCATTCACTTGTATCCCCTTGAAGCCTCTTTGCATTCTCCTCACAGCTTTATATCAGCAGCAAACTTGGATATATTACATTTGGTCCCCTCATCCAAATCAGTGATAGACTGTGAATAGCTGGGGCCCAAGCACCAATCCTTGCCACATCCCACTAGATGCAGCCTGCCAACCTGAAAATGACCCGTTTTTTCCTACTCTTGGTTTTCTGTCCATTAACCAATCCTCAATCCATGCTGGTATATTACCCCCAATCCCATGAGCCCCAATTTTGTTTAATAAACCTCATGTGGCACCTTATCAAATGCCTTCTGAAAAATCCAAATACACCACATCCACTGTTCCCCCCTTATCTATTCTGCTAGTTACTTCAAAAAACTGCCAAACATATTTCCCTTTCATAAGTCAGTGTCAACGCTGCCCAATCCATATTATTTTCTAAGTGCCCTGTTACCACATCCACTTTCCCTACTACTGTGATGTCAAATCTAGTTAAGTGATGTTTCATCAATTCAATGCCATAAATTTACAATTCCATCTGCAGATAGAATTCATTTTGAAAACACCAATTGTTCAGGATTGACAAATACTGCTCAAATATTTATGCAAAGAATGGCACTCTTCGGTTACAAATATTCCATTCCCTAGATTAGAAACCATATCCTAAACCATGTGAAGATAGTTCACCTTCGAGAAAAAATGGTGCTACATGTAATATAGTTCATCATTTCACCAGTTAAAAGCCTAGCGATGGGTATTGTACCCTAATCTTGCGCAATGCGTAAAATACCCAGGTCTTGCTCTGGTATCCAAGAACCTGACGCAATGCAGAGGACTTCAGTCACTGCTGCAGAGATGTGACAGGACATGCAAGTATAACTGACCACATCTCCATCTTCCCCAATATTGAGTAGCAAAGAGCATGTCACTCACAATTCAACATTCTGTATTAATTGAAAAAGGGGAAGAGTACAGAACATTAATTGTGGAACCCCTTTCTCCCAGCATAATCTATGCTGTTAGCTGGATTCTGTCCATTTAAATTCCAGAATTGACTACTGAGCTAGCAATATAACAGAAATCCATTATATGCCTTTTTCTGGGCTAGGGAGGCAAGGACCAAGCTTTGATGAACCAATTGGCCTTCAGTCCTTTGCCAATTATGCATGGTGTCCAACATAGCCTCATGAAACTAGAGGCCAGGAACAAAATCAGATTTTAGTCCTAGCTACAATCATCTTCAGTTTTCATTGTTGTGCCAGTCAACTTACAAAAAACCCTATTTTGATCAATACATCAAGGATTCTGCATGCAACAAGCTTTCAGTAGCTAAAAATCAGTAAACTGAGAAATACACTTATTTACATGCACCAAATTTGAGCCTGAATTTAAAATTGATCAGACAAGGAGATAAAAATATTGACAGATTCACTGCTGGCAGAACAGAATTTCAGTGTTGCTGCTCGAGAAATAAACGAGTCACTAAAAGTAACTGCACAGCAAATTTTGGACTAATTCTTCACAATTAAAGTTAAAACTGAGAAATTAGTTTTCATAATTCAAAGTCAAAGTTAAAATGGCTAATCATCCCTAGCTACCAGGTTACATTATGTATCTTGGCTACACAGGCAGGTTGGAGTATGCTTGGGGTGTGCACCTGCTAGTCCAAATTGCTTTTTCCAGAGGAATTAATTGCATGGAAGACATCCCATATTTTGTCTGAACTTGCAGCCCAAGGAATATACTATGCATGGAACAAACAAGCTTCCTCCACTGTCAAGCATGTTAACATCTATCAAATCAAATGTCATTAACACTGCCCATTTCCCTTTGTAGTACATCATAAGGGTAGAGCCTAGTTTTCAAAACTCTTCCAACCACCTCAATCCCAAGTGAGATTTCCAATTGCAAACATCAAGCCTCAAAAAAAATATAACTCAAAACTCTCAAAAGCACTGTTCTCATCTATACCCACCATCATTTTCATCCTGGACAGTGGAACGGACATCCAAATCAAAATCTTGTACTTCAATACAGCAATGAGCCTCAGGTCTGATGGATGATCCACTCGCATTCCGTACTCCAATCTGTCAATATCCATGCCGGCAGATGCCATGGCTCGCACTGGATAAAGTTATTTGTCTGGAGGGGACTGTGATACTTAATGTCATAATTTATTTCTGGAAATACTTTACTGCAGGTCCTCAGAAGTGATTCAAGCCTGTAGGATAACTGATAACTTAAAGTACACTTCTGGTGAGAACTATTTGGCTAGCTTGAAACATAGACCCACACCCAAGACATTAAGCTAATTACATCTTAAGCTATTGAATGTCAGATACACAACTTTGTTGGGAGGGGCTTAGACACCATTAAAATTTTAACGGATATATTCCCAGCATTACCTCTCCATGCAAATGCACAAAATAGACTATTTACAAGGACACTTATCCTGTTCGTACATTAGTAACCCACTCAAGCCATCCTCTCCCAAAAGGCATTAGCTATTAGACTAAAAAGGTGCAAGATGCAAAATAGTTAATTTTTCTAAAAGATATGGCACTACCCCAAAACTTATAACAGAACCAGTTAAGATGTAAAGTAAACTGTCAAAACAAGCTCAATTTTATTCTGCACAAGCTTGAGATCACAGGCTATCCCCATTTCTCCCTTGAAATGTGCTGACTCTTCGATAGACATGCCCCTGAAACCCAACCAACTGGGAACATACAGGCCTAGTTAGCAATCATCAATGTGCTAATCACCCATGCAGGGGATCAGAGCCAAAACTCTTTTCACCTTGTGTTCACACAAGCACGTTCCTTCAGTGGTCACCGGACAATGATTAGGAGCAGAAAACTGGATCACATTTCAATTCACTTGTCCAGGTCACTAAACTCATGTATGCACAGCCACATGAATAGTCCAGTTCATTAGAATGTAGCATTTATTTGCATGGTGCTCTAGGAGCACTTGCTTATTTCAGTTAGTACTTGTTTGGGTCATAAGTTCTTAAACTCAAAAGATCTTAGTCCACACAAAACAAAGGTAGCCGAAAGGGCTTCCTTGGTGACTAACGGGGGTCAAATGACTAAACATTTGATAGAAGAGGATGCCAGAGGACACACAAGGTCCTGAAGTAGACTGTGCAAAATGATTAGCTAAAGACACAAGTTGAATACTACTTGGGCAATGAACTGAACAACTCTGTTTTGCCTATGGTATCAAGGTGAGCCAGATCAGTTGAAAGGACCATTAGAAAAGGTCTTCGGCAACCTGAATATTCAATTTAAAAGCAAGTCAGAAGCCACAATTCCTTCCTATTACAAAGACACAATGACCGCTGGGAAAAAAGGACACGCCAAATGAAACACCTAAATAGTAGGCTCGACTTCTGGTAACAGTGAACCCAACTCTGTCAGCACTTAACTATATTCTAGAATCAAACTTTTCCTAGACACCTTCTCTTCCTGAAGAGAAGCCAGAGGCAGAAAGTCAGTTCTTTCCTACTAGCAGTTGCACAAGCTGCATTTTTTTTTTTAAATAAATGCTTTATTTCCCAGCACCAAAATAAAAAGAACTTTAAAATGTCTGATGTCGTTCTTTGACGTAGTGTTCTCCTCCAATCAGAAAGATTCACATGATAAATCAGTTGCAACAAGTGAAATCATCCTTTGTCAGAAGGTCTTGCAGGATTGCAGATTTTTTGAGGACAACCGGTTCAAATCTTCAAAATCGTGGCAATGGATGACAAAAGACATCATAGGTGACCACCTGTCAGAGTGAAGTTCTCAAGTGTAAGCGCATCAAAATCCAACTTTAGCTGATAGATTCTAAGTTGCAACTCAAATCAGGAATAAGAGGACTGTTGGCTATTGCAGCAGACAGAACTCATTTTCAAGTTGCACAATAAGCCAGAATCTGATGTATATGGAGGATAACTGGTGCATAAAACCATTACACAGCAGCACGTGGTTGCAACAATGATACTCTGGCTTTGACTAGCAAGTATAAAGATTGAAATTCTTCAGTATTCTACTGACCTGTGCATGTGTGTACAGGCACATTGTTAGTAGGCTTCAGAGCAGAAAGTGGGTCAACAACCAGCAGTACATTTACATGTTTCTCTGCCATGCCCTACCCCGAACCATGGTCGTCTTCTCCCAGGGTTCTGACAGCTGTTTGAGAATGCACACCATATACTTCTGCATATTATGGTCTTGTACAAGTGTGACTGAACTTGACTTCAAAGAACGAAACTCACCTTTTTTTAAAAAAATTGTTCAAACCCCAACCCTTCGCAAGTTTTAAGAATTTCCATTACTCGCAATGGGAATTCAGAGCTGCGCAGTCAGCAAAGGTGGACAAACCAATGCTTCAAACAGTTTTTGTATATTGCTCCACCCAGTCAAGAACAAGTTATTGGTCAGAAGTTTCCTCAGTCTTGGAGTTTTCCAACTGAAACTGTTACTAACTTCTTTAGGAGCAAATAGTCAACAAGTGGCACCGAACAGCCCGGTGAAGATATTACAACTCAGTTCTGAAATTGTGGCAACATACCTTTCAAGTAGTAACAGGTAGGACATTAAAATCAACTACTGGATTCAGTTGGAAAGTCTTAATGCTTCCAGATACTAACCATTTATCTTGCCGTATTTAAGGAACATATCTTCCAAATCCTTCCTCACCATGGAGTCGGTGGGCAAATTTCCAACAAAAATGCGCCTCTCAAGTTCTCGAGGATCGGCGCTGTCAGTCTTGCTACTTGCACCGCGGTCACCACGCATTCTATGTTCTCGGGACGGGCTTCTGCTTCTCCTCCGGGACATCATTTAGAATCCTTTACGTGCTTTACCACGTGAAACAAAAAAAAGAAAATTGCCATTTGCATTAGATTACGAAAGTTTGAGGAAGTTGTTGCCAAAGTGTCCTGCAAGTTAACTGTTAAAATTAGGTGAGACGTCAAGATATTTAGGCTACCACATTCAAGTTAGGAAAAATGCAAAATTATGTTCTTCATAATTCATTGTGCAGTGTCAGTAGTTGGCCAATATGAAACAAAATTCGAAGGATTTATATGGCTGTTTTAAATTCGACATCAAAAAATGTTATACAAAAGACATCTCTTCCATGGCAACCAGCAAATAGCTTACGTTTAATGCAAGGTAGTGTCCTGTATATTATGAGCATAAACTGATTTATATTTTCCACCTAGCTCCCATTAGTTTTCTTAAAAATCAGATTGGCAGGGATGCATATAACTGGTCAAAGGCCAGCAGCTATTGCAATTAGCCAAGTTGCCAAATTAAGGTAGAAAGAGATAATTAAGCAAGCAAGAAGTTATTGTAATTAAGTCTTAATCATTGTCCATTTCTGAAACTGAGCAAGTTTGCTGGTACTACATAACAGTAATACCAAGAAAAACCCAACAGTACCTTAGCTTGTTATTCTTTAAGAATGTTAGAAAGTCACATTTTAGCACTCCAGTTCCTGTGTTCATTTTCAAACCTTAAGTGTTGTCAGGAAGATTACTAGGTTTCACCATTACCTATTTTGAAAATGTATTAATTTCCATTAAGGACGCAGAATTGCTGCAACACAGTTGAAGGAGTTGCTGATTACTGCAGATTTTATGGAAGAAAATGACAAGAGGATAACTCAGTATATTCGCACCAACATACTTACAAAAGCAATTTGCACATGTACTGGTACCTCACCTTCAACATTCCAGGCAGTTTACATAAGTAAATGTAGAGCCTAATTCTACATTTATTTCTTAAAAACCTTAAATATATTTATACTCACCCAATACATTGCTCAGATTGGCAATGAATGTTTTACAGGATACAGTTCCCACCATCTAAACCAGAATGCTGTTCAATTTAAATAAGATTGCAGTGGAAGATGGATGGAATGGAAGAAGAAAACTTGAATGGGTTTACATCTATGCTCATCATACAAGGGATCACATTAAACAGCTCTGTATTGACATTGGCTAATACTGAATGCTAACTGCCAGGATCATTGCTACAAACACCTCACCTTTCACTCCTTTTTAAAAAAAAAGGTCTTAGTCTCTTATCTATCTTTTAATGCAAAGCACAAGAGGACTGTCAGCAAAAGATTAAAAGTCAACCCTTGCGCATCTCCCAGTGGCAGGCCAACAATAGCTTAAAAAAAAAACTGGTGGGGAAGCTTTTCAAGTTAGGTCATGATGAGAGATCAAAATGGCATCTTCACCTTGATGGAATGCAATTGACAGCAATCCCCAACCATTCAACCTCTAGAGAATAGGTAGTAGTGCAGATCTACAAGTGAATCTTGCAATCCACTATCAGATTAACCAAACCCTCTTATGGTCTATTAAACATGCCAAGTTGATTCAGTGCAGTTGCATGCTTCTGTTAATCTCCAGGCCCACTGCAAGAGTCACAACACTTGCATTTAAAGTTAGTTATGGAAGGAAATGTCTCAAAGCAAGGATTTTTGAAATGTAAATATCATATTCCATTATCTACCCCCACACTATATTCACAGATCAGCTGGTAAATTGAGACCAGTGCATTCCTGCCTGTAATGCATACAATGTTTAGACACTTTACATGCACTGAACAGGAATAGTTTTATCACTCATAGGCAGCCCCTCGGAATCGAGGAAGACTTGCTTCCACTCCTAAAGTGAATCCTTTGGTGGCTGAACAGTCCAATGCGAGAGCCACAGGTGGGACAGACATTCGTGGGACTGATTTGCCGCACACTCCTGCTGCCTGTGCCTGACCTCTTCACGCTCGCGGCGTTGCGATTCGAAGAGCTCAACGCCCTGCCGGATGCATTTTCTCCACCTAGGGCGGTCTTCGGCCAGGGACTCCCAGGTGTCAGTGGTGATGTTGCACTTTACCAGGGAGACTTTGAGGGTGTCCTTGTAACATTTTCGCTGCCCACCTTGGGTTAGTTTGCCGTGAAAGAGCTCCACATGGAGCAATTGGTTGGGAGCCTCGTGTCTGGCATGCGAACTGTGTGGCCTGCCCAGCGAAGCTGATCAAGTGTGGTCAGTGCTTCAATGCTAGGGATGTTAGCCTGTCCTCCCTGGGGAGTTGCAGGATCTAAAAATCAGGAAGAACTACATATGGAGGTGGTGTGCCCTCATCAGAGGCAACAATTAAGTCGGAAGCTCCTTTCAGCAGCCAAAAAAGACACTGGTGCTTCCATTAAATTGCTATTGGGGCTCATGGTAATGAGCCATGGATTCAGCTTTGACTATATCCCACTAAACTCATCCCAAATACTGGACAAAAACAAATTATTGTGAAATAGAAGTTGAATAAAAATTGGGGGAGAAAGGAAAGAAATAACCAGGCTAGAGTCAAAATTCAAAGTCTTCTGAATCAAGGTGAACATTAGATCTGATGTTTACCTCATGTTTCATTTCTTAGGCCTTTGTCAACATGTAACTCCACACCACAAATCATGTACTCTAAAATGAAGGTCAGCATGATTGGTCTTGGGTTAGTAGCTGCCTTTCCTTGCATGGATAATGGAATACAATGGTCACATCTATTAACAGAAAAGTTTGGTCGGCAGTAGATTTTATGGAGTGCCTTAAGAAAGGAGGTGGCGCAGAGGTTTACGGTGAGAATTCCAAAGCTAAGCCTAGGCATCTGAAGGCACAGCCATCAATGATGGAGCACAAAAAGTCAGGGACACAAGAATTCACAATTGGAGTAACAAAGATCTCAGTAGGGCTGGAGAAGGTTACAGATAGGGATGGGCAAGGCCAGAGGGATTTGAACACAAGGACGAGAATTTTTTTTAAATAAGAGGCTTTGCTGGGCCAGGAGCCAATGTAGGTCATCGAGCACTCAGGTGATGGGACTTGGAGCTAGTTACAAGATGGGCAGCAATGTATTGGCTGAGCTCAAGGTTACTGAGAGGGTAAGGTGGGAGACTGGCCAAGAGAGCATTGGATTAGTTGAGTCTACAGGCAACAACGGTATTGATTAGGATTTCAGTATCAGATGAGCTGAAACTCTTTTTGGAGTTTATCTGCAAAACAAAACACATTAAACCGTGCCACCCGACCTGGGTGACACACCAGACATTTAATTCTTTTTGAAGTTTATCTGCAAAACAAAACACATTAAACCGTGCCACCCGACCTGGGTGACACACCAGACATTTAAGCTGGGGTAGAGATGGAGCAGGTGGTCTTGGCGATGAAGTGGATATGGGGTTGGAAGCTAAAGGTTAAATAGAAGTCACAGTTGAGAACAATCTGGTTCAGCCTCAAAGGCCAGGAATGGAGTCAATGGATAGGGAACATGGTTTGTGGCAGGGACCGAAGACAATGGCTTAGATTTTCCCAATATTTAATTGGAGGAAATTTCTGCTCATCCAATACTGGATGTCAGATAAGCAGCATGACAAATCAGCATACATGTGGAACTTGACATTGTCATGGGACAGAATGCAGGAGTGGGAAGAGAAGCCATTGCAGGCAATACTCTGGCTACCACTGGAATAGATAAGAATGGAACTAGAGGGTGACTGGAGTTCACAACACCATTTCATCATCAGTGCAGAAACAAAATAATCTGCATGCACACTAAAGATACCAAGTTTTACAATTTTCAGCCAGAGAACTAGATAAATCATAGGGTACCAACAGCTTAAGAGCCCCTTTTCTATTATGCATTACAGCAGGTTAACTAATTTCTACTCAAGTACATTGACATCCCCTTAAATACTATTTTTTTTTTTTACACAAGCAAATTTTTTTTAAAAAGAAAAGCAAGTCTAACCAGTCACGATACCTCTTCTGTAAAACAAGTTTAAATAGTCGTAATTTAGTGCCTTCTGAACATCTACACATTAGTCAAAGCTGATAAGATACAACTTTTGACAACACAGCCCTACGTTCTTCAAATGCAAGTCGTGTAACATTTTAAATAAAATCAAGTGTCCTTCATGAGTGAAGGGTTAAAGTCGGCAACAAATCAAATCGACTAATTAATTATGGAAGATTCCTCAATTGGTGTATGGTTGTAGTTCACAGCATAAAGGGTAAAACATTGGATTGTGAACAACGTGACAACAAACTTGTTGACTTCAAACACCATATCTTAGCAAAAGTGGAAGTAGAACAGAAAACGCTTACAACGTGGATAAATGTGCTTTATTGGGAAATCCATATCCGAGAAGATAACTTTGCAAAGATCAGAAACGCATAAATCAGAAACGCATGGGAGCGAGATCAATCGATTGAAGTATCGTCAAAAGTAGAAAAAAAAATGATGAGTAAATAATGATTTGCAGCTAAAAGGTTTAAAATAGTAACTGAACACTGTAGTTGCCAATGTTTGGTGTGGAAACAGATTGCTAGAAGTAACGGTTTATTTCGACTAACGACGCAGAGAAAATCCTTGCCTTTATTCGCCTCCTCGGTTCGGACTGGTTTTATAGAAAAAGTTGACAACAGGTAATTTAATAATGTATGCAGAAACAATTTTTGCTGCAGACATTTAACACCTCATAGTTGAAAGAAACGTGCTAAACTAGTTTCCCTTCCCAGGGGAGCGCGAAAACTCATCCGCCATTTTAAAACGCATCTCTCCCCGACACATATTTGCTCCAGCTGAAAATTTCGGACCTCTCCGCAACATGCCGTTTCCTCAGTCGTCACTCGCTTGTCTTTCTCCGCCGCTGTACTCGAAAAGGTCGCCCCGACCGCCAACGCTCATAGGCGACTCTTCCTCACCCCCACCCCCCGCCTTTGTCTCTGTGTCCGCCATGTTAAGGAGGGATCCGACAACCGTTAAAGGGACGGCTTGCATTTGAACACTGGAGCTGGTTACGAACTCGCGCTCCTAACTTCCGAGACTCTACACCCCTTTCTCCGGGCTCCTTACCCTTGATACGGAAGGACCGATTCTCTCCCGCGAGCTGCGTCGCGTGCAGTCTCCCGAAACGTGCAGAATAACCTGTCCATTGCCCGCAAGCGCATTGAGCCGACCCATCCGAACTACGCATATGCCAGCGGTGAAGCGAAGCGGCCTGCGCACGCGCACCGCAGTCCCGCTTCGCTCGGGAAAAATCGCGCCAACGGTACCGCCGCGCATGCGCGCGCTCTTCGCACGTTCGGCCGTCAAGCATGAATTGTTTTCAAATAAGCCAGTCACAAGAGCAGTTACAGAGGCTTTAATGGAGTGAGGGGGGAGGAGAGTCAAAATACCACAGTTGTAACGGGACAAGCTGGGACCCGCAAACGCTGTTCCGATCAGTGTTACGGCCGACCTTGTACCGAAGATCGGATCTCTGAACGGCAGTCGAGAGTAGAATGGCGAAGTGCGGAAAACCTGCCAGCAGCGCCCAAGCTTTAAACAGGTTGTACTTTGACTGTTCGCCAGTGGAGACCCTTGTGGACGGGCTTCGGTCAAGACAATGTCATTTACTTTTTTTCCCAGATTTACAATAGAAAACACTTTGGAAAAAAATTCACTCGTGCAGTGAACCAAGAGTTTGAGAGTGCGAGGGAGACGGCGGCCGAGAAACTGGGGGGCGGGGGGAAGAAATTGGGTTTGGGTGACGATCGAGGACGAGTGCCGAAAGCGTGAAGTGTGGCGGGAGTTGGTGTGGGGATTCAAGACTTACACTTTAAACTCTTTTATTCAGTCATAAAACTAATTTTAAAATCCTCCTCACCCCCGAGTGCGTGCAGGTGACCTGATCCGGAGGGAACTGCGTCCCCATGGACAGTGCTATCCGCCATTTTGAGGCGCGCCGCCTTTCCGAGCCGGGGAGGCAGCCCCACAAAGCGCCACTCCGCTCGCTGCCCTGCCCGCGGCAGCCCAGCCACGCGGCCCAAGTCGGCTTCCCAACCGTCGTCTGCTTTCCCAGCTGCTCAGTTCACCCCCGCCCGCCCCATTCCATATCTCGGTGTTTTCCCCTCTCCCCGCCCCCCTCCTTGAGTCCGCCATGTTGAGAGAGCAGCCCTTTGTGCAGAGAAAGGGATCCAGCCGCCATTACAGGCGGCGGCGGCTTCTTTTATTTTTAACGGCTTGCGAGCTCGTCAAAAAATGCCTCGCTGATCCCTTACCGTTATCCAACGCGAAGCTAACTGCCACCCCGGATCTGATCGATTCGCTGTGCGTGCGAGCGGCGCTCCTGCTCTCCCAAGCGGCGGCGGCTGAGTTCTTCAACCACACTGAGGTACTCAGCGGCTTCTTCTCACGCATGCGTCCTTCGGCAGAGTTGCCCCCACCCCACTGCGCATGTATGTAAGTGAAACGTTGGTCTAAACAACTCGATCCGCGCATGCGTTTGGGTTTTATTTAAAAGAGTGATGTACTGACTACGCATGCGTGGTTTTCCGAACGGTCGCAAACGCGCCAAGGGCAGTACATGCAAAGTACGCACGCTCTCAGCCTTCAGCAGCGTTCTATTCTAGAATAACCCATGAGGAGACAGTGGGTTGCCCCAGCGTCATCAACCCAAAACCAAACAAAAGCCTCCCATCCCTTTTAAAGGGGCACAACTAATAAGAAACTAAGCTGTAAAACAAAGGAAAGAAATACTTGCGTTTATATAGCGCCTTTCACAACCACTGGACGTCCCAAAACGCTTTATCGCCAATGATGTACCTTTTGGAGTGTTGTCACTGTTGTAATGTGGGAAACACAACAGCCAATTTGCGCACAACAACTCCCACAAACAGCTATGTGATAATGACCTGATAATCTGTTTTTGTTATGTTGATTGAGGGATAAATAATTGGCCAGGACAACAGGGATTACTCACCTGCTCTTCTTCAAAATAGTGCCATGGGTTCTTTTACATCTACCTGAGAGGGCAGATGGGGCCTCGGTTTAATGTCTCATCCAAAAGACGGCACCTCCGATAGTGCACCACTCCCTCAGAACTGCACGGAGTGTCAGCCCAGAAACATAAATATTAATATCACCATGTCTCTGCCCTATGCCTTGCGGTGTCCACCGGCCGTAGAGGGCCTCAGGGCACAGTGCTCCTTCTCCAGGACCACCTGAGCTCATACAAGGCCTCGAAAGTGAGGCAATCAGCCAAAGTGATCACCTCTATGGGCCTTGTCCAACCTGGGCCAGGAGCAGATCCACAACGAGGTCTCCAGCAGTGTTAATCGGGAGCTGTCAAAGCTGTGAACATATCTGACCACTATTTTATAAGAAATGTTTCTTACTCAGATTGGACTGTTCCTGAACAATGCAGTGTAAAGTAAATTAAGCAATGATGTTTGCAAATGGAAATAAAACTTCACCCCAAAAAAATGGCTTGACAGCATTATTTCCCTCTTTTTTACTTAAAAAAACTCGTGATTCTCCCAGTTGTACTGTTCAAACCCACACTTGTGGGTAGTCAGCAATTTCTATTGGACAGCACTGGTCTAGCTGGAGCAGAGATGGAATGGAGTCCGTTTCTTGTTACCTGGCAACTGAGGGCAGAAAAATCAAGGGCCTGGGGCCAAAGGAGATGTTAATGGAACTGAGGCTGAGAGTGGCAATGTTTCTGGACTGAGATTAGGAATTAGGGTTGGGTGGAGGCCAGCAGGACTAGACTACCCATATGGGGAATTTCCCAAGTACCCCGCAAATGGTTCCACTGCGCAGTATTATTGGCATTCTCTTTTCTTCCAGGAGAATTGTAACAAGCTCCTTGCACTTTCAGTGGGGGGTGGGCGGAGGAAACACTCACCCCTGGAAGGCAGTGAATGTCAGGGCTGTATCTGTATATTTGCATTATTCCTGTATTCTATATTCCGAATACGATCAGTATGTACTTAGGATTTTCTCATCAGAATTTCTTCAGATATAGGTAAAACATTTGTGTTTTCATTTGACAGCTACATTTCACATATTCACCCATCTGAATAATGGCTTCCTTGAGTTTTAATGCTGTCAGTCCTTTTTTATTGCTGGATGGGTTGGGTGGGATTACAAATTGATAGTCCTGTCATACTCTGCAAATGTCATGTATGTAACCTTCATGTAACTGTAACCTTCATAACAACATTGCACACTGTATACACCTAAGAAATGCACACCTTGACCACAGGGGGTAAACTTGTGGGAGACACACCTCACCAGGTTATCCAGGTATATAAAGGGAGGTCCCACACATGGTCATCACTTCTTGGTCCTGTGAATAAAAGTTCAGGTCACAGAGTGACCTTGTCTGCAGAATGTGCCTCGTGTTAATTTATAGTAGTGTGTAAGGACATTACAGATACTTGTGTTATTAATCAATTGTATGCGCCATTGAAAAAAAGTGAGTTATTAAATAACTGGAGCATTTATAGTTGGCAACAATGCTGCCCATTCACAAAGTATAGGACTACTATATTTTTTAATACTATTCCTATTATCCCAAGATTACAACCCTAAATTATATCTACAGAATCACACCAATTGCATTGGTGGTCATTTTCCAACATTCTATAGAGTCTGGATCAGTTCCTAGGGATTGGAGGGTAGCTAATGTAACCCCACTTTTTTAAAAAAGGAGGGAGAGAGAAAACACAGAATTATAGACCGGTTAGCCTGACATCGGTAGTGGGGAAAATGTTGGAATCAATTATTAAAGCACATTTGGAAAGCAGTGACAGGATCAATCAGTCCAAGTCAGCATGGATTTATGGACGGTAAGAGAAGGGATAACCAGCCATGGATAACCAAGGAAATAAAGAAAAGTATCAAATTAAAAACCAATGCGAAAAGGTGGCCAAGGTTAGTGGGAAACTAGAAGATTGGGATAATTTTAAACGACAGCAAAGAATGACTAAGAAAGCAATAAAGAAAGGAAAGATAGATTACGAAAGTAAACTTGCGCAAAACATAAAAACAGATAGTAAAAGCTTTTACCGATATATAAAATGGAAGAGAGTGACTAAAGTAAATGTTGGTCCCTTAAAAGATGAGAAGGGGGATTTAATAATGGGAAATGTGGAAATGGCTGCGACCTTAAACAATTATTTTGCTTCGGTCTTCACAGTGGAAGACACAAAAATCATGCCAAAAATTGTTGGTCACGGGAATGTGGGAAGGGAAGACCTTGAGACAATCACTATCACTAGGGGGGTAGGCTAATGGGACTCAAGGTAGACAAGTCCCCTGGTCCTGATGAAATACATCCCAGGGTATTAAAAGAGATGGTGGAAGTTATAGCAGATGCATTCGTTATAATCTACCAAAATTCTCTGGACTCTGGGGAGGTTGGAAAGCAGTTAATGTAACGCCTCTGTTTAAAAAGGGGGCCAGACAAAAGGCAGGCAACTATAGGCCGGTTAGTTTAACATCTGTAGTGGGGAAAATGCTTGAAGCTATCATTAAGGAAGAAATAGCAGGACATCTAGATAGGAATAGTGCAATCAAGCAGACGCAACATGGATTCATGAAGAGGAAATCGTGTTTAACTAATTTACTGGAATTCTTTGAGGATATAACGAGCATGGTGGATAGAGGTGTACCAATGGATGTGGTGTATTTAGATTTCCAAAAGGCATTCGATAAGGTGCCACACAAAAGGTTACTGCAGAAGATAAAGGTACGCGGAGTCAGAGGAAATGTATTAGCATGGATCGAGAATTGGCTGGCTAACAGAAAGCAGAGAGTCGGGATAAATGGGTCCTTTTCGGGTTGGAAATCGGTGGTTAGTGGTGTGACACTGGGACCACAACTGTTTACAATATACATAGATGACCTGGAAGAGGGGACAGAGTGTTGCATGACAAAATTTGTAGATGACACAAAGATTAGTGAGAAAGCGGGTTGTGTAGAGGACACAAAGAGGCTGCAAAGAGATTTAGATAGGTTAAGCGAATGAGCTAAGGTTTGGCAGATGGAATACAATGTCGGAAAATGTGAGGTCATCCACCTTGGGAAAAAAAAACAGTAAAAGGGAATATTATTTGAATGGGGAGAAATTACAACATGCTGCAGTGCAGAGGGACCTGGGGGTCCTTGTGCATGAATCCTAAAAAGTTAGTTTGCAGGTGTAGCAGGTAAACATAGAAACATAGAAAATAGGTGCAGGAGTAGGCCATTCAGCCCTTCGAGCCTGCACCGCCATTCAATAAGATCATGGCTGATCATTCCCTCAGTACCCCTTTCCTGCTTTCTCCCCTTGATCCCTTTAGCCGTAAGGGCCATATCTAACTCCCTCTTGGATATATCCAATGAACTGGCATCAACAACTCTCTGCGGCAGGGAATTCCATAGGTTAACAACTCTCTGAGTGAAGAAGTTGCTCCTCATCTCAGTCCTAAATGGCCTACCCTTTATCCTAAGACTATGTCCCCTGGTTCTGGACTTCCCCAACATCGGGAACATTCTTCCCGCATCTAACCTGTCCAGTCCCGTCAGAATCTTATACGTTTCTATGAGATCCCCTCTCGTCCTTCTAAACTCCAGTGAATAAAGGCCCAGTTGATCCAGGCTCTCCTCATATGACAGTCCAGCCATCTCTAGAATCAGTCTGGTGAACCTTCGCTGCACTCCCTCAATAGCAAGAACGTCCTTCCTCAGATTTGGAGACCAAAACTACACACAATATTCCAGGTGAGGACTCACTAAGGCCCTGTACAACTGCAGTAAGACCTTCCTGCTCCTATACTCAAATCCCCTAGCTATGAAGGCCAACATACCATTTGTCTTCTTCACCACCTGCTGTACCTGCATGCCCACTTTCAGTGACTGATGAACCATGACACCCAGGTCTCGTTACACCTCCCCTTTTCCTAATCTGCCGCCATTCAGATAATATTCTGCCTTCATGTTTTTGCCACCAAAATGGATAACCTCACATTTATCCACATTATACTGCATCTGCCATGCATTTGCCCACTCACCTAACCTGTCCGAGTCACTCTGCAGCCTCTTGGCGTCCTCCTCACAGCTCACACCGCCACCCAGCTTCGTGTCATCCGCAAACTTGGAGATATTACAGTCAATTCCTTCATCCAAATCGTCAATATATACTGTAAAGAGCTGAGGTCCCAGCACTGAGCCCCGTAGCACCCCACCAGTCACTGCCCGCCATTCCGAAAAGGATCCGTGCATCCTGACTCTCTGCTTCCTGTCTGCCAACCAGTCCCTCATCCACATCAGCACATCACCCCCAATACCATGCGCCTTGATTTTGCACACTGATCTCTCGTGCGGGACCCCGTCAAAAGCATCCTGAAAGTCCAAATACACCACATACACTGGTTCTCCCCCGTCCACTCCGCGTTACATCCTCAAAAAATTCCAGAAGATTCGTCAAGCATGATTTCCCTTTCATAAATCCATGCTGACTTGGTCCGATCCTGTCACTGCTTTCCAAATGCGCTGCTATTTCATCCTTAATGATTGATTCCAACATTTTTCCCACTACTGATGCCAGGCTAACCGGTCTATAATTACCCATTTTCTCTCTCCCTCCCTTTTTAAAAAGTGGTGTTACATTAGCTACCCTCCAGTCCATCGTAACTGATCCAGAGTCGATAAATTGTTGGAAAATGATCACCAATGCATCCACTATTTCTAGGGCCACTTCCTTAAGTACTCTGGGATGCAGACTATCAGGCCCCGGAGATTTATCGGCCTTCAATTCCATCAATTTCCCTAACACAATTTCCTGCCTAATAAGGATATCCTTCAGTTCCTGCTTCTCACTAGACCTATTGTCCCCTAGTACAATCGGAAGGTTATTTGTGTCTTCCTTCGTGAAGACAGAACCGAAGTATTTGATCAATTGGTCTGCCATTTCTTAGTTCCCCATTATAAATTCACCTGAATCCAACTGCAAGGGACCTACGTTTGTCTTCATTAATCTTTTTCTCTTCACATATTTATAGAAGCTTTTGCAGTCAGTTTTTATGTTCCCTGCAAGCTTCCTCTCGTACTCTATTTTCCCCCTCTTAATTAAACCCTTAGTCTTCCTCTGTTGAATTCTAAATTTCTCCCAATCCTCAGGTTTGTTGCTTTTTCTAGCCAAATTATATGCCTCTTCCTTGGCTTTAACACTACCCTTAATTTCCCTTGTTAGCCACGGTTGAGCCACCTTCCCCGTTTTATTTTTACTCCAGATTGGGATGTACAATTATTGAAGTTGATCCATGTGATCTTTAAATGTTTGCCATTGCTTATCCACTGTCAACCCTTTAAGTATCATTTGCCAGTCTATTCTGGCCAATTCACGCCTCATACCATCGAAGTTACCTTTCCTTAAGTTCATGACTCCGGTCGAGATGCTGCCTGACCTGAACGCACCGCCCCTTTAATTCATAGCCCTTCTAATTGCCCACAATTCCTTGCAAACTCCACAGCCTCGCTCCCAAAAGCTGGAAGAAGCCGCAAAGATGCTCCTAATTTGCTGTCTCTCTCCACATTCTCTGAGTATTTCCAGCATTTTCTGCCCCTCATTTCAGATTCCCAGCATCGGCAATGCTTCGGCTTTTGTGTTATGAAAGAGAGCCCGCCGCCCGAGAACTCCGCCAGAGGCCGTCGGCAAACAAGAGCAACCCGACCACAAATAAACACAATGCCGGCGAAATGTCCCCCCGCCCTGCCCCCGGAGGCCCACCAGCTACCCCCCGCCGAGCACCCTGCCAGCAAGCGAAGCAAAAAAACTGGACTCCAGACTCGCCCGACCACAGGAACTGCACCTGCAAACAACAAGTCCGCTGAGGGACAAGCCGCCCACAAAGTGGAAAACCCTGCGCTCATCCACCAAACACAAACCGAAGCAAAAGCCCTTGGTGCTGGGCACCCACGACAAGCCGAGAATGGAAGCCACGGAGCAGCCGCCGGAGGCGACACCCCCCCGCTGGCTCCGCCGCCCCGATCCACAAACCCCCCCCGATCCCCCCGGCGGCGTCTCCAACGCCGGCGCCGCCGACGAAAGTGAGGAGATCCAGCGGACCCCCACCAGGACCACCCATGCGAATGGTCAGGAAGGCGAATCGAATGTTGGCCTTCATTGTGAGAGGGATGGAGTACAAAAGCAGGGAGGTCCTGCTGCAACTGTACAGGGTATTGGTGAGGCCGCACCTGGAGTACTGTGTGCAGTTTTAGTCACCTTACTTAAGGAAGGATATACTAGCCTTGGAGGGGGTACAGAGATGATTTACTAGGCTGATTCCGGAGATGAGGGGGTTACCTTATGATGATAGATTGAGTAGACTGGGTCTTTACTCATTGGAGTTCAGAAGGATGAGGGGGGATCTTATAGAAATATTTAAAATAATGAAAGGGATAGACAAGATAGAGGCAGAGAGGTTGTTTCCAATGGTCGGGGAGACTAGAACTAGGGGGCACAGCCTCAAAATACGGGGGGAGCCAATTTAAAACTGAGTTGAGAAGGAATTTCTTCTCCCAGAGGGTTGTGAATCTGTGGAATTCTCTGCCCAAGGAAGCAGCTGAGGCGAGCTCATTGAATGTATTCAAATCACAGATAGATAGATTTTTAACCAATAAGGGAATTAAGGATTATGGGGAGTGGGCGGGTAAGTGGAGCTGAGTCCACGGCCAGATCAGCCATGATCTTTTTGAATGGCGGAGCAGGCTCGAGGGGCTAGATGGCCTGTTCCTAATTCTTATGTAAAGGGATATCATGCTTGACAAATCTTCCAGAATTTTTTGAGGATGTAACTAGTAGAATGGACAAGGGAGAACCAGTGGATGTGATGTATTTGGACTATCAAAAGACTTTTGACAAGGTCCCACACAAGAGATTAGTGTGCAAAATTAAAGCACATGGTATTGGGGGTAATGTATTGATGTGGATGGAGAACTGGTTGGCAAACAGGAAGCAAAGAGTAGGAATAAACGGGTCCTTTTCAGAATGGCAGGCAGTACAAGTGGGGTACCGCAAGGTTCAGTGCTGGGACCCCAGCTATTTACAATATACATTTGGACAAAGGAATTGAATGTAATATCTCCAAGTTTGCAGATGACACTAAGCTGGGTGGCAGTGTGAGCTGTGAGGAGGATGCTAAGAGGCTGCAGGGTGACTTGGACAGGTTAGGTGAGTGGGGAATTGCATGGCAGATGCAATATAATGTGGATAAATGTGAGGTTATCCACTTTGGTGGCAAAAACACGAAGGAAGAATATTATCTGAATGGTGACAGATTAATTAAAGGGGAGGTGCAACAAGACCTGGGTGTCATGGTACATCAGTCATTGAAAGTTGGCATGCAAGTACAGTAGGCGGTGAAGAAAGCAAATGGCATGTTGGCCTTCATAGCGAGAGGATTTGAGTATAGGAGCAGGGAGGTCTTACTGCAGTTGTACAGGGCCTTAGTGAGTCCTCACCTGGAATATTGTGTACAGTTTTGGTCTCCTAATCTGAGGAAGGACATTCTTGCTATCGAGTTGTGCAGCGAAGGTTCACCAGCACCAGACTAATTCCCGGGATGGCAGGACTGACATATGAAGAAAGACTAGATCGACTAGGCTTATATTCACTGGAATTTAGACGAATGAGAGGGGATCTCATAGAAACAGATAAAATTCTGATGGGATTGGACAGGTTAGGTGCAGGAAGAATGTTGCCGATGTTGGGGAAGTCCAGAACCAGGGGTCAGAGTCTAAGGATAAGGGATGAGCCATTTAGGACTGAGAGGAGGAGAAACTTCTTCACTCAGAGAATTGTGAACCTGTGGAATTCTCTACCACAGAAAGTTGTTGAGGCCAGTTCGTTAGATATATTCAAAAGGGAGTTAGATGTGGCCCTTACAGCTAAAGGGATCAAGGCGTATGGAGAGAAAGCAGGAATTGGGTACTGAAGTTGCATGATCAGCCATGATCATATTGAATGGTGCTGCAGACTCGAAGGGCCGAATGGACTACTCCTGCACCTGTTTTCTATGTTTAATACTTTCTGGGCATTGTAGTGCTTACTGTTCGCAACCTCAATGTCTTATTTGATGCCAATCTGAGAAATCGACCCCATATCCTCACAAATACCACCTACTTCCACCTGCGTAATATCATCCATCTCTGTCCCTGCCTCAGCCATCTGCCGCCACAACTCTCATGCATGCTGTTGTTACCTCCAAACTTGACTAATCTAAAAGGCTCTCCTTGCTGGCCTCCCTTTCTCCACCCTCTCTAAACTTCAGCTTATCGAAACATAAGAAATAGAAGCAGGAATTGGCCATTTGACCCCTCGAGCCTGCTCCGCTGCTTCTCATATCCTATCCTGGACCAAGTCCTGTTCACTCACCACCCCCACGCTCGCTCAGCATTAGTTCCCAGTCCACCAATGCCTTCAATATGAAATTCTCATCCTCGTGTTAAAATCCCTTCATGGCCTTACCCTTACCAGCTCTATAATGTCCTCCACCCCACAACCCTCCATTGTACTCAATGTAAGGAGTATAGTGAATAAGGTGGATGAGCTGAGAGCACAGGTAGACACTTGGGAGTATGACATTATAGCCATTACAGAGACGTGGCTGAAAGAGGGGCAGGTTTGGCAGCTCAATATTCCTAGATACAGGATTTTTTAGACAGGACAGAGAGGGGATAGAAAACAGGGGGAGTGGTTGCGGTATTGATTAAAGAAACTATTACAGCTGTGCGGAGGGATGATATGTTAGAGGGATCATCAAATGAGGCCATATGGGTCGAACTGAAAAATAAAAAAGGGGCGATCATACTGCTGGATGTGGGAGTGAGATAGAAGAGCAAATATGTAGGCAAATTTCTGTGAAGTCCAAAAACCATAGGGCAGTAATAGTAGGGACAAATATAGTGTGAAGGGTATAGAGGGTGAGGAATTCCGAAGATGCATTCAAGAGAACTTTTTGTGTCAGTATGTAACAAGCCCAAAAAGGGAGGGACGGTTCTGGATTTAGTTTTGGGGAATGAAGCTGGGCAGGTGGAGGGGGCATAAGTGGGAGAGCACTTGGGTGCCAGTGACCATAATTCAGTCAGATTCAAGGTAGTTATGCATAATGACAAGGATAGACCAGGAATAAAAGTCGCAAATTGGGGAAAAGCTAACTTTGCTAAGTTGAGAAGTGATTTGGCCACAGTGGACTGGAAACAGCTACTTGAAGGTAATCCGTGTCGGAACAGTGGGAGGCATTCAAGGAGGCAATCCGAGGGTGCAGGCCAAACATGTGCCCTTAAAGAAAATGGGTGGGATCAACAATTCTAGAGCCCCCTTGATGTCTAGGGACCTACAGAGGAGGATAAAGAAAAAAAGGGAAGCTTATGTCATATCCCGATGGCTAAATACTGTAGAATCTCTGGAGGAATCTAGGAAGTTCAGAGGTGAAATTAAAAAGTATATTAGGAATACTAACGGAAAACAAGAAAAATTCTTGGCAAGTATCAAGGAATACCCAAAGATGTTCTATAAATATATTAAGAGCAAGAAGATAACTAAAGAAAGGGTACGGCCTATTACAGACCATGAGGGTGATCTGTGTGTGGAAGATGTGAGTATGCTTCTCAATGAATACTTTGCGTCTGTTTTCACAAAGGAAAGGGGCAATATAGATACTGTTATTGAGGAGGAGTGTGTAACTCTGGATGAAATACACATATGCGAGAGAGGAGGTATTAAGGGGTTTAGCAGCTTTGAAAGTGGATAAGACCCCAGGCCCAGATGAAATGCATCCCAGGCTGTTGAGTGAAGCAAAAGAGGAAATAGCAGAGGCTTTGGCCATCGTTTTCCAGTCCTCTTTGGATTCAGGCATGGTGCCGGAGGACTGGAGGACTGCTAACGTGGTGGGAAAATTATTGGAGAAAATCCTGAAGGACAGGATAAATCTACATTTAGAAAGTCAAGGATTAATCAGGGACAGTCAGCACGGATTTGTTAAGGAAAGATCGTTTGACTAACCTGATTGAATTTTTCGAGGAGGTAACCAGGAGGGTCGATGAGGGTAGTGCGTACGATATAATGTATATGGATTTTAATAAAGATTTTGATAAGGTCCCACATGGCAGAATCACGAAGGCAAAAGCCCATGGGATCCAGGGCAAAGTGGCAAGTTGGATCCGAAACTGACTTAGAGATAGGAAGCAAAGGGTAATGGTTGATGGATGTTTTTGTGACTAGAAGGATGCTTCCAGTGGGGTTCTGCTGGGCTCAGTAATGGGTCCCTTGCTTTTTGTGGTATGCAGGTATGCAGGTACAGCAAGTAATCAGGAAGGCAAATGGTATGTTGGCCTTTATTGCAAGGGGGATAGAGTATAAAAGCAGAGAAGTCCTGCTACAACTGTATAGGGTATTGGTGAAGCCACACCTGGAGTACTGCATACAGTTTTGGTCTCCATATTTAAGGAAGGATATACTTGCATTCTGGAGATGAAGAGGTTGACTTATGGGGATAGATTGAGTAGGTTGGGCCTATACACATTGGAATTCAGAAGAATGTGAGGTGATTTTATTGGCACTTATAAGATAATGAGGGGGCTCGACAAGGTGGATACAGAGAGGATATTTCCATTCATAGGGGAAACTAAAACTAGGGGACATAGTCTCAGAATAAGGGGCTACCCATTTAAAACTGAGATGAGGAGAAATTTCTTCTCTTGGAGGGTTGTAAATCTATGGAATTCTCTGCACCAGAGAACTGTGGAGGCTGGGTCATTCAATATATTTAAGGCAGAGATAGACAGTTTTTTGAGTGATATGGGAGCAAAGGATTATGGGGAGCGGACAGGGAAGTGGAGCTGAGTCCATGATCAGATCAGCCATGATCTTATTGAATGGCGGAGCAGGCTCGAAGGGCCAAGTGGCCTACTCCTGCTTCTCTTTCTTATGTTCTTACATCAATGATCTAAATTTGAATATAGATGGGTATGATTAAGAAGTTTGCAGATGACACTAAAATTGACTGCGTGGCTAATAATGAAGAGGAAAATCGTGGACTGCAGGAGGATATCAATTTACTGGTCAGGTGGGCAGAACAGTGGCAAATGGAATTTAATTCAGAGAAGTGTGAGGTTATGCACTTGAGGAGGGCTAATAAGGAAAGGGTATACACTTTAAACGGTAGGCCACTTAGAAGTGTAGATGAACAAAGGGACCTTGGAGTGCTTGTCCACAGATCCCTGAAAGTAGCAGGTCAGGTGGATAAGGTGGTTAAGAAGGCATACAGAATGCTTGTCTTTATTGGCCGAGGCATAGAATACAAGAGCAGGGAGGTTATACTTAAATTGTATAAACACTGGTTAGGCACCAGCTGCACTGCGTGCAATTCTGGTTGCCATATTATAGGAAGGACGTGATTGCACTGGAGAGGGTGCAGAGGAGATTTAGGATAATGCTGCCTGGAATGGAGAATCTTAGCAATGAGGACAGATTGGATAGGTTGGGTTTGTTGTCATTGGATAAGAGGAGGCTGAGGGAAGACCTCATTGAGGTATATAACATTTTGAGGGGCCTGGATATATGGATAGCAAGGGCCCATTTACCTTGGTGGAGGGGTCAATTACGAGGGGACATAGGTTTAGGGTGGTTGGTCGAAGGTTCAGAGGGGATTTGAAGTGAAGCTTCACACAGAGAGTTGTGGGGGTCTGGAACTCGCTGCCTGGAAGGGTGGTGGAGGCAGAAACCCTTGCCACATTTAAAAGGTGCTTGCATGGGCACTTGAAGTGCCGTAATCTGTTAAGTGGGACTAGACTGGATAACCTCTTGATTGGCGCAGACACGATGGTAAGTACTTCAGGGAATCTAATACGGCCAGAGAGATCTCCTGGACTAGTTTCAATTGGCTGGATGGGTCAGAGAGGAATATTCCAAGATTTGTTTTTCCCCAATTGGCCTGGGTTTTTATCTTTTTTTGCCTTTCCCAGGAGATCGCATGTCTCCGGGTGGGGTGGAGTGTAAAATGTTGCGATACATGGGGTATCGCGATTGTGTGGGGCGGACTGCTCTTTACCTGTACGCCATTGTTCATTGTTCATAGGTGTATATGTAACTTTCAGGGTTGCTGACCGGGGGCCGTGTGGCTCTTTGTTCGCTGACACGGACAAGCTTGGCCGAAATGGCCTCTTTCTGCGCTATAAATTTCTATGTTTCTAATTCTGCATTCCACCAACACGGGCTTCTACCCCCAAACTCCTTTCGCCTCACCATTGACGGCAATGCCTACAGCCATCTAGGCCCTAAGATCTGGAATTCCCTCGTGTCCTTTAAGACCCTCCATAAAACCTACCTCTTTCAATCACTCCTCCTAATATCTCCTTCTTTCGCTCAGTGTCAATTTCATGTCTGATTACACTTCTGGGAAATGCCTTGGGACATTTCCTACGTTGAAGGCGCTATATAAATGCAAGTTGCTGCTTTGTTGTTGTCACAGAGTGACACTGGTCTATTATGGGCACTGTGGTCCATTAACTGGTTGAGCCTCTTTAGTGAAGTCCAAGATAACTCTGGAAACAAAGCAGAATTCTGATCTCAGGGCCCCTTAAGAGGGGCAAACCTATGGAGAAAATTGTTGTTGCAGAGATTTGCAACTCCACAGATGTAACTATTGATCGGTTTAATGTTTTTTTTTAGTGATAAACCAAATGGCCACCAAAGTCAGTTTCAAAAATAGGTTTGTTACTTCATTGGTTGATTTATGGTGTTGGTTTTTCATTGGTAGGCTTGTCCTGCTGTGTTATCATACTACAGGCATCAGCATTGTTCAGTAAATAGTTATTTGTTAATTTAGACTAATCGGGATATTCACCCATCACGCCTGTGCTCACTGACCTATATTGGCTCCCGGTTCAGGAGTTCTATGTTCAAATTCCTCCATGGTCTCGCCACTCCCTATTTCTTAACATCCTCCAACAACAACTTCCATTTAATGTAGTAAAACATCCCAAGTCACTTCACAGTGGTGTTATCAAACAAAATTTGACACCGAGCCACATAAGGAGATATTAAGGCAGATGACCAAAAGCTTTGTCAAAGAGGTAGGTTTTAATGAACATTTTAAAGGAGGAGGAGAGAGGTGGAGAGGTTTAGGGAGGGAATTCCAGAGCTCAGGTCTAGGCAGCTGAAGGCACGGCCACCAATGGTGGAGCAATTAAAATTTGTGATGTACAAGAGGCCAGAATTGGAAGAGAGCAGAGATCTCAAAGGACTGGAGGAGGTTAGGCTTCCTGCCCTACAACCCTCCAAGATCTCTGTGCAAGTTGTTGTTGTTCTCTACCACATGTACCTTTTGCATGTGCGACAGAACGTGACATCCTGCGTGTAATAAGAACATAAGAAATACGAGCATGAGTAGGCCATTTGGCCCCTCGAGCCTGCTCGGCCATTCAATACGATCATGGCTGATCTGATCTTGGCCTCAATTCCACTTCCCTGCATGCTCCCCATAATCCTTGACTCCCTTATCATTCAAAAATCTGCATATCTCCACCTTAAATGTATTCAATGACCCAGCCTCCACAGTTCTCTGGGGTAGAGAATTCCACAGATTCATGGCCCTCTCAGAGAAGAAAATCCTTCTCATTTCCGTTTTAAATGGGCGACCCCTTATTCTGAAATGATGTAATAGATGTGGACTAGACACAGGACTTTTAATTGTATAGTTAAATGGTTATCCGGATTTTTTTCCCTCCTTGTTCTGTTTTTTCCCCCTCCATATCAATGTAAGAAGGGTATGAATGTATCTATTTCTTTGTTCATGACTTTATCTCCACTCACTGCATTGCCTCCCACACGTTTGTCTGGCTACACTGCTGTAGCATTTTGCTACTTCTGCTGTAAGTCTCAATTCTACTCCCAGTTGTTCAGTGATTCCACACCTGCCTCTCTGAATTCTGCCTGGTGATTCCACTCCTAGTCATCTCTCACACTGACAGCTGTTCTCCCCTGACTGCTGTTCCAGTTTATTTAATTAAATTTTCAAAAGAATAAATGGTACATTTAAATGTAAAACTGAATACCCCACTGCTATTACATACTTAATGGCAAAATGTTATAAATATTAAAGTTTTCAACTATTAATTATTACTGTGATTTAAAAAAAAATTATTAGCGGGTTTCAGATTCCTTTTCTAAGAGCCCAATTCGTTGAGGGCGAAAGATATCTGATATGGGAAATGGAATCTCCGAGTTCGTTCTGCTGTTGATGCTGACGTGAAGCTGAATTTAAAGCACTTTGTCATGCATAATGGAAGGAGCTTTTGACAAAATCCGGCCGGTATTTTATCTGTCTGAGTTTCCTTGATGCTGGTAGGAGGAGCAAAAAGTAGAAAAAAAGTTCCATACTCAAGTTCTGACGAGCAGAAGATTTGCTACCCTAGTACATGTTACTGAGCTGTTCTTGAAGCCTCAGAATCTTTTCACTTCCTCCATTGGAGGAGAGCTTACATTTCTTCCCTTTTTTAAAATTAATTCTTATTTCTCTGAGCACATAAAACAGGAATAGATTAATAGCATGTTTCCTATTAATGCTCAGGCAGATAGATTAATACATTTTCTTCCTCCAGCCCAAGTGTTTATTTTCCAATTATAATTTCACTTCTTCTGAAGTACTCGTTTGGATTTAACAGTGACAAGTGTCAGCTTGACTATGTTGGTACTACTCTTGTTTCTGTATCAGAAGGCTGTTGGCTCAAACTTCATAGAACTTGAGCACATGATCGAGGCTGACACTTCGTTGCAAACTTCAGTGTCAGTCTCAGACTGAGGGAGCACAGCATTGTTGGATATGTTGATTTTAAGTGCAATGTTAAACCCTGTCTGCCTCTCTTCTGATAGTTCAGTTGCATGCAAAACATCTCTTAGCCCCACCACCACCAGATTAACTAACAATGCATCCCATTGCTGTTTTGGGGACTAGGAGGGAACAAGGATAAGGAGACGCCTGGGGTTAGGTGCTTGTGGGATGTACAGCAGGGGCCGGTCACTAAGGTAGGTTGGGGCAAGGCCATGGAGGGTACTGAAAACGAGGACAAGAATTTGAAGTCAACCTGCTGGGTTACTGGGAGCCATTGGAAGTTGGAGAGTGAAGGACTTAGTGCACGTAAGAGTGATGGACTTAGTGCAGGTAAGAATGCAGCATTTTAAAAGAGTTGGAGCTCTTGGAGCATTGAAGCTGGGAGAACAGCTAGGAGGACATTTGAAGTGATGAAATGCATGGACAATGGGTTCAGTGGAAGACTGGGAGAGTTAGGGGATGAGGCAGGTCATTCTGCAAAGGTGAAAGAAAGCTGTTTTTCTAACAGTGTGTACCAGTGAAGAAGCTGAATTTAGGGTCTGGATGTATGCCCATCTTCTGTGCCTCCAGACAGCCTGGGGGGGGGGGGGGGTTAAGACGAGATGCATGTAGGTACTGTCAAGAACCAAAAAGGATAGTTTTTTTTTCTGACATTAAGCTGGAAGATGTCAGACAGGCTGTTAGTGAGTTTAGCAACAGTCTTTGGATCAATGGAAGAGGCAGAAAGATAGAGCATGGCACTGTCAGCCTATTATGACATGGAATCTAACTTGTAATTGTGGATGACACTGTCAAGGGACAGCAGAACAGAGCTAAAGGCTAATGATGATCCCTCAGGGTAAACTGGAGGCCATGTAGAGGATTAGAACAAAGCTAATAACATCAACTTCACTTTGTTTTCTAAAATTTTTAGCATAATTAATAGTAAGAGCTACACATTGGATTTAGTCACAAAATGGGCAGTGTTGAGGCCTAACGAAGTTAAGCTGAGCCACCTGAAAATGGTCAAGGTAGCACGCATGATTTCAGTGTTAAAACTGACATTCATCGACATAACGTTCAACAGATGGACCAATATCGGGGCCAGTCTAATTCACAGTCATGTTTGCCACAGGTTTTTTCCACTACTTAAAGAGGATGTGCATTGATGTTGCAGTACCTCATTGTCAGGATGGTTGGGTTTGCAGCTCCCCAACAAACCCTTAGAAGAAAGTGAAGAAAAAAGAAGACCTGTACAACTCATGATGGCAGATCATCGTCCCAAGGGAGAGAGCCAGGATGAAGCTATAGAGGCACCGGTATTCATGGTGGAGAGAAGGCGGACAGTCTTATACCCACAAACTGGCAAGAAGCCCTCGTCCTATACGTCCCGAACCATGTAACAGGAGATTGCGGACCATGTGACAGTCCCAGGACCACTATCCAGTACAGAAAGAAGTTTAATGACCTCACATGGGTGGTCAAGGTCAGTGAGGTTTCAGCAAATGCCACATACCATCATCTGTACCACTAGCCTCACACACTGCTCAATGCACCACACTCCCAGCACTCACCTACCAACAATCTCTATCTATCACCACTCACACCTCACAATTGGAGCTTTACTTCACCCTCACATCCACATCTCATACCTTGCACTCACTGATAGCTATTCAACTATGGTAGCCACATCACCCAAACACATTGCACCACATACACTCACACACTTCTTTTTCCCTTGCAGGTCAAGCTGGCACATAATCACCGGGAGCAGCAACAGACAGGTTGGGGCCAGACGGTTGCACAGGACCTAAGGAGCGACAACTCAGAAAATTAGGTGCCACGTCGTCAACACCGTGACAACTGCCGAGGTTGAACCTTTTCGGGACAACAACGGTATTTTCATTCCTAATCCTTTTTCTCACATCACACTTCCCCTCAGCCCACAATCCTTTCTCACTTTCAAGCTACTCATGCTGTATGGATGCAGTTCTGGCTTCCCACTGCCCCCACCCCCCGCTTCTCGCTGCCCCCCCCTCCCCTCCACTCCCTTCACCATAACCCGACTCTTGTGCCTTTCTGCTTTCAGATAATCATAGGATTACATGGGATATACAGCACAGAAACAGACAATTTGGGCCAACCAGTCCATGCTGCCATTTATGCTCCACTCAAGCCTCCTCCAGCCTTTCCTTATCTAAATCTATCATCATAACCCTCTATTCCCTTCTCCCTCATATGCTTATTTAACCTCCCCTTAAATGCATCTATACTATTTCCCTCAGCTACTCCCTGTAGTAGCGAGTTCCAGATACTAACCACCCTCTGATAAAGAAGTTTCTTCTGAATTCCCTATTTGATTTGTTGGTGACTATGTTATATTGATGGCCTGTAGTTATGCTATTCCCCACAAGTGAAAACACTCTCTTTGTATCTACTCTATCAAAACGTTTCATCATTTTAAAGATCTCTTAGGTCACCCTTCAGCCTTCTTTTTTGAAACGAAGAGATCCAGCCTGTTCATCCATTCCTGATAGGTTTATCCTACCAATTCTGGTATCATCCTTGTAAATCTTCTATGCACACTCTCCAGTGCCTCTGTATCCTTTCTATGATATAGTGACCAGAACTGTACTCAGTACTCCAAGTGTGATCTAGCCAAAGTTCAATACAAGTTTAGTATAACTTCACTACTTCTCAGTTCTATCCCTCTAGAAATTAACCCTAGTGCTTGGTTTGATTTTTTATGGTCTTGTTAATCAACAAGCATCCAATCATCCTTTATCTAAGATCACCGCAGAGAGCGAGGGGGGAGAAGCAGGGGAAGAAGAAGACACCGCTTTACTGCATCTCTCACTCCCAGACACCAGCTTAGAAACTGGCATGACATGAGCTTTAGAGGCTAGTGTAGAAGCTGGATCTGCACAGGGTGAAGCACTGGACATGAGTGGACTACAGGAAGGCCAGTGGGAAAGGGTAGCTTGGGGGCCAGCTCCTGGAGGGCGAGTTCTACTGCAGAGTACTCAGATGAGGACCTCGATGGGAAGGCCTTCAGAAGAAGGGAATGCTGAGGCGCCGCCCATGGGGAGTGTCAGTGGAGCAGGATTCTGCTGTTTTCTGTCAGGGTGACAGCATTTCTACTCTCACTACTGTCACTCTGCCATTGCCCTTGCTGTTACCTGTCAGCCAGCCAGCCCCAGACTGTTGCTGCCCATGCCGAGGTGATGCAGTCTACAGCTGGGCCTTCCAGGTCCAGAGCTGCTTGAGGTCATCCTGCAAGGCCATCTGATATCTTCCACATGGAAATTCAGCAGCCTTCCACTAGCCATGCTGCAGCCACTGGGGGAGCACTTTGTAGGAGCACTAGATTATGAAAATCCACACAAAAGACGGACATTGAGGGATTGCACAAGGGTGATTAGTTAATAGTTGGCTTGTAAATATGTATGATTTGATTAGTGATAAATGTATTAATTTTGTTTGGAATCTGTGTGGCGTCTCACATTTCATCTTTGTGCCCAGGAGGACGCTGTGATATTCTGAGACAAGGATGGTATGATGGGGATGTGGTGAGCAATGGGCATCTGGGGTTTCATTCATTCGAATCGGAGTCTGAGGAGCCGTTCACGGATAGCCTGTCCAGGAGGACGATTGGCTGCCTGCCTCCTCCCTCCCTCATCTTCCTCTTGCTCCTCAACATCACCTTTGTCCTCTTCCTCCTCCTGAGGTGGTGCTGCAATCCCTGGTGGCAAGCGCTGCGCCCTCCTGTTGGCCAAGTTGTGGAGCACGGTGACTTTGACTGCCACTGGAAGAACTGCGGTCACCCTGCTCTCAGGCTGCAGGTCTGGTTACAGGAGGTAGCAGAGTAATGTGATGACCTCCATGGTGAAGCATAGCCTTGTAACACACTGCTCCTCACTTAAGTGGAGGTAGGAGAAGTGCTGTTGGTAAACCCTAGGTGGGCGAGGCATCAAAGAATCAGTCTGGTGAACCTTCATTGCACTCCCTCTATGGCAAGTATATCCTTCCTTAGGTAAGGAGACCAAAACTGTACACAATACTCCAGGTGTGGTCTCTGGAATTGCAGTAAGACATCTTTACTCTTGTACTCAAATCCTCTTGTAATAAAGGCCAACATACCATTTGTTTTCTTAATTTCCCTCATAATCCTTCTCCGCCTCCCTCTGTGCGCATGTTACCACCTTCCTCGTTGCCTCTGCTCCCTCTGCCATAGATCCTGGACATGAGGTTGACTACCAGTACAGCCCCCAGGTCTGAAAGAAACAAGGACTTACATTTATATAGCACCTTTCACAACCTCAGGATGTCCAAAAGCGCTTTACAGTAAATGAAATACCTTTGAAGGTTAGTTATTATTGTAGGAAACATAGCAGCCAATTTTCACATAGTAAGCTCCCACAAACAGCAATGTGATGATGACCAGATAATCTTTATTAGTGAAGTTGGTTCAGGGATCAATATTGGCCAGGACACCAGGGATAACTCCCCTGCTTTTCTTCAAAATAGTGCTGTGTGATCTTTTAGGTAGGAAAAATAGAAAAGCAGAGTATTTTTCAAATGGTGAAAGATTGGAAAATGTTGGTGTTCAGAGGGACCTGGGTATCCTTGTACACTGTGATATATTCACAGAGCACAGCACACACAGCTCCTTACATGGCAGGTAGCTCTCTCGGAAGTCTCCGGAAATCTGCCTAGTTCTGTTTATTATTAACTCTGCACTCGCAGTACCCAATACATCCACATCCACAGTGTGGAGCTACAAACATTATAAGCTTACAGATATTACACTTCTCCCTCCTTAATGAAGAAGCCATCATAACAAACATACATAACTTTCATGTTTATACATAACACAGGATATAAACTTTTTTTTTCATGTTTACAAATTTAACTTTACTATTTGTTTTCTGTTTTGAAGAGGATACCTTCGCTCTCGAACAGAACCTTCCAAACATGGTGTCGAATCTAAACTCATTCGAGGCTCATCCTGAGGAACATTTTCCTCCATGGAATTTCCTTGATTTTCATTTGAAGTCACTCTAACTTCAGGCTCTTTGATTTCCTGACTCGGACTCAGACTTTCATTCTGATTCTCTCCTGGATTTGTTTCCAGTACATTGGATTTAGGATTTGCTACTGGTGTATCAAAACTATCTGAGTTAGAAATAATTGAATCATTCCCACCTTCAACTCCTTCCAGATCTGTAGGTAAAATATGATCAATATGAACAAACCTAACCTGTCCATTATCAAACATCGTTACCAAATATGTGCGAGGACCACATATCTTCACCACTCTTCCTGGTAACCACTTTAACCATTTATGGTGATGGTTCTTCACTCTCACTTTCTGGTTTAATTTCACACTTCTCTCTTTTACTCTATCTCTATCATGATTCTCTTTCTGTCTTAATTGTGTCTCTTCTCCGCTCTGTGCCAAATTTGGCTTTAACAACGAGAATCTGGTTTGTGGCTGTCGTTTGAGAAACAACTCTGCTGGTGTTCTACCAGTAGTTGTATGAGGAGTATTTCGATATGTAATCAAACAATTAGCCAATTTGTGATCCAATGACAACTGTCGTTTCCTTGGATTTGGATCTAACATTTGTTTTATGAGAGCACGTTTTACAATTTGTACAGTGTGCTCTGCTGCACCATTCGAAGCAGGGTGGTATGGTGGAACCTTGGTATGTTTCACACCATTCTTGCTCGTGAATTGCGCAAATTCTTCTGAACGAAATTGTGGTCCATTATCCGAAACAATCTCTTCAGGGAGGCCAAATGAAGAAAATAATTTTCGTAAAATGTCCAATGTTTTACTTGTTGTTATTTTCCACATTGGAAACACTTCAACCCACTTCGAATGGCTATCAATCACAATGAACAATTGTTGTCCTTCTAACTCAGCAAAATCAATATGTAGCCTTTGCCACACCCTGGGTGGCCATTTCCATGGCTGTAATGGTACTGGTGGTGGTTGCTTGCTTACCGATTGACATGTCGTACACTGACTCACGATGTACTCTATATCTTTATCAAGACCTGGCCACCATAAATAACTGGGTGCAAAACTCTTGGTCAAGCACATTCCCAGGTGCTGATCATGGAGGTCTCCTAATAATTTGGACCTGAATTTGTTTGGTATAACCACTCTTGCACCCCACATGATACAATCTTTATCGACTGATAATTCATTCCTACGAATGAAGAATGGATGTGTATCATTGTCTGTTACCTGGTTTGGCCATCCATTTGCAATATAATCATACACCTTTGACATCACTGGGTCACGTTTGGTTGCTCTACCAATCTCTTCAGCTGTGACTGGCAGTTCATCAATGTATGAAAAATAAAACACTTCTTCCCTATCAGGTGTAACATGATGGGGAAGACAATCTAGACATTGTATCAGCATTACTGTGATCAGCTGATCGTCTATATTCAATATCATATGTATATGCTGACAAAATCAAAGCCCATCTCTGCATTCGGGCTGCAGCTAATGTTGGAACTGGGGACTTTGGATGGAGGATTGCTGTTAGGGGCTTATGGTCCGTAACGATGGTAAACTTACGACCATTCAAGTATTTGTGAAACTTCTTGAACCCAAATATTAATGCCAAAGCTTCCATTTCAATTTGCGCATAATTACTCTCACTGGAACTGAGAGTGCGTGAAGCAAAAGCAATTGGTCTCTCCTCCCCACTACTTAATACATGAGAGATTACTGCTCCAACTCCATACGGAGAGGCATCACATGCTAGCTTAATCTCCTTAGATACGTTATAGTGAACTAACATGGTGCTCTCTACCAATTTGCTTTTACACTCCTTGAATGCTGTATCGCATTCTTTTGACCACTTCCAATGGACCTGTTTTTTCAAAAGTTCATTCAGTGGATGTAATACTGTAGCCAAATTTGGTAGGAACTTCTCATAATAGTTCAAAAGACCCAAGAATGAATGAAGTTCAGTGACATTCCAGGGAATGGGTGCATTTCTAATTGCATCCAATTTTTCCATGGTTGGATGTAAACCATCTTTGTCTACTCTGTACCCTAAGTACGCTACTGAGTTTTTAAATAACTCACACTTCCGAGCAGACACTCATACTCTGTGCTTCTCTGGCCGTTTGAGGACTTCATTCAATATGTTATTATGAATTTGCCTATTTGGTGCTGAAATTATTATGTCATCCCAAATAACATACTACCCCTTCAATACCTTGCAAAATCTGGTTCATCACCCCTTGGAATATGGCAGGGGCAGAAGGCACTCCAAACGGTAGCCTATTAAATTGATATAGGCCTAGATGAGTATTTATAGTCAAACATGACTTGGACTCCTCATCTAGTTCAAGCTGTAAGTAGGCATTCGTAAGATCCAGTTTTGAGAAGATCTGACCACCTGTCAGTGTTGTGAACAAATCTTCTATATTCGGCAATGTATTGGGGACATTACCCTCTAGAACCTGGTTTACGGTTACTTTATAATCACCACACAATCTTACCTTACCATTAGACTTGGGTACAACAATAATGGGTGTAGCCCAATTACATCGATCTATCTTACAAATAATGTTCTCAGTCTCTAGTCTTTTGAGTTCTTGCTCAACTTTCTCCTTGAGTGCATATGGTACGGAACGTGGCTTGTAGTAAACCGATCTAGCATCCTTCTGTACCCTGACACTCGCCTTGAAGCCTTGGATCGGACTGCCCGTTTCGCAGGACACCTTCGGATACTGCTTGATAACCTCATCCGTTGATGAAAATCTTGCTTCCACACAGAAAATCTTACTCCAATCCAGCTTCAGTGAGCTCAACCAATTTCTTCCTAGTAAGGCAGACTTGTCTCCTTTCACTACTATTAGAGGCAAGTTCTGAAATTGAGCTTTATATTTCACCGGTATGGTGATACGACCTACCACAGGAATTTTCTCTCCCAAGTAGCCTCGCAGCTCTATCTTGGATTTCTTCAGTTGGAAATCATGCAATTTGTCGAGGCACAGCGACTCCGGTACTACACTCACAGATGAACCCGTGTCAATTTCCATTGGTATCTTGAATCCCGCAACATCTATGTGCATTTTGATGCTTTCCGAATTGCTGTCCGTTAACCTCGTGCTCCTGATGTCGTGTAACTCTAACATCTCCTCGTCCTGTTGTTGTTCTTCCATGTTATGTAGTCTCTTGGGATTTCTAATCATAGCTTTGAACGCTGGACTCATAGCTTTAAAAACTGGTTTACCTGTCAGTCGGCATGCCTTCGCAATATGCCCAATCTTTCTGCAGAAGAAACACTCTGCCTTCATGTATGGACAACTTTGAGCAATGTGTTGTCCCAGGCACCTATAGCATGACTTCGACGCTCTGTTAGAATTTCCAGTTTCTGAGACTTTCGGCCATGTCCGTCTTTTACTTTGAACCTGTAGGTGATTTACCTCGGTTGACTGACGACTGTAATCATTATTTAATTCTTGAGAATATTGTTCGGCCATGCCCATCGACCTCGCTGTCTGCCAAGTAATCTCAAAAGTCAAGTCATCCGTCGTCAATAACTTCCTTCTGATCGCATCATTTTTCACTCCACAAACAAAACAATCCCGTAATGCTCGGTTTTGAAAGTTTCCAAAATTACAGTGCATCGATAGCTTTTTTAATGCTATGATGTAATCGCTGGTACTTTCATCAGCCTTTTGATTCAGAATCCCGAAACGATAGCTTTCAGCAATTTCTAACGGTTTGGGGTTATAGTGCTGCTCCAGCTTAATTAAAATCTCTTTAAGCATTGTGTCCTTTGGCTCGTCAGGCACAAGCAGATTTACAAGGGTTTCGTATAATGTCGGACCTGCCTCCGATAAGAAGATCGCTTTCTTATGTTCCAACACAGCCCGGTTCTGGACTGCATTGTCTGGAACTTCGATTATGTTATTTGCAATGAAATACATTTCTAGCCGATCCACATATGCTTTAAAACGTTCCCGGTCATGTCTATACTCCCCCAAATGTCCCAATATACCTGCCATTTTAATCTCTAGCTGTTCACACCGTGTGCTGTATTTTACCTTGGATTTTGTAGCTTTTTTCCAAAGACAGAAACTTCCAAAGTCTCTCTGTCGGCTGGCTGAATCCTTCATCAACAAAATTTAAGCTTTAAATCATCCGAAAAATCCCATCTCAATCGCCAAATGTGATATATTCACAGAGCACAGCACGCACAGCTCCTAACATGGCAGGCAGCTCTCTCGGAAGTCTCCGGAAATCTGCCTAGTTCTGTTTATTATTAACCCTGCACTTGCAGTACACAATACGTCCACATCCACAGTGTGGAGCTACAAACATTACAAGTTTACAGACATTACATACACAAATCACTGAAAGGTAACTAGCAGGTACAGCAAGCAATTAAGAAAGCAAATGGTATGTTGGCCTTTATTACAAGGGGATTTCAGTACAAGGGTAAAGATGTCTTACTGCAATTATATAGGACCCTGGTGAGACCGCATCTGGAGTATTGTGCACAGTTTTGGTCTCCTTACCTAAGGAAGGATATAATTGCGTGAGAGGGATTGCAACGAAGGTTCACCAGACTGATTCCTGGGATGGGGTGATTGTCCTATGAGGCGAGATTGAGTAGACTAGCCTATATTCTCTAGAGTTCAGAAGAATGAGAGGTGATCTTATTGAAACATCAAATTCTTACAAGACTTGACAGGATAAATGCAGGGAAGATGTTTCCCCTGGCTGGGGAGTCTCGAACCAGGGGTCATAGTCTCGGAATAAGGGGTCAGCCATTTAGCACTGAGATGAGGAGAAATCTCTTCACTCAATGGGTGGTGAATCTTTGGAATTCTCTACTACGCGGGCTGTGGAGGCTCCATCTTGAGTATATTCAAGACAGAGATCAATAGATTTTTGGATATTAAGGGAATCAAGGGGTATGGGGATTGTGCCGGAAAGTGGAGTTAAGGTTGAAGATCAGCCATGATCTTATTGAATGGAGGGACAGGCTTGAGGTGCCGAATGGCCAACTCCTCTTCCTATTTCTTATGTTCTTATGTTTACGTCCACCTGAGAGAGCACACAGGGCCTTAGTTTAATGTCTCATCCGAAAGACGGCATCTCTGACAGTGCAGCACTGGGGTGTTAGCCTAAATTTTTGTGTTCAACCTTCTCACTCATAAGAACATAAGAAATAGGAGCAGGAGTAGGCTATTTAGCCCCTTGAGCCTGCTCTGCCATTTAATAAGATCATGGCTGATCTGATCATGGACTCGGCTCAACTTCCTTGCCCGCTCCCCATAACCCTTTATTTCCTTATCGCTCATAAATCTGTCAATCTCCATCTTAAATATATTCAATGTCTCAGCCTCCATCACTCTCTGGGCCAGAGAATTCCACAGATTTACAACCCTCTGAGAGAAGAAATTCCTCCTCATCTCAGTTTCAAATGGGCGGCCATTTATTCTGAGACTATGGCCCTTGTTTTAGTTTCCTCTATTAGTGGAAATATCCTCTCTCTATCCATCTTGTTGAGCCCCCTCATTATCTTATATGTTTCGATAAGATCACCTCTCAATCTTTTGAACTCCATTGAGTATACGCCCAACCTACTCAACCTATCTTCATAAGTCAACCCCCTCATCTCTTGAATGACCTAGTGAACCTTCTCTGAACAGCCTCTATGCAAATATATCCTTCCTTAAATACGGAGACCAAAACTGTATGCAATGCTCTACGTGTGGCCTCAGCAATACCCTGTACAGTTGTAGCGGGACTTTTCATACTCCATCTCCCTTGCAATAAAGGCCAACATTCCATTTGCCTTCCTGATTACTTGCGATACCTGCATACTAACTTTTTGTGTTTCATGCACAAGGACCCCCAGGTCCCTCTGTACTGCAGCAGTTTGCAATTTTTCTCCCTGTAAATTATAATTTGTCTTTCTATTTTTTCTGCCAAGGTGGATGACCTCAAATTTTCACACATTATACTCCATCTGCCAAATTTTTGCCCACTCACTTAGCCTGTCTATATCCCTTTGCAGATTTCTTGTGTCCGATTCACAATTTGCTTTCGCACCCATCTTTGTAACATCAGCAAACTTGGCAACATTACACTTGGTCCCTTCATCCAAGTCATTAATATAGATTGTAAATAGTTGAGACCCCAGCAGCGATTCCTGCGGTACCCCACTAGTTACTGTTTGCCAACAAATGATCCATTTATCCCAACTCTCTGTTTTCTGCCAGTTAGCCAATCCTCTATCCATGCTAATATATTATCCCCAACGTTTGAACTTTTATCTTTTGCAGTAACCTTTTATGTGGCACCTTATTGAATGCCTTCTGGAAATCCAAATATACCACATCCACTGGTTCCCCCTTATCCACCCTGCTCGTTACATCCTCAAAGAACTCAGCAAAATTTTCAAACTTGATTTCCCTTTCATAAAATCATGTTGACTCTGCTTGATTGAATCATGTTTTTCCAAATATCCTGCTACTGCTTCCTTAATAGGTGAGACTCAGAGGTGAGAGTGCTACCCACGGAGCCACAGCTGACACTATGTTGACTGTGAGCAAAGGTTGTGATCAGAAGCCTTTAAAAAATAATGAAGGTACTTGCAACAACACACCTTAGAACCTTGGAAGAAGTAAAGAAAGCTGTTGGAGTTGCAGAAAGTAGTACAAAGCCACTCAAACTGCATAAACAGGTCAGGTGTATTTAAATATTTAAAGTACTTTTAAATATCGCTGCTGCAGCTTCCTTCCTGCTCCTGAAAAGCTTGCTCTCCCTGTCATTGTTTAGGCATGCCGGTAAGTTGAACAGTGAAATTGAATGCTACAGATCGGGCGTCAAGTGAGAGTTGCACACTCACTGACGTCACAATCTCATTAATTTAAATTCCTCCAGCAATTACTCTCAATCCTGTTCCTACTAAATTGCTGGCTGGGCAACTTCCCTTCCTGGCTCCCATGTTAGCAGATATGCTAACAATTCTCTCTCCTCGGGTACTGTCCCCCTTTCCTTCAAATCTGCCATCATCACCCCTCTCAAAAATAACAACTCTTGACCCCTCAGTCCTTGCAAACTATCGCCCCATCTCCAACCTCCCTTTCCTCTACAAAGTTCTTGAAAGTGTTGTTGCCTCCAAAATCCGTGCCCATCTTTCCCAAAACTCCTTGTTTGAATCCCTCGAATCGGGCTTCTGCCCCTGCCACAGTACCAAATCTGCTGTTACCAAGGTCACAAATGACATCCTAATTGACTGCAACCCTTATTGTCCTTCTGGACCTGTTTGCAGTCACGGTTGACCACAAAATTCTATTCCAACCCCTCCCCACCTTCATCCAACTGGATGGGACTGCACTCGCCTGGTTTCATTCCTATTATCCCAGCCATGACCATAGAATCAACTGCAATGGCTTCTCTTCCCGATCCTGCATTGTCACCTCTGGTGTCTCCCAAGGATCTATCTCTCCTCAGTGTCAGCTGTGGCTCAGAAAGTCATGGGTTAAAGTCCCCCTCCAGCAACTTGAGCACAAATATCTAAGCTGGTACTCCAGTGCAATACTAAGAGAGTGCTGCACTGTCAGAATTGCAGTCTTTCAGATGAAACATTAAACCGAGGCCCCATCTGCTCTCAGGTGGATGTAAAAGATCCCATGGCACTATTTCGAAGTAGAGTGGGGAAGTTAGCCCCAGTGTCCTGGCCAATATTTATCCCTCAATCAACATCACTAAAACAGGTTATCTGCGAGAGCAGATGGGGCCTCGGTTTAATATCCCAAACGACAGTACCTCCGACAGTGCAGCACAGATTCACACGAGGCATGTAGTGAAGTCAAGGTCACTCCGGACCTGCACCTTTATTTCACAGCTCTAGAATGCTGCACTTGCCTGAGACCTGTCCTTATATACCTGTCTCTTGCAAGTGCACCCCTGGTGGTAAGGTATGCTGGTGGTTACAGGTCATATCTTATTACAGTAATGTATAGCATGTTAGGATACAGTTATATATAATAATGTAAGATACATGACATCACCCTCCCCCAAGGTCTTATTGTCTTTATAGGTTCAGTCTCTCAGGTGGTCTACGCTCTTGCGTGGAGCGTCTGAGTTGTGGTTCAGTTGTTTGTTTTCAGTGTCTGTTTTTCTTTGGGTGTGGTTGCTGGTATCTCGCCTGGGCTGTCTGTTTCGATTGGTGTGATTGTTGTTGACTCACCTGGGCTGTCTGTTGGGATTGCCCTTTCCTCAGGTTGTTCCCTCTGTCTGTCCACCAGGTGTGGTGCGAGTTCCACATTGTAGTCTGCCTCTGGTTCCGCAGTGTTGTTGGTAAATCTGCTTTTGACTTGGTCTACATGCCTCCGGCAGGTTTTGCCATTGTCCATTTGTACTACCAGTAGCCTGTTTCCTTTCTTGCCCGGTACTGTCCCTGCAAGCCATCTGGGACCCCTGCCATAGTTTAGTACAAACACTTTGTCCTCTATCTCATTCCATTTCCCCCTCGAATTTCTGTCATGGTACTCAGTCAGCTTACGGCGCTTTGCCTCAACGATTTCGTGCATGTCTGGGAGGATTAATGACAGCCTTGTTTTTAAAGTCCTTTTCATCAACAGTTGCGCGGGGGGGATCCCAGTCAATGAGTGCGGATGAGATCTGTATGCCAGTAGCAGTCGCGACAGGCGACCCTGCAGCGTGGGACCTTGGATTTTAAGCATGCCTTGTTTAATGATTTGCACTGCTCTCTCCGCCTGGCCGTTGGAGGCCGGCTTGAATGGTGCTGTCTTGACGTGATTTATGCCGTGGTCAATTATAAAGTCTTGGAATTCTGCGCTGGTGAAGCACTGACTATTGTCACTGACCAATATGTCAGGGATTCCGTGCGTTGCAAACATGGTTGCGAGGCTCTCCACAGTGCTGGAGGTTGTGCTCGAGTTTAAAATGGTGCATTCGATCCACTTTGAAAATGCATCTACAACTACGAGTAACAGTTTGCCCAAAGTGACCTGGAGGCATAAGCTATGGGTTGTAATTTGCCCGCACTATTGACATGTTGCAAAATGCACCTGACCCCATACGCTGATGCATCGCATGTGAGAACTAGCTTTTTACCTGGATCAAAGAAAGTCAAAACACTGTTGGAACACAGAAAGTTGCGTGCCTTATTGAAGGCGCGTTCCTGGACGTCCCCCCAAAACCAATCGCACCCCTTCCTGAGTAGCACGTGGAGAAGCTCCAGCAGCGCGCTGAAGTTCTGCATAAAGTTCCCAAAGTAATTGAGTAGCCCGAGAAAGGCGCGCGGTTCTGAGACATTCTGGGGCCTGGGTGCCAGGCGAATTGCTTCTGTTTTGGACTCTGTTGGGCGGATTCCATCAGCGACAATCCTTCTGCCCAAAAATTCAACCTCGGGTGCGAGAAACAGGCACTTGGATTTCTTGACTCGTAGGCCTAAAAAATCCAACCACTTTAGTACTTCCTCCAAATTACGGAGATGGGAGTCGGTGTCTCTGCCCATGATAAGTATGTCGTCTTGAAATACAACCATCCCCGGGATGGACTTGAGAAGACTCTCCATGTTGCGCTGGAATATGGCAGCTGCCGACCTGATGCCGAATGGGCATCGATTGTACATGAAAAGGCCTCGATGTGCGTTGATGGTGGTGAGTAGCTTGAATTCCTCGGTCAATTCTAGCGTCATATACGCAGATGTGAGGTCTAATTTTGAGAAAAGTTTACCTCCAGCCAATGTGGCAAATAAGTCCTCCACTCTGGGCAGCGGATACTGGTCCTGTAGGGAGACTCTGTTTATGGTAGATTTGTAGTCCCCACAGATTCGTACGGATCCATCAGGCTTCATGACTGGGATGATGGGACTTGCCCAGTCGCTAAATTCCACAGGTAATATAATGCCTTCCTGCAGAAGCCTGTCTAGTTCGTGTTCAATCTTTTCCCTCATCACATAGGGTACAGCTCTGGCCTTGTGATGGACCGGTCTAGCATCCTATGTGATGTAGATTTTGACTTTGGCCCCTTTGAAAGTGCCCACACTTGGCTGAAAGAGATGTTCAAATCGCTTTATAACTGTTGAGCAGGAGGTCCGTTCCTCTAATGACATGGCATGGGCATCATCCCATTTCCAGTTTAGTTTTGCCAGCCAGCTTCTCCTCAGCAATGCTGGGGGGTCTCCGGGGACAATCCACAGGGGAAGTCGGTTCACTGTCCCTTTGTGTGTGACAGAGAGCATGGCGCTGCCAAGGACTGGTACGATTTCGTTGGTATAGGTCCTTAGTTTGGTGTCGACCCTTGTGAGTTTTGGTCTGTCTCTTTTATGCGGCCACAGTTGTTCAAATTGTTGAGCGCCCATGAGAGATTGACTCGCTCCCATATCCAGCTCCATGTTGACAGATATCCCATTGAGTAGGACCCTCATCATTATAGGAAGCGTCCTGTTGTAGGAGCAGCGGCCATTGATCGTGTTGACCCGCTGTACATCGGTGTCCCGGGGACTGTCCCCACCATCTTCTGGTCCGCCTTCCGACCCATCCGATTCGTATACCAGCCGAGCTGTCGTTTTTTTTGCACATGCGGGCCAAATGCCCTGTATTTTCACAATTTCTGCAAACAACCTGCTGAAATCGACATCCCCTTGACAAGTGCCCACCCCCACACCTCCAGCACAGACCTGTTCCATTGTTCAAAGTGTTCCCAAAGAATGAGCTGCGCCTGGCTGATCTCTCTTGAGCTTCTCTCAGTTTGTAGTTGATTGCTCGCATTGTGGGTTGATGAGGTGTGAACGGCCGTTCCTGTGGCCCTTGATGGCTTCTGCCTGCTGTCGAGAGCCTGTTCTCCCGGTTTTGTCTGTGTGTGGGGGTAGCAGCTTGTTTAGTGCTGTGAACTTCTTGTTCCGATATTTCGTTAGTTGTCGTACCTGCATTGTAAATCAACCTCGTTTCTTCTTCCCCTACCAAGAATGTCTGTGCAACCAGTGCTGCTGCCTCTAAGGTCAGGTTCTTGGTCTCTATGAGCTTTCGGAATATGCCTGCGTGGCCTATTCCTTCAATGAAAAAGTTTCTCAGCATTTCTCTCCTCAGTTCATCGGAGAACTCACGTAAACTAGCCAACCTCCGAAGTTCCGCCACGAAGTCGGGTATGCTCTGGCCCACACAGCGTCTGTAGTTGTAGAACCTGTGTCTGGCCATGTGTAGGCTGCTCGCTGGCTTCAGGTGGTCTCTTACCAGTGTGCTCAATTCTTCAAACGACTTGCTTGCTGATTTCTCGGGTGCCAACAGATCCTTCATTAAAGCGTATGTTTTTGAGCCACAGCTGGTCAAGAGATGGGCTCTTCTCTTGTCTGCCTTATCGTCGCCTAACCAGTCTTTGTTTACAAAGCTTTGCTGGAGCCTTTATATAAAGTCCTCCCAATTGATTCCCGCATTGTACTTTTCATCTGATCCGTTGTTCGCCATTCTGTGGATTCTGTAATCCCGTAACTCATCGCCACTGTAAAGTCCTGTCCCCTCAGTACAGATTCACACGAGACATGTAGTGAAGTCAAAGTCACTCTGGACCTGCATCTTTATTTCACAGCTCTGGAATGCTTCACTTGCCTGAGACATGTCCTTATATACCTGTCTCTTGCAAGTGCACCCTGGTGGTAAGGTAGCTGGTGGTTACAGGTCATATCTTATTACAGTCATGTATAGCATGTTAGGATACAGTTATATATAATAATGTAAGATACATGACAAATACGATCATGGCTGAACCTTCTGACGCAGAGGCGGGTGTGCTACCCACTGAGCCAAATCTGACACTCTGCTGCTAAAACCCTCATCAGTGCCTTTATCACCTCTCGACTTGACTATTCCAATGCACTCCTGGCTGGCCTCCCTAGTTCTAGCCTCCATAAACTTGAGGTTATCCAAAATCTAGCCACCCATGTGCTAACTCACACCAAGTCCCACTCACCCATCTAGCCTGTGCTTGCCGACCTACATTGACTCCCAGTTAAGCAATGCCTCAATTAAAAAAAATCTCAACCTTGTTTTAAAATACCTCCATGACCTCGCACCTCCTTATCACTGTAATCTCCTCCAGCCCTATAATCCCCCTAGACCTCTGTGCTCCATTTAATCTGGCCTTTTGAACATCCCTGATTGTAAATGCTCCATCATTAGTGGCCATGCCTTCAGCTCCTAAGTCCTAAGCTCTGGAATTCTCTCCTTAACTATCTCCACCTTGCCACTTCTCTTTCCTCCTTTAAGACGCTCCTTAGAACCTCCCTCTTTAACCAAGCTTTTGATCACCTGTCCTAGCATCTCCTTATATAACTCGATGTCAAAACATTTTTTATAACATTGTTGTGAAGCAGTGTGGGATGTTTTATTACATTAAAGGCACTAAATAAATATAAGTTGTTGTTTGCTGTATATGTACTACAATTTCAAAGTTATCTGTTGTTGGCTCCAGCATTATTAGTTATGTAACTCTTTAAGGGCCTGCTCATCCAAATCTCTGCCAAAGTAGTTTTCTAAGGATTAAAGAATACTGGTATGACTGACTTTCTAACCTTCAAATCTTGGATGTGTCACAACTCCCTCTCGATCAAGAACAGGAAAACAGAAGCCATTCTCGTCAGCTCCCCATCCACGCCCCGCCGCCACAGTTTCCACTCCCTAGCCACATGCTCCAACTAATAATTTTGGTGTCCTGTCCAACACTGAGCTAAGTATTGAACTCCATATCCTATCCATCATCCAAGGCTTTGGCCCTATATCTCCTCTGAATACTCTGCTCCTCTGACTCTGGTCTTCTGTGCACCCCATCCTGCCTCCCTGCACCCTACCATTGGTAGCAGATCATAGGGCATTTTAATCTCAATCTTTGTAATTCTCTCCATCTACGTGGCTGCCTTTATCTCTCATTCCACCTTTAGAAACTTCCTCAAAACCCATCTCTTTGACCAAGCTTTCAGTCACTCTCCTAATCGCTCCCTTCCTGGCTTTTCCTTTTGGCTCTCATCAAAGCAACAAATGACATCATTTGTGACTGTGTCAAAGGCAAACTATCCCTCCTCATCCTTCTTGACTTGTCTACAGCCTTTGAGATGGTTGACTGCTCTATCCTTCTCCAAGGCGTCTCCACCATGTCCAGCTGGGTGGGACTGCACTCGACTGGTTCCATTCTTATCTATCTAATCATAGCCAGAGAATCACCTGCAATGGCTTCTCTTCCTGCCCCCATATCATTGCTCCTGGTGTCTCCCAGAGATCTATCCTTGGCCTCCTCCTATTTCTCGTCTACATGTTGCGGCATCATCGGATAATATAGTGTCAGTTTTCACATGTACACTGATGACACCCAGCTCTACCTCACTACCACTTCTCTCGATCCTCCACAGTCTCTAAATTGTCATCCCTCTCCCCAACTTCTGACTGAGGCTAAACCAAACTGTTCGCAATCTTGGTGTCATATTTGACCCTGAAATGAGCTATTGCCCACATATCTGCAGCATAACTAAGACCACCTATTTCCACCTCCGTAAGATTGCCCATCTCCGCTCTTGCCTCAGCTCACCCACTGCTGAAGCCCTCATTCATGCCTTTGTTACCTTTAGACTTGACTATTCCAATGCACTCCTGGCTGGCCTCCCACATTCTACCCTATGTAAACTAGAGGTGATCCAAAACTCGGCTGCCCATGTCCTAACTCACACCAAGTCCAGCTCACCCATCACCCCTGTGCTCGCTCACCTACATTGGCTCCCGGTTAAGCAACGCTTTGATTTCAAAATTCTCATTCTTGTTTTCAAATCTCTCCATGGCCTTGCCCCTCCCCCCCAGTCTGTAATCTCCTCCAGCCCCACAACCCCCCGAGATGTCTGCGCTCCTCTAATTCTGCTCTCTTGAGCATCCTTGATTATAATCGCACAACCATTGGTGGCCGTGCCTACTGTTGCCTGGGCCCCAAGCTCTGGAACTCCCTGCCTAAACCTCTCCACCTCTCTACCTCTCTTTCCCCCTTCAAGACGTTCCTTAAAACCTACCTCTTTGACCACATTTTTGGCCACCTGCACTAATTTCTAATTATGTGGCTCGGTGTCAAATTTTTTGTCTCATAATACTCCTGTGAAGCGCCTTGGAACGTTTCACTATGTTAAAGGCACTATATAAATACACATTGTTGTTGTTGTAAAGCATCGTGGGACATTACTTTACATTAGAGGTGCTATATGAATGCAAGTTGTTATTGTTTTCCTCCCTACTTGTGGAGAAGTGCCTCAGTCATCCATGGAAGCCCATCTACAATCTGGGGACTCTTTCTGTGACATCAACATCCACTAATATTTAAAATCAGCCAAAGTTCCTTAATCATGTTACTTTTCAAATGACTGTCTAAAGGCCCATTACAACTGCAGCTCTCATACAATGCACTGTTTTGCAATAGTCCTAATATTTTTGGCATTGTGTGATTCTTTAGGAAAATTGATAAGCTGAATGCTAATTTTGGTGTAAATTGCAAATATTATTGAAGGGCAGTGTGGACAACTGTACCACAGGAGAGGTGAATTGTCCTGTGAGAATGGTTTGCAAGGTCAGAAGAATGCACGGAGCTTCCAGATTAATGCTGTGACAAAAATAGAAATGTTATCCTGTTTTGGCTTGTGTAGTTTTAATTCCATTCTCGTGTCCTTAAACCTCAAATAGAGTCAGTCAACATCAGACTGGCTGCCCTATAGTTAAAGCTTTTTAAAATCTATGTGTGAGTTAGATTGTGTATGCAAAACGGCTTTGAATAGCTAATTTTATGTATCCTGGAATATGCAGGTGGATAGGTTAAGGAGAGTATCAGCAGGTATTGTATTCCTTGGCCTGCAGTCACAAAGGTGTTAAGATCACCGACGATGGCTATTATGCATCAGAATTTGGATTAGAACATAAGAACATAAGAAATAGGAGCAGGAGTAGGCCATTTGACCCCTCGAGCCTGCTCCGTCATTCAATAAGATCATGACTGATCTGATCTTGGTCTCCTGCTCCCCATAACCCTTGACCCCCTTATCATTCAAAAATCTGTCTATCACCATCTTAAATATATTCAATGACGCAGCCTCCACAGCTCTCTGGGGTAGAGAATTCCAAAGATTCCCGACCCTCTGAGAGAAGAAATTCCTCCTCATTTCCATTTTAAATGGACGGCTCCTTATTCTGAAAATGATTGGGTATTTTTGTTTGATTGTATTCTAATCTTAGAGAAATATTTGTGAAAGTAGTGTCTTTAATAGTCCCCTTTTCAAATGAAATTCAGTATACAAGCTGGTGTAAGAATGTAGATATGCTTTTACATTATTTTAATATAGAACACAGACAGAAAGGCAGAATGATTTTAAACTGTGCTGAATCAGACAGGCCTTTTATCACAGCAGGGGAGAGTTTGAAGTGGGATTTTGATTGCCAGTGTAAATAAAGGAAACTTTCCTCTACAATAAAGACAGGTGCAGATAAGACTTTGGTGTTGTACGCAACAGGGGATAAAGCTAATAAACTAAACAACAGCAGTTGTATCAACAGGATACACAATGATTTATGATGGCTACATTTGTCCTACATAATGAAACCTCTCAGAATACAAACTCGCTAAAATTTAGAAGAAACTAACTTCAAGGCAAGGTTGCATAAACACGCCTGGATTGGCATCGCACATGATTCCTGGGAGGTTCTTTGTACAAGTGGGACTGTGTGCATTGCTCTGTATGTAGTCTTAATAACAACTTGTATTTATATAGCGCCTTTAACATAGTGAAATGTCCCAAGGTGCTTCACAGGAGTATTGTGCACTAAAATTTGCCACCGAGCCACAATACCAGATCTGCCATGATCTTATTAAATGGCGGAACAGGCTCGAGGGGCCAAATAGCCTACTCCTGCTCCTATTTCTTATGTTCTTATAAGTAGAAATTAGCGCAGGCGACCAAAAGCATGGTCGAAGAGGTATGTTTTAAGGAGCGTCATAATCTAGCTTCCCTCTCTTTATCACTTTTTTAGTTGTTCTTTGTTGGCTTTTAAACGTTTCCCAATCCTCTGGCCTCGCATTATTCTTGGCCACATTGTGCAGCTTCCACACAGGAAAGCCATCAGCCTTCCCAGACCTATGAGGCAGACTCAGGAGAGACACTGAGGCATAGTGGTAGATTAGGCACGCGTAAGAGGGGTTATACGGAGATGCACAAAGGTGAGAAATAATGGTTTTGTGTAAGTTTTTTGTTCTGATAGTTTTTTGCATTGATTTGGATGATATAAATCTTTATTTTTTTCACCTATATCTGGGCAAATATATCATTTGAGAGTGGGCAACTATGTATGAAGGCACTCATTGGGATGGCCATGGAAAGTAGAAGCTGAAGGGTCATGGGGGGATGAAATTATCTGAAAATGGAAGCTGAAGGGTCATGTGGGGATGAAATTAATTGAATCGAGCAGAAATTAGACGTCTCTGCACCTCCCTTGCAGGGTTGGGATAGCGACAACGCCTCCTGGGTGGGTGGCAATGGAAATCCTGATCCTCCTCCTCCTGTGCCTCCTCCTCCTGCTGCTGCACCTCCTCCTCAGGTGGTACTGCTGGCTCGACCTCCAGCAGCTGGCCCCCATGAGAGCCAGGTTGTGCAGCATGCAGCAGACCACCACGAATATGGAGACCAGGCACACTGCTCTGGCGCAGGATGAACGAATCATGGCTGCTGCCTTGATATCTGGCATCAACAGTCAGGATCCTACGCTGGTGATCGCACAGCAGCTGCACATTCAGGGAGTGGAATCTCTTTCTGCTCAAAGAATTTGGGATGGTTCAGTGGCATCCTCAGGCCAACATGTGTGCAGTCGATAGCACCTGGCACCCTGGGAACCCTGCAATCCTGACAAATCTGGCCTGCCGCTCCACCTGTTTCTCCCTGGTCATTGGGAACGAGATATATTGCACTATTCTCTTATACAGAGCATCGGTCACCTGCCGAATGGAGCAATGGGCAGAGAATTGCGATATGTTGGGGATGTCTGCAGTTGTAGACCGGAAAGAGCCCGTCGCTTAAAAGTTGAAACTATGGTGATCTTGGTCTCAATGGTGAGAGCTGTCCTCAGCCTTGTGTGAGGCTGCTGATCTGGCCCCAGGAGATTGCACAGCTCCTTCAATATGTCCTTTCTAAATTGCAGCCTTCAGAAACATTGTTCATCACTGAGCTCCAAGAAGGAAAACTGTCATCGGTACACCCTGTGACCTTAGGGCCTCCTTCCCCCAGGTCTGTGCTGGGCCTCTCCAATGGCACCTAGTTGATCGCCTTCTCCCTGTTTCTGCTGATGTTCCTCAGCCTCTGCAGACTGCTGCTGGCAAGGCTCCTGGCCCAGTATATGGTGCGGGGGGTCAGCGTACCTGACCCTCCTCCTCATGCCATCTCCCTCCTGGCCACCCTCTCTACATGGAGGTCTATGGCTTTCTGCATGCCCTTCTCTATGTTGGGCAGCCAGCCTCCCTTGCCCGCTGACTCTGTACCTTTTGCTGACAGCACGGCCGTCTCCTGCGTGCCGCTCTGCCTCTTGCAATGTGCACAAGGCATTCCCCTGCCAACACTGAGCCCATTCTGTCTGCAGGTTCAACCCCCACAAGCAGGCCTGTGTTTAGCAGAAAATGAGGCCCACAGGCCACGACTATTCAATGTGAGTGAAAAAATGTTCTAAACTCTCAAAGTTCTCAAAAGTGCGCTGCAGGTTTACCAAATCCCCACAGAGAAATCTGAAAAAGCTTGTCCAAAAAATACCCGATCACAGTAAATGTCTGTTCTCCTCTGGCGGGGGCACTGTCACAAAAAAAGCAGGCATTTTATAGTGAAAATCGGTGGCGTGTCTGCGCGGCAGCGGTGCATACCTCATTACGGCCGCAGTGTAGTTTTTAACTACTTAGCAGCATTTTGCCACTTTGCTAATTATAGCAATTCAACTATTCTCAGGGTTTATATTTAATTCAAACTAGGAGACTCGTATTCAGATTATAACAAATGCTTTTAATACAGGTATATTGAGTTAAAAACAACAGAAATTTATCAAGTAAATTACGTTCTGTTACAAAAAGTAATATTTAACAAATGATAGTCACAGCCAAGTCTCGATAGCATCCTCTCGAGCGACTGTGGTGCGACTCCTTATCCTCTTTTCCTTCTGAAGATTCTTTCTTCCTGTTGTCTTGATTCGCACTGCCTTCTGAGTAGAAGAGTTGCTTTCTTTATACCCATTTTGTGCCAGCGTGGCAAGCTAGCAAAATAAGTCCTGGTATATTTCATGTTTTCAATGTCCGAACGTTTGTAACTTTGAAAAGGGTACGTTTCATCTCCTAGGCAGTCCCATTAATCTCTGTACCTCCCACCAGCCTAACCATTCTCAAGATATACTGCCTTTCTACTGATCAGGTATGTTGAGCCAAGCAGAACCTGCTGTTCTTTGTTATTCTGTACTAAGTTCAACACATTTGGTTACTTAGGATGGTTCATTTACCATGAAGCTTTGCTTCTTAGCCTTTCTCCAGTTTAAAACCCATTTTATGTTCTATGGCCATTTCCTCTCATTTATAAGAGTTTTACATACAATCAATGCAAATAAAGGAAGTTACATACAGGTTATTCATTAATTAAATATGTGTAAAATAAGCTTCTTAATTCTAACTTCTAATATCTGTCAATAGGCGATATCTTACAGCAGGACCCATTCCGCAGGGGAAGTCTGGGGTTTGGGGCAAGGCTGAGGACAGATCTCACCATTGAGACCAAGGTCAACTTTTAAGTGATGGGCTCTTTCCAGTCTACAACAGCAGACACCGCCCGAAAACCTCCCGCGCTTAATACGATTCCGCCGCATGGCCACCGCAAAACTGCGGTAACAGCCCTTATCCGGACCCTTAATTTCGGCCCCCAGAAGTTTAAGGGCTGTAAGGGACTTCAAACTCAGACTGAATAACAGCATAAGCCACCAGAGGGCTCTCTTGTTGCCATGGTTGTCCAGGATCCAGAGACAGGACAGTAAATTAACTGAGTATATTTTTGAATCTCTGAGCAGTGTACTCCAAACAATATTTCCCATACTCCCGTTGCTGTTACCATAAGATGTACAGCAGTACAGGAGATGTGCTTCTAGGTACAGTGCTTGAGACTGGTATTATGAGCACCATTTATATCATCTCTTTTACTCTTTTCAGTCTTGATGGTATCCTGGCATTATTGGTCTTGGCCCTTTGCCTTGTCTCAATGACATCTTACATAGCTGATAAGATTAATATATGTTTCGTTTTAAATGACAAATAAGTAAATATCTTGCACAATTGCAAACATTTTTGGGTGAGTTTTTGTCTTCATGCAGGTGAGGATTCCAGCATCATAGCATGGTTGAATATAAGAAATAGGAGTAGGCCATTCGGCCCCTCGAGCCTGCTCCGCCATTCAATAAGATTATGTCTGATCTTCTACCTCAGCTCCACTTTCCTGCACTATCCCATATCCCTTGATTCCCTTAATATCCAAAAATCTATCGATCTCTGTCTTCAACAACTGAGCCTCCACAACCCTCTGGAAGAATTCCAAAGATTCATTACCCTTTGAGTGAAGAAATTTCTCCTCATCTCAGTCCTAAATGGCCGACCCCTTATTCTGAGACTGTGACCCATGGTTCTAGACTCCCAGCCAGGGGAAATATCCTCCCTGCAACTACCCTGTCAAGCCCTGCAAGAATTTTTCAGAATCTGAGATGCAGAGTAAAATTTCCAATTTAAATGGGGGTGTCCATGCAGCAGCTCATGGGCAAATTGCATTGAGCTCCTGAATACATTTCATTCTCAGCAGCAGGTGAAGCGAGCATGCGGCTTTACGAGGATTGCAGGCTTCCCCATGGTGCAGGGTGCCATTGATTGCACGCACGTTGCTTTGCGGGCGCCACATATCAACTCTGAGATGGACCGGAACCCAAAAGGATTCCACTGCTTCAACGTCCAGCTGCTGTGCGACCATATGCAGTGAATTGTGCTGGTGAATAGAAACATAGAAACATAGAAACATAGAAAAATAGGTGCAGGAGTAGGCCATTCGGCCCTTCGAGCCTGCACTACCATTCAATAAGATCATGGCTAATCATTCCTTCAGCACCCTTTTCCTGCTTTTTCGCCATACCCCTTGATCCCTTTAGCCGTAAGGGCCATATCTAACTCCCTCTTGAATATATCCAATGAACTGGCATCAACAACTCTCTGTGGCAGGGAATTCCACAGGTTAACAACTCTCTGAGTGAAGAAGTTTCTCCTCATCTCAGTCCTAAATGGCCTACCCCTTATCCTAAGAATGTGTCCCCTGGTTCTGGACTTCCCCAACATCGGGAACATTCTTCCCGCATCTAACCTGTCCAGTCCCGTCAGAATCTTATATGTTTCTAATGAGATCCCCTCTCATCCTTCTAAACTCCAGTGAATAAAGGCCCAGTTGATCCAGTCTCTCCTCATATGTCAGTCCAGCCATCCCTGGAATCAGTCTGGTGAACCTTCGCTGCACTCCCTCAATAGCAAGAAAGTCCTTTCTCAGATTAGGAGACCAAAACGGAACACAATATTCCAGGTGGGGCCTCACCAAGGCCCTGTACAACTGCATTAAGACTTCCCTGCTCCTATACTCAAATCCCCTTGCTATGAAGGCCAACATGCTATTTGCCTTCTTCACTGCCTGCTGTACCTGCATGCCAACTTTCAATGACTGATGAACCATGACACCCAGGTCTCGCTGCACCTCCCCTTTTCCTAATCTGCCGCCATTCAGATAATATTCTGCCTCCGTGTTTTTGCCCAAAGTGGATAACCTCACATTTATCCACATTATACTGCATCTGTCATGTATTTGCCCACTCGCCTAACCTGTCCAAGTCACCCTGCAGCCTCTTAGCGTCCCCCTCACAGCTCACACCGCCACCCAGTTTAGTGTCATCTGCAAACTTGGAGATATTACACTCAATTCCATCTTCTAAATCATTAATATATATTGTAGCTGGGGTCCCAGCACTGAGCCCTGCGGAACTCCACTAGTCATTGCCTGCCACTCTGAAAAGGACCCATTTATTCCGACTTCTCTGCTTCCTGTCTGCCAACTAGTTCTCTATCCACGTCAGTACATTACTCTCCAATACCATGTGCTTTGATTTTGCACACCAATCTCTTGTGTGGGACCTTGTCAAAAGCCTTTTGAAAGTGCAAATACACCACATCCACTGGTTCTCCCTTGTCCACTCTACTCGTACATCCTCAAAAAATTCCAGAAGATTTGTCAAGCATGATTTCCCTTTAATAAATCCATGCTGACTTGGACCAATCCTGTCACTGCTTTCCAAATGTGCTGCTATTTCATCCTTAATGATTGATTCCAACATTTTCCCCACTACTGATGTCATGCTAACCGGTCTATAATTACCTGTTTTCTCTCTCCCTCCTTTTTAAAAAAGTGGTGTTACATTAGCCACCTTCCAGTCCATAGGAACTGATCCAGAGTCGATAGATTGTTGGAAAATTATCACCAATGCATCCACTATTTCTAGGGCCACTTCCTTAAGTACTCTGGGATGTAGACTATCAGGCCCTGGGGATTTATCGGCCTTCAATCCCGTCAATTTTCCAAACACAATTTCCCGCCTAATAAGGATATCCTTCAGTTCCTCCTTCTCACGGGACCCTCGGTTCCCAAGTACACCCGGAAGGTTATTTGTGTCTTCCTTTGTGAAGACAGAACCGAAGTACTTGTTCAATTGGTCTGCCATTTCTTTGTTCCCCATTATAAATTCACCCGAATCCGACTGCAAGGGACCTACGTTTGTCTTCACGAATCTTTTTCTCTTCACATATCTATAGAAGCTTTTGCAGTCAGTTTTTATGTTTCTGGCAAGCTTCCTCTCGTACTCTATTTTCCCCCTCTTAATTAAACCCTTTGTCCTCCTCTGCTGAATTCTAAATTTCTCCCAGTCCTCTGGTTTGCTGCTTTTTCTGGCTAATTTGTATGCCTCTTCCTTGGATTTAACACTATCCTTAATTTCCCTTGTTAGCAACAGTTGTGCCACCTTCCCCATTTTATTTTTCCTCCAGACAGGGATGTACAATTGTTGGAGTTCATCCATGTGATCTTTGAAGGTTTGCCATTGCCTATCCACCGTCAACCCTTTAAATATCATTTGCCACTCTAATCTAGTCAATTTGCGCCTCATACCGTCAAAGTTACTTTTCCTTAAGTTCAGGACCCTAGTTTCTGAATTAACTTTGTCACTCTCCACCTTAATAAAGAATTCTACCATATTATGGTCACTCTTCCCCAAAGGAGCTTGCACAACAAGATTGCTAATTAGTCCCTTCTCATTACACATCACCCAGTCTAGGATGGCCAGCTCTCTGGTTGGTTCTTCGACATATTCATCGAGAAAACCATCCCTAATACACTCCAGGAAATCCTCCTCCACCACATTGCTACCAGTTAGGTTAGCCCAATCAATATGTAAATTAAAGTCGCCCATGATTACTGCTGTACCTTTATTGCACACATCCCTTCTTTCTTGTTTGATGCTGTCCCCAACCTCACTACTACTATTTAGTGGCCTGTACACAACTCCCACTAGCGTTTTCTGTCCTTTGGTATTCCGTAGCTCCAACCATACCGATTCCACATCATCCAAGCTAATGTCCTTCCTTACAATTGCATTAATTTCCTCTTTAACTAGCAATGTCACCCTGCCTCCTTTTCCTTTCTGTCTATCCTTCCTAAATGCTGAATACCCTTGGATGTTGAATTCCCAGTCTTGGTCACCCTGGAGCCATGTCTTCGTGATGCCAATCACACCATATCCGTTAACTGCTTTCTACGCAGTTAATTCGTCCACCTTATTCCGAATACTCCTCGCATTGAGGCACAAAGCCTTCAGGCTTGTCTTTTTAACACACTCTGACCCTTTAGAATTTTGCTGTAAAGTGGCACTTTTTGTATCTTGCCTTGGATTTCTCTGTCCTCCACTTTTACTATTCTCCTTTCTATCTTTTGCTTCTGTCTCCATTTTATTTCCCTCTGTCTCCCTGCATAGGTTCCCATCCCCCTACCATATTAGTTTAACTCCTCCCAAGCAGCACTAGCAAACACTCCCCCTAGAACATTGGTTCTGTTCCTGCCCAGGTGCAGACTGTCCGGTTTTACTGGTCCCACCTCCCCCAGAACCGGTTCCATTGTTCCAGCAATTTTAATCCCTCCCGACTGCAGCACTGCTCAAGCCACGTATTCATCTGAGCTATCCTGTGATTCCTACTCTGACTAGCACGTGGCACTGGTAACAATCCTGAGATTACTACTTTTGAGGTCCTACTTTTTAATTTAACTCCTAGCTCCCTAACTTCGTCTTGTAGGACCTCATCCCGTTTTTTACCTATATCTTTGGTACCTATATGTACCAAGACAACTGGCTGTTCACTCTCTCTTTTTAGAATGTCCTGCAACCACTCTGAGACATCCTTGACCCTTGCACCAGGGAGGCAACATACCATCCTGGAGTCTCGGTTGCGGCCGCAGAAATGTCTATCTATTCCCCTTACAATTGAATCCCCTATCACTATTGCTCTCCCACTCTTTTGCCTGCCCTCCTGTGCAGCAGAGCCACCCACGGTGCCATGGACTTGGCTGCTGCTGCTCTCCCCTGATGACTCATCCCCCTCAACAGTACCCAAAGCGGTGTATCTGTTTTTCAGGGGGATGACCGCAAGGGACCCCTGCACTACCTTCCTTGCACTGCTCTTCCTGTTGGTCTTCCATTCTCTATCTGGCTGTGTACCCTTTTCCTGTGGTAAGACCAAATTGCTAAATGTGCTATTCACGTCATTCTCAGCATCGTGGATGCTCCAGAGTTCATCCAACTGCAGCTCCAGTGCTGCAATGCGGTCCATCAGGAGCTGGAGGCGGATACACTTCCTGCACACGTAGTCGTCAGGGACACCAGAAGCGTCCCTGACTTCCCACATAGTACAGGAGGAGCATAACACGTGTCCGAGTTTTCCTGAAATGACTTAACTCTTAGATAAACTTAATTTGGCAACAATAATGCGAAAGGTTACTTACTGATAAAGAAAAGAAAAAGAAAAACTGTTGTGTATCTGAAAAGCATGCACTCCCATATTCCACCACCAGGGAGCTCATCCCCTGAAGTCCCAAGCATCCCAGCATCCCTTGGGAGCACTGTATCTCAGCTGGCCCCTAAGGCCTGTTCCTCACTCTGGAGTGTCTTATTAAAGACTGAGGTCACTGTTACTTTAACTTCCCTGTGTGCAGCCTCATCTGTGTTAGGAACACAATAACTGGCGACGAGAATACGAATCCAACGCAAAGATGCAGCAAACTGTGGGCATCCTGGAGAAGTTCTCAGAGGGTGAGGACTATGTCGAATGGTTAGACCAGTACTTTGTAGCCAACGAGCTGGACAGAGAAGGGAGCGCTGCAAAAAGGACAGCGGTCCTCCTCACAGTCTGCAGGGCACCGACCTACAGCCTCATGAAGAATCCTCTGGCTCCGGTGAAACCCACAGATAAGTCCTATGAGGAGCTGTGTACACTGGTTCGGGAGCATCTTAACCCGAGGGAGAGCGTGCTGATGCCGAGGTATTGGTTCAACACGTGCCAGCGATCTGAAGGTCAGGAAGTGGCGAGCTACGTCGCTGAGCTAAGGTGACTTACAGGACAATGTGAGTTTGATGGCTACCTGGAGCAAATGCTCAGAGACTTTTTTGTACTGGGCATTGGCCACAAGACCATCCTACGAAAACTTTTGACTGTAGAGACACCGACTCTCAGTAAGGCCATTGCGATAGCACAGGCATTTATGTCCACCAGTGATAACGCCAAACAAATCTCTCAGCAAACAAGTGCGAGCAATGTTCATAAATTAACTGGAACTGTGTTTGCGAGCAGAAATGTACAGGGCAGAACCCATGAGTCTGGAACTGCCAGCAGGCCTCAGGTGACCCAGATGACTCAGAGTCCCCAACAAAGAATGAATGCAAGGCAATTCACACCTTGTTGACGTTGTGGAGGCTTCCATTCAGCCTATTTATGCTGCTTCAAAGGGTATGTTTGCAAGAGGTGTGGAACAATGGGGCACCTCCAACGAGATTGCAAACGAGCTGCAAGCTCTGCAAAACCTGCTAACCACCACGTGGCAGAGGAAGATTGGTCCATGGTGGATCAAAACAATTTCGAGCCTCAGAGAGAGGAGGCAGATGCTGAAGTACATGGGGTGCACACATTTTCGACGAAATGTCCACCTATAATGCTTAACGTAAAATTGAATGGCTTACCCGTAGCCATGGAACTGGATATGGCTCTAGCCAATCCATCATGAGTAAAAAGATGTTTGCGAGACTGTGGTGCAACAAGGCATTCAGACCAGCCCTGAGCCCCATCCACACAAAACTGAGAATGTACACCAAAGAGCTTATCACTGTCCTGGGCAGTGCCATGGTCAAGGTCACTTACGAGGGCATGGTGCACGAACTGCCACTCTGGATTGTCCCGGGCAATGGCCCCACACTGCTTGGAAGGAGCTGGCTGGGCAAAATCTGCTGGAACTGGGATGACATCCGAGCGCTATCACATGTCAATGAGGCCTCATATACCCAGGTTCTCAACAAATTTCCTTCTCTTTTTGAGCCAGGCATTGGAAACTTTTCCGGGGCGAAAGTGCGGATCCACTTGGTCCCAGAGGCATGACCCATTCACCACAAGGCGTGAGCGGTACCTCACATGATGAGGGAAAGTGTGGAAATCGAGCTGGACAGGCTGCAACGCGAGGGCATCATCTCCCCAGTGGAATTCAGTGAGTGGGCCAGCCCGATTGTTCCAGTACTCAAAAGTGATGGCACAGTCAGGATTTACGGCGATTATAAGGTAACTATTAATCGTTTCTCACTACAGGACCAATACCTGCTACTGAAGGCAGACAACCTATTTGCGACGCTGGCAGGAGATAAGACATTCACCAAGCTCGACCTGACTTCGGCTTACATGATGCAGGAGCTGGAGGAGCCTTCGAAGGGTCTCACCTGCATCAACACGCACAAGGGACTGTTCATCTACAATAGATGCCCGTTTGGAATTAGGTCGGCTGCACCGAACTTCCAGAGAAACATGGAGAGCCTACTCAAGTTGGTAGCACACACATTGGTCTTTCAGGACGACATATTGGTCACGGGAGGAGGTCCTCCAGCGACTGGATCACGTAGGGCTGCGGCTGAAGAGGTCGAAATGCATCTTCATGGCAACAGAAGTGGAGTTTTTGGGGAGAAAGATCGTGGCGGACGGCATTCAACCCACAGACGCCAAGACAGAGGCTATCAGGAACGCACCCAGGCCACAGAAATTCATGGAGCTGTGGTCGTTCCTGGGACTCCTCAACTATTTTGCTAACTTCCTACCAGGGTTAAGCACCCTTTTAGAGCCCCTACATGTGTTATTGCGCAAAGGTGAGAACTGGGTATGGGGAAAAATCCAAGTAATTGCTTTTGAGAAAGCCAGAAACATTTTATGCTCCAACAAGCTGCTTGTATTGTATAACCCATGTAAAAGACTTGTGCTAGCATGTGACGCGTCGTCGTACGGAGTCAGGTGTGTATTACAACAAGCTAACGTTGTGGGGAAGTTGCAAACTGTCGCCTATGCTTCCAGGAGTTTGTCTAAGGGCGAGAGAGCCTACAGCATGATTGAGAAAGAGGCATTAGCATGTGTGTTCGGGGTAAAGAAAATGCATCAGTACCTGTTTGGCCTCAAATTTGAGCTGGAAACCGATCTTAAGCTCCTCACATCCCTGTTCGCTGAAAACAAGGGGATAAATATTAATGCCTCAGCCCGCATACAAAGGTGGCCACTCGCGCTATCAGCGTATAACTATACCATCCGCCACAGGCCAGGTATTGAGAACTGTGCGGATGCTCTCAGTCGGCTACCATTGCCCACCATGGGGGTGGAAATGGCGCAGCCTGCAAACTTGTTGATGGTCATGGAAGCGTTTGAAAATGATAAATCACCTGTCACGGTCCGCCAGATTAGGACTTGGACCAGCCAAGATCCTCTGCTGTCCCTAGAAAAAAACTGTGTGCTGCATGGGAGCTGGGCCAGCATCCCCGTTGAAATGCAAGAGCTAATCAAGCCGTTCCAGCAGCGAAAGGACGAGCTGTCCATTCAGGCAGACTGCCTGTTGTGGGGTAACCGCGTAGTGCTACCAAAAAAGGGCAGGGAGACATTCATCTCGGATCTCCCACACACACCCGGGTATAGTAATGATGAAAGCGATAGCCAGATCCCACGTGTGGTGGCCCGGTATCGACTCTGACTTAGAGTCTTGTGTATGGCAATGCAGCATATGTGCTCAGTTGAGCAACGCGCCCAGAGAGGCACCACTAAGTTTGTGGTCCTGGCCCTCCAAACCATGGCCGAGGATCCATGTCGACTATGTGAGCCCGTTTCACAGTAAAGAGTTCCTGGTGGTTGTGGATGCTTTTTCAAAACGGATTGAATGTGAAATAATGTTGGGAAGCACCGCCACCGCCACCATCGAAAGCCTTAGGGCCATGTTTGCCACCCATGGCCTGCTTGACATACTGGTCAGTGACAACGGGCCATATTTCACCAGTGCCGAATTTAAAGAATTCATGACCCGCAATGGGATCAAACATGTCACCTCGACCCCGTTTAAACCAGCCTCCAATGGGCAGGCAGAGCGGGCAGTACAAACCATCAAAAGGAGCCTTAAACGAGTCACAGAAGGCTCACTCCAAATCCGCCTGTCCCGAGTTCTGCTCAGCTACCGCACGAGACCCCACTCGCTCACAGGGGTGCCCTAGATGAGCTATTCATGAAAAGGACACTTAAAACCAGACTCTCGCTGGTTCACCCCAACCTGCAGGATCAGGTAGAGAGCAGGCGGCAGCAATAAAATGTAAACGATGGTTGCGCCACTGTGTCATAGGAAATTGATCTGAATGAACTTGTGTATGTGCTAAACTATGGACATGGTCCCAAGTGGATCGCGGGCACGGTGATAGCTAAAGAAGGGAATAGGGTGTTTGTCGTCAAACTAGACAATGGACAAATTTGCAGAAAGCACCTGGACCAAACGAGGCTGCAGTTCACAGACTGTTCTGAACAACCCACAGCAGACACCACCTTTTTCGAGCCCACAACACACACCCAAAGGATCAACGACACCACACCGGCCCAGGAAATCGAACCCATCATGCCCAACAGCCCAGCAAGGCCAGGCTCACCTAGCAGTCCTGCAGGGCCAACAACACGCCAGCCCAGCGAGCACACAGCCAACACACCAGAACAGACATTTGTACCGAGGTGGTCCACCAGGGAAAGAAAGGCACCCGGCCGCCTCACCTTGTAAATAGTTTTCACTTTGACTTTGGAGGGAGGAGTGATGTTGTGTATCTGTTAAGCATGCATTCCCATGTTCTGCCACCAGGGAGCTCATCCCCTGAAGTCCCAAGGGAGCCCAGCATCCCTTGGGAGCACTGTATCTAAGCCGGCCCCTAAGGCCTGTTCCTCACTCTGGAGTGTCTTATTAAAGACTGAGGTCACTGTTACTTTAACGTCCCTGTGTGCAGCCTCATCTGTGTTAGGAACACAATAAAAAATACTTACCAATCACATACCCCCTTGGCTGTGACGTCACCCTGCGATTTTTTTTCTACTTCTTTTTTGCCTCCCTGCTGCAGCTACACCAGCTGGCCTCTCCGACGCACCTCGCTGGTCCCCGAACTGCTGGGCCTTTTATAGGCCGCTGCCGCTCCGACTCCCGCCTCTCCGACGTATCTCGCTGGTCCCCGAACTGCTGGGCCTTTTATAAGCCACTGCGGCTCCGACTCCCGCCTCTCCGACGCACCTGGTATCCTGGCAGCAGTTCTGCGGCAGTTTGCTGTGCCATCTGCGTTTGAGCTAGCACGACAAACCAGAGGGTGTCTACTGGGTGACAAGAGCTGTCTGCTGATAACATGGCTCATGACTCCAATGTGTAACCTACACACACATGTGGGCAGCATGCATATAACGAAAGCCATGCTGCCACACAAAATGTGATAGAGTAGAGCATTGGCGTGCAGAAACAATCCTTCAGCTGCCTGAACCGCTCTGGAGGAGCCCTGCAGTACTCAGTCCTCGGTCTCATTCTCTAAGGGAGCAACATTTACTTTAGCCACTCTTTTCCTTTTTATATACCTATAGAAACTCTTGCTATCTCTTTTTATATTTTGTGCTCGTTTACTTTCATAGTCTATCTTCCCTTTCTTAATCATGTAGGATGAGATACTGGGAACTTCCTCAGCTCGTGCCGCCCTTCCATCCAATGATTTAAATGCTGGGAAGAACTTGGGGGGGCGGAGCGATTTTTCTAGGATACTTTAGGCGCTAAAGAGCCTCCAAGGTGGCCAAGATGGGGCCTTAAGCTGAAACGTTGGTTTAGCTCATGTTTAAGGCAAAGTGCCATCTTGGTAAAGGAGTCGAAGCACGCGTGAGAAACGGCCACCCGGAGGATGGTTACTGGGCTGCTAGCACTCATTAAGGATGCTGCACGGCATTTTGGTGGCTAGCACTTGACCTAATGCCCTCTCCTAACAGCAACCAGCTGATTGGGAGTAAACACGTCATTGCAGAGGACTTTGCGTGCTCCTTAAAGGGATATCACCTTTTACTGTTCACTTGCAGCTTCAGGTGTAAAGAGGATTTGAAACACATCAGGAGACTTTCTGGGACACTTTTATAAGACTTCACCAACACTCTAGCAACAATTATTCTGGAAATTCTCTGAGGACTTTGTTAGAATACACCATTTTTGCTGTAAACTTGCTATAACTTGACCAAATTTAAAAGCTTGACCAAATTTTATGACCCAGCATGCTTCATGTAGCCAAGCGACTGATTCCTCTGAGAACTTTTGTAAGATTGTTGAAGCAGTAAGCTGTTTTGCAGATAAGGGAGTAACTGGTCAGTTACTAGTTAAAGAGCCATGTCTAGTCACTGCCAAACCAACCACACACTGGTGTTAGTACGTATGAGTTTTGATGATGATCACTTGAGCTTTAAATAAAAGGAATAGTTCTGTGCGTGCTTATTTGTAATCCAGGATTATTGTGCACCAGTACTATTGGATGCTTGCTTGTAATCTCTTGTTTGATTTTAAGTAAAGAAAAAGTTACCCCGTAAAGGGGAAACGAGAACTGCGTGTCTTGCGTCGTCTGTTCCACGGGTGAGAACTCTGTAAACTGTTGGATGGCACGTCTTACAACTTCTCCTAAAAACAGTAAGTGCTGTGCTACTATACCTTATTGGACACTTTATAGGAATCACCAGGAGAAAAGCAATGCTTGGTCATGGGCATCATGCTGTAGGGGTGGGGGTGCCTGATCTGCTAGAGATCTGTTTAAGAGTCAGCCACAAGGTCACAGTTGGATGTTGGGGGATAAAGGATATGACCTTGCCAGCTGACTCATGACCCCCCTGCGTATGCCCCAGACGGAAGCCGAGAAGCGCTACAACAAAAGCCATATAGCCACATACAATATCGTCAAAGACAATTGGAGTGCTTAAGCAACGCTTCAGATGTCTGGACCACTCAGGAGGCGACTTACAATACCACTCGGAGCAGGTCGCTGAGTTCATTGTGGTGTGCTGCATGTTGCATAACTTAGCTATCAGGAAGGGACAAAAATTGCCATATGGGACTGCCGGTCCACCTCAGGAGAGAGGTGGACGAGGACCTCGGGGAGGACAATCAGGCTGGTGTTGAAACTATGTCCCCACCCCACCCTAGACCGCAGGAAAAGCCCCGTGGTAGTTACGCAGCTGCAAGACTGTTGCGTCAGCAGCTCATAACTGAACACTTCGTGTGAAGTTATGTTGGTGACAGTTACAGTTGTGTTATGTTACGTTTCATCCTTGCCTGGCCTGGCCATTGTTTGGAAACTTTGTATTGATGTTTAACGTTTCTGTTATTGGAAGACACTACGCAAAATGTTAAGTTAAATAAAAAAAATATTTAGTGATTACAACATTTTTAAAGACATTTTTTAACAAATATATAAACGCCCACCCACCCACCCCCACCCCCCACTCCCCAACAGTAAAATTATTTTAAATAATAGTAACAACATTAACAACAGCATAATATATAACAGTATAACAACAACAAACTTTCAAAAACAATTTTAAATATAACACCCACCCACTCACCCAACAGTCAACAAATTTATTAATAACAAAAATACAAAAAAATACAGTCCCACACTCCCACACCAAGCCGCCTTGTAGCAGGACACCTCGAACGCTGCTGCTGTGTGGGGGCTGACGGTGGCAGAGTCACAGATGAGGCTGGAGAAGCTGGAGAGGACATTTCCAAAGAAACGTCCTCCGAGTCAAAAGGAACTGCTTCCTCCTGACTCACATCCATCGACAATGGCGGTACGGCACTATGGGGTGCAGTGCCGTATTCCGAGACCACACCCTGCCATCTGGCATCCATGGAATCAGCTATTCTCTGCATTGCCGCAACCATCCACGGCATCTCCTCCGAGACGATCATGGTCAGTGCGGCAATGTGCCCAGTTAACCCGCCCATTGCCTGCAGGAGCTCTCGACCAATGTTGACACTCGTCCGAGACAGTTGTACCATGTCCAGCTTGACTTCTGCCGGTCTTGCAGCAATCCGACTCGCTGAACCAACCTCCGCGGGGTCGGCGCAGGCATTGACCCACTCGGGGTGCCCTGTTGCAAGGAGCTTGGCCCCGCTGCTTCTTTGATGGATGAGAAGGTGGCTGCAGGCTCTTCTTCCACCTCCTCACTGTCCTCGGTGGACAACAGCACTTGTACGAGCAGAGGAGAGGCTCTTGCCTCCAGATACAGCCTGGAGAGCCCGGAGAACCCGGGGAGCCTGGGAAGCCTGGGAAGCCTGTGGATCTAGAATACATCAATGAGGTTAGTAGAAGAGAAGGGAATACTAAGGTGACATGAGAATGCTTACAAATGGCAAGCATATGTACGAGGAGCAACACTACTACTATAAATATCACTGACAGATGTCACATAATTAACATCATGATAGTACAGAATCTGCATTGCATTACAATGATATTTCATGATCCCATCATTAGTTACATAATATTACATCAATCATATATTGTACTGAAATGGCATTAAATTATTTTAAATCACCAATGGTTTATATATTACTCACATGGCACAAGAACAGGTTCAGCACCACCACAGGTGGCCGAACGATTGTGGACCCCCACTAACGCCAACGCCCACTTCTCGAGGTCGGTGAGTTGACACAGCTCTGTCGGCCCTCCTCCAGTCCACCTCTGCTCAGCCTGGTTTTTTGACAGTTTCCTCTGCAAAGGTGACAAGAGAATGGCATAAGCTCATTGCCTAGGTACTATTACAGATATTACAGATATTACAGATATTAATAGATACTTTTACTATTACACAACACACACAACACAACAGATAGAATACACAGAACGCACAGATAATCCACAATTAGTCATCACCCTTGTTATTCATCATTAACGCTAATATGCTTTGTAGGCAATTGAATGCATGGTTATATCTACTGTCTGAGAATACATTTTATAAGATCGACGTTAGGAGCTAACACATGACACCAAGATTACCAGCCTAATTACAATCCAGCAGCTCTACATTTGAATTAATGAGTCATTGTATCAGTACAATTTATAAATTTAATAAATTTAATACATACTCTTCTGGAACCAACAATTTCGTTCCAGCGCTTGCGGCACTGGTTTGGTTCACGGACATCATATACCATCGATAAGACCACTTCGGTGATTTCTGCCCATATTTGCTGATAAATCCTGAGGGGTGGTTTCACACGACCACCCCGGGTCAATTGGGCCCAACGAGTTTCCACCTCGTGGACGAGGGCAACATTTGCCTCCTCTGAAAAATGCTTGGTACGACTTCTACCACCCATCTCCTCTCCACCTCAACCAGATCACTCCCTTCACCCACCTCCTCCACCTCTATAATATCACCCAACACGGCATCCTCTACACGCTCCATTATTTATTTATAATTATTTTCAGTTATTTCCGGTCAAAAAACAATTCTTCAATATTCAATATCCAATCAACAAAACCAGCTTTCCGACCACACTTGACACTCTCTCTCTCTCGCTCTCTGTTCTGCACATGTGCAGATGATCCCTGACCTCCCGAATCGTGGGAAAAGTTAATCACCTAAAAAAAAACACGCATGCACAGAACGCCCATTGCTATGGATGCCAGCTTTGCACGATGGAATAAATCATTAACGCCCATTTCACATCGCTACGGCTAATGCCCAAATTAAAAAATTGAAACGAGCGGATTTTAAAATGGGCGATATTCCGGCGATCCCGAAAAATAATATCACTAGATCCCGATGGCAAGTCTAGTCCATAGAAATTTACAGCACAAAAGGAGGCCATTCGATCCATTGTGTTTGTGCTGGCCGAAAAAGAGCCATCCAGCTGAATCCCACTTTCCAGCGATTGGTCTGCAGCCTTGTAGGTTATGGCACTTCAAGCATATATCCAAGTACTTTTAAAATGTGATGAGGGTTTCTGCCTCTACCAACCTTTCAGTCATTGAGTTCCAGATCACCACCACCAGCTGGGTGAAAAAGATTCTCCTCAACTCTCCTCTAATCCTTCTATCAGTTACTTTGGGGCCAAGTTTCGGCCTGAGTTGCTACTGTTTTTTTGGAGCAACTGGTTTAGAATGGAGTATCTTAGAAATTTGAATTCTCGGCATTTAGTTTGCTCCAGTTCTAGTCAGTTAGAACAGTTTCACTTTGGAACAGAATTTTTTTTTCAAAAGGGGGCGTGTCCGGCCAGTTACGCCTGTTTTCAAAGTTTAGGCAGTGAAAACTTACTCCAAACTAACTTAGAATGGAGTAAGTGAAGATTTTTGTACGTTCGAAAAAACCTTGTCTACACTTTAGAAAATCAGGCGTAGGTTACAAATTAGGCGTAGGGAATGGGGGGGGGGGTTTAAAGGGAAGTTTACAAACATTAAACACTTCAGTTTTACAAATAAAGAGCCATCATCAATAATAAATGATAAATATATCAATAAATCAACCAATAAATCAATCAAAAAAAATTAATAAAAAAAAATAAAAAAAAAAATCAATAAATAAAACATTTTCTACTTACCGACTGCAGCACCGGGAGTCCTCCAACAGCGTGCTGGGACGGTCCCCACAGTGTGTCTCTGTCAGTGTCTCTATCTGTCTGTCTGTGTGTGTGTGTCTCTCACTCTCTGTCTGTCAGTGTCTGTGTTTCTGACAGCGAAGGGAGGGGGAGGAGGGGGGTGGGAGAGGGATGGCGAGGGGGAGGGGGAGGGGGAGAAGGGGTGGGGGGGAGGGGGAGAAGGGGGGTGGGGGAGAAGGGGGTGGGGAGGGGGAGAAGGGGTGGGGGAGAAGGGGGGGAGAGGGGGGGAAGGGGGAGAAGGGAGAGAGGCTGTAGGGAGGGAAGGAGAGAGGATGTAGGGAGGAGGGAAGGAGGGAGGGAAGGAGGGAGGAGGGAGGGAGGGAATGATGGAGGAGGGAGGGAGGGAAGGAGAGAGGAGGGAGGGAGGGAAGGAGAGAGGAGGGAGGGAGGGAAGGAGAGGGGAAGGAGAGAGGGAAGGAGAGAGGAGGGAGGTAGGGAAGGAGAGGGGAAGGAGAGAGGAGGAAGGGAGGGAAAGAGAGGGGAGGGAGGGAGGAAAGAAGAGAGGAGGGAGGGAGGGAGAGAGGGAAGGAGAGAGGAGGGAAGGGGAGGGAGGGAGGGAAGGAGAGAGGAGGGAGGGAGGGAAGGAGAGAGGAGAGAGGGAGGGAAGGAGAGAGGAAGGAGAGAGGGAAGGAGAGAGGAGGAAGAGAGGGAAGGAGAGGGGAGGGAGGGAGGAAGGGAGAGAGGAGGGAGGGAGGGAGGGAGAGAAGGAGTGAGGAGGGAAGGAGAGAGGAGGGAGGGAAGGGGAGGGAGGGAGGGAAGGAGAGAGGAGGGAGGGAGGGAAGTAGAGAGGAGGGAGGGAGGGAAGGAGAGAGGAGGGAGGGAGGGGGGGCAGGGAGAGAAGGAGGCTGAACGGCCGGGCCCAAGACCTCGGGCTGGATTTACAGGTTGGTGGCGGGGGTCACGGAGGTCCGGGGGGGGAAGAGTCGCGGAGGTCCGGGGGGAGAAGAGTCGCGGAGGTCCGGGGGGGAGAGAGATTCGCGGAGGTCCGGAGTGGGGGGGGGGGAGAGAGAGTCGCGGAGGTCCGGGGTGGGGGGGGGGAGCGGAGGTCGGGTCACCGGGGGGGGCGGGGAGCGGGGATCGGGTCAGGTGGGAGGAGCCTTACTCACGCAGCCCCAGTGAGGCCATTCAGCCAGGGCTAGGGGCTGCGTGCTTCGGGTCCCTCCCACAGTTTTGGGCGCCTGGAGCTACTGCACATGCGCGCCCACTGTAGCGTGCATGTGCAGAGGTCTCGGCATTGTTTTCAGCTCCGCCCCCAACAGCTCGTGCTGCGCCGCGCCCAGCTGCAGAAGACCTGCAGGGAGCCGGAGAATAGGTAAGTTTTTTTTAGGCGCACTTTCTGGCGTGAAAAACGGGCGTCCAGGTTTTAGGCACGGCCCGAAACTTGGGCCCTTTAAATCTATGGGCTAGAGTTTCCTCTCAAATTGCCCATTTACCGCCCAGTTACTGCCCAGATATACAAGTTTCATCGAAAAACACACATTTACTGCCCAGATAATGTCCGGCAGTAAATTCCATAGTCATTACCGCTGGGCAGTATTCGATACTGTCCGCCCATATATTACCGCCCAAATACCGCTCAAAATGGAAGTTTCATCATTAAGATCCATTTACCACCGGACCTTAATACCGTCCTGAAAAAGCAGGTCATAATGGATCTTAAGTGGCTCTTAAGTGGGCGGTATGGACACAGATCTGACAGGTTTGTTTGATATTACACAGATCTTTATAGTTCTCCACAGTTTGATGTATTTTTTAAATGGATTGTAGTATTTTCTAGAGTTAGCAATAATATAAATGGTCGAATAAAGCTTTATTTACTCCTTTAGTCTCTCTCACTCACATTAGTCTCACTCACGCCCCAGTCTCTCCCTCCCCCCAGTCTCTCCTCCCCCCAGTCTCTCTTCCCCTTAGTCTCTCTCACCCTCCAATCTCTTCCCTCCCACCCCAGTCTATCTCACCTCCCAATCTGTCTCACCCCCTACAATGATCTCACCCACCCCCCCACAGCGATCTCTCTCCACTCCCCCCACCCCCCCCCCACAGCGATCTCACTCTCTTCCCCCTCCCCTCCCACAGCGATCTCTCTCCGCCCCCCCCCCCCCACAGTGATCTCACTCTTACCACCCCCCGCCCCGCCCCCCACAGTGATCTCCGGCTGGCAGTCTCTGGCCATTCGTCGGTGCCTCTCGGGGGGGCGGAGCTTGACCGCCGCGCGCGCGTGCGCACAACTTGGAAGCCGAAAATTCCCGAGTCGATAGGCCTCCTCTGCCACACACCGTCCGCTGCACTTCGCTCCTGCACCGCTTCGCCGCCGCCGAAAACCTCAGAAGCACGCACCTGCGCCATTCCAGCGGTTGAAAAAGACGCAACTGCCGGAACACCGCTATGGATCGGGCGCGGACAATTTAAAAGGAAAATCTAGCCCAAAGTCCATCTGCTAGAGGAAATAGATCCTTCCTATCAACTCTATCTAGACCCCTCATAATTTTATACTCCTCAATTAAGTCTCCCCTCCACCTCCTCTGTTCCAAAGAAAACAACTCCAGCTTATCCAATCTTTCCTCATAGCTAAAAAATCTCCAGTCCTGGCAACATCCTTGTAAATCTCCTCTGTACCGTCTCTAGTGCAATCACATCTCGATAACCAATCCAGGTGAGTTGTCAGCATGGAATGTCAAATAATTACTGAGAGTCAGTCGATTTATGCACCCACCTGGATGGATAATGTCAGATGATGCTCTAAACCTATCAATTCTGAAATTATTGTCATGTGATCTTCATGTGTCATATACTTCTACATCAGTAGATGGCAATGTCACACCATATCTGCTCCTTTCTCATTGGAATGTGGGTGTCATTTATTTAGAATATAACTCAATTTTGCTCAGTTATAAATATCACACCATACTAGAATGATAACAGTTGAAACTTAGACATGTTATGGCTAGCTACGAATCTTACACAAATCCTTTGATGCTTCTTAAGTTACATTAACCAGTCACCTCCTGCTTGCTTAGCATTCTCCTGCTGAATCCTAATGACCTAATCTAAACCACGTGTTAGCCTCCATCACACAGAATGCATTCTCATAATACAAAGATAATACTGGCTTCTGTATTGTTAAGCTTATTTTCCTATTATCCGCTATCCAACGCCAACTATTAGAGGTGGAAGGTCAGCGAGATAACTCAAAGAAGCAAAGACTTGCATTTATATAGTGTCTTTCACGACCTCAGGCCATCCCAAAGCACTTATAGCCAATTAAATACTTTTGAAGTGTAGTCAATGTTGTAATGTAGGAAACGCAGCAGCCAATCTGCGCACAGCAAACTCCCCACACACAGCAATGTGATAATCGCCAGATAATTTGTTTTTTTAGTGATGTTGATTGAGGGACAAATATTGGCCAGGACATCAGGGATAACTCCCTACTCTTCTTCAATATAGTGCCATGGGATCTTTTACATTCACATGAGAGAGCAGATGGGGCCTCGGTTTAACGTCTCATCTAAAAGATGCCACCACCGGCAATGCAGCACTCCCTCAGCACTGCACTGGAGTGACAGTCTAGATTTGGACCTGAATCCACAACCTTCTGACTCAGAGGCGAGAGTGCTACCAACTGAGCCACAATGAACACTACAAGCCAACCTATTGACCCAGCTTACATATCTCTAAAACCAAAATGGGTATTTTCTTGTGCACATTACTTTTATACAGTTTTGAACAGGGTGAAGACCATTATCTGTTCACTCCTCTTCCATTTAGTACATCCATTTTAGTATGGATGATAGGGTGATAAAAATATCTTCGGCAATGATTTCTGTAAACTTGTATATGTACAATGCCACCAGGTACAATCCTTCGGAGCTGTAGAAACTCAAAGTTTTGCCCAGTGTTTTTTTTATTTGTTCATGGGATGTATGGATATATTGGAAGGGAGTATGAAAAGAAACTTGCAAGGGATATCAAAATGAACACAAAATCTTTTAACAATTATATCAGAAAAAAGAGGGTGTTCAGGAGCAATGATAGCCCCTTGAAAACTGATATCGGTGATATTGTCAATGATAATAAGGAAATGGCGGACATGTTGAATAATTACTTTGCATCAGTATTTACAGTAGAGGAAGAGGATGCCGGAAATCCCAAGGAAACTAATATTGCATCAGGGACAGGGACTCAACATAATTAACATAGAAACATAGAAAAAGGTGCAGGAGCAGGCCATTCAGCCCTTCTAGCCTGCACCGCCATTCAATGAGTTCATGGCTGAACATGAAACTTCAGTACCCCCTTCCTGCTTTCTCGCCATACCCCTTGATCCCCTGAGTAGTAAGGACTTCATCTAACTCCATTTTGAATATATTTCGTGAATTGGCCTCAACCACTTTCTGTGGCAGAGAATTCCACAGGTTCACCACTCTCTGGGTGAAGAAGTCTCTCCTCATCTCGGTCCTAAATGGCTTACCCCTTATCCTTAGACTGTGACCCCTGGTTCTGGACTTCCCCAACATTGGGAACATTCTTCCTGCATCTAACCTGTCTAAACCCGTCAGGATTTTAAACGTTTCTATGAGGTCCCCTCTCATTCTTCTGAACTCCAATGAATACAAGCCCAGTTGATCCAGTCTTTCTTGATATGTCAGTCCCACCATCCCGGGAATCAGTCTGTTGAATCTTCGCTGCACTCCCTCAATAGCAAGAATGTCCTTCCTCAAGTTAGGAGACCAAAATTGTACACAATACTCCAAGTGTGGCCTCACCAAGGCCCTGTACAACTGTAGCAACACCTCCCTGCCCCTGTACTCAAATTCCCTCGCTATGAAGGCCAACATGCCATTTGCTTTCTTAACCGCTTGCTGTACCTGCATTGCAACCTTCAATGACTGATGTACCATGATACCCAGGTCTCGTTGCACCTTCCCTTTTCCCAATCTGTCACCATTCAGATAATAGTCTGTCTCTCTGTTTTCACCACCAAAGTGGATAACCTCACATTTATCCACATTATACTTCATCTGCCATGCATTTGCCCACTCACCTAACCTATCCAAGTCACTCTGCAGCCTCATAGCATCCTCCTCGCAGCTCACACTGCCACCCAACTTAGTGTCATCCGCAAATTTGGAGATACTATATTTAATCCCCTCGTCTAAATCATTAATGTACAATGTAAACAGCTGGGGCCCCAGCACAGAACCTTGCGGTACCCCACTAGTCACTGCCTGCCATTCTGAAAAGTACCCATTTACTCCTACTCTTTGCTTCCTGTCTGACAACCAGTTCTCAATCCACGTCAGCACACTACCCCCAATCCCATGTGCTTTAACTTTGCACATTAATCTCTTGTGTGGGACCTTGTTGAAAGCCTTCTGGAAGTCCAAATATACCACATCAACTGGTTCTCCTTTGTCCACTTTACTGGAAACATCCTCAAAAAATTCCAGAAGATTTGTCAAACATGATTTCCCCTTCACAAATCCATGCTGACTTGGACCTATCATGTCACCATTTTCCAAATGCGCTGCTATGACATCCTTAATAATTGATTCCATCATTTTACCCACTACTGAGGTCAGGCTGACCGGTCTATAATTCCCTGTTTTCTCTCTCCCTCCTTTTTTAACATATGCAAAATAACAGTAATGAACAAAATAATGGCATTAAAGAGTGACAAATGCCCAGGACCAGATGATTTCTATCCCAGGATTTTGAAGGAAGTAGGTAAGCACATTGCAGATGCCCTGACTATAATCTTCCAAATTTCTCTCCATTCAGATGCCGTTCCTTCAGATTGGAAAATTGCGCATGCCATTCGCTATTTAAGAGTGATGGGAGAGGGAAACCAGGGAATTACAGACCAGTTAACCTAACATCTGTTGTCAGGAAATTGCTAGAGTCTATAGTTAAGGATAGGGTGACTGAACACCGTGAAAATTTTCAACTGATCAGAGAGAACCAGCATGGATTGTAAAAGGTAGGTCATGCCTGACGAACTTGATTAACTTTTTTGAAGAGGTTACTTAAGTAGTGGACAGGGGAATGTCTATGGATGTTATTTATATGTGGACTTCCAGAAGGCATTTGATAAAGTCCCTCATTAATTAAGGTTGAAGCCCATAGAATTGAAGGCAAATTATTGACCTGTTTAGGAAATTGGCTAAGCGGCAAGAGACAGAGATTAGGGATAATGCCAGGCATTCTAATTGGCAGGATGTGACTAGTGGTGTCCCGCAGGGATCTGTGTTGGGGTGTCAACTATTCAACATATTTATTAACAATGGGATAGAAAGTCACATATCCAAATTTGCTGATAACACAAAGATAGGCAGCATTGTAGGCAGTGTAGATGAAAGCTTAACATTACAAAGGGATAGTGATAAATTAAGTGAATGGGCAAAATGTGGCAAGTATGAGGTCATCAACTTTGGATCTAAAAAGGATAGATCAGATTACTTTCTAAATGATGAAAAGCTAAAAACAGTGGAAGTCCAAAGAGACTTGGTGGGTCCAGGCACGTAGATCATTAAAATGTCTCGAACAGCTTTAGAAAATAATCAAAAAGGCTAATAGAATGCTGGCCTTTATAGCTAGAGCACTAGAATTCAAGGGGGTAGAAGTTATGCTACAGTTACACAAAGCCCTGGTTAGACAACACCTGGAGTACTGTGAGCAGTTCTGGGCACCATGCCAAAGGAAGAATAGACTGGCCTTGGAGGGAGTGCAACGTAGGTTTACCAGAATGATATCTAGACTCCAAGGATTAAGTTACAAGGAGAGATTACACAAATTAGGGTTGTATTCCATTGAATTTAGCAGGTTAAGGGGTGATTTGATAGAAGTTTTCAAGATACTAAGGGGAACAGAGAAAGTAGATAGAGAGAAACTATTTCCGCTGGTTGGGGTTTCTAGGACTAAGGGGCATAGTCTAAAAATTAGACCCAAACCTTTCGCAAAGAGTGGGAGAGGTTTGGAAATCTTTTCCGCAAACAGCAACTGATGCTAGATCAATTGTAAATTTTAAATCTGAGATTGATCGATTTTTGTTAACCAAGGAGATATGGGGCAAAGAGCTAGGCCACAAATCAGCCTTGATCTCATTGAATGGCAGAATAGGCTCAAGCGGCTAAATAGTCTACTCCTGTTCCTACATGGGCAGCGCTGGCAAGGCCAGCATTTATTGCTCATCCCTAATTGCCCTTGAGAAGGACTCAGATGAGCTCATCGATGTTGGGGATTACGAACAAAGGGAGGAGGCCATGCAATCGGAGCTCTTGGCGGCAATGCAAAGGTTGCCCAAGAGGCTGTCACAAGTGGTGAGGAGCGTGAAGGAGTCCGCCTCCTGCATTGTGGACAGCTCTGCGCACACCATGTGGACCATCATTGCGAGTGTGCAGATGATGGTAGAATCCCAGAGTGACCATGCGGATCCAGCTGCGATGAAGCGTCTCCTGGCGGAGGTGACAGCTGCCATTGCAGCACAGGTGCGAGGGTGCGAGCATGGCTGTGCTTCTTTGGACAGAATGGCCGCTGCCCTGGAAGCTCAGAATGCTCTCATTCACTATGGCCAACAGGGCACGGAGCGTCAGACATGCTGTCATCTCTGATGGCTTTCAGTGTGTGGCTTCTGTCATGCAGTCTCAGCTGGAGGCTACGCCAGATCTGACTGCTGCCATTGCGGCTGGGTCCACCACTGTCCACCGGGGGCCTAATGGTGGCAGCCCACCCCGCCGACCTGTGCTTCAGCAGCTTAGTGGGAGAGGTGGGGTGCTGCCCCCGGGGGGCTGGCGCTGGCTTCTCGGACCAGGACACCGATGTGGGCTCTCCGATTCACAGCAACCCTGAGCTGAGACCTGCCACTCCGCATTTGCTGCCAAGCATGGCTTTGCCCCAGCCACTCCGACTGAAGGCGCACAGGAGGATGCGGCCCAGTTTTCAGCTGGCCCTTCCAGGCTGGTTGAGGGCATCTGAGAAGGACATCTGTAGCTTCATCTACAGACACACAGCAGCCTTCCCAAAGCCATGAGGCAGCCACAGGGGAGACACCGTGGTGTACTGTAAGGATAGGTCTGCGTAAGAGGAGTAATAAGGAGTTGTACAAGTGTGATAATTAATTATGTGACTGTTTTGGAAACCCATTGTCTGGGTTCTAATAAATCTTTATTTTTGTTTGGAATTTGTGATCAGGTGTCTCATTCTATTGTGTGGGAATGATATATGAGAGGGCTCACAGGTTGGCCCATGGACATGGCCAGATGCAAGCTCAACTGGGCATTCAGTTGTGTGAAACGTGCAGCTATGAGACGGATTTGTGCTTCCCTTGCAGGGTCATGATGGCGACACCATCTCCTGTGTGGCAGCCCACCTGCGCCCTCCACTATTCCTGTGCCTCCTGCCCCTCCTCATGTGCCTCCTCCTCCTCCAAAGGTGCCATTGCTGCTTCGTCCTCCAATGGCTGCACCCTCACTATGGTGAGATTGTGGAACATGTAGCAGAGCACCACAAATTGCTACAGAGTTTGTTGGTGTGCCCTGAGACTGACATGGGTGCAGTCAATGACCCTCCTGGGCCCTGGGTAAGCCGGCAATGTGCAGGAATGCAGTCTGGCACTCCAATTGCTTGTCCCTGGTCATGGGGAAGGAGATGTAGTCGGCCCTCCTCCTATACAGAGCATGTGTGACCTCCTGATAGAGTATTCAAACAGGCTTATTTAGACAGACTGTGAAAATTCACAGACCCCCAAGTCAAGGCTGCTACGTGCTGCTCAGCATGTTGCATTAACTCATCAATCAACTTGACATTTTAGGACCTTTGGGTAGCGAGCCAATAAAACGTTAAAAGACTTTCAATTGAGCCAATAAGAGCGGAACCAAAAAAACAAAGAGAAGGGTGTATGGCAAACACTTAGTTCATGATCCGGCAGACCCAGAGAAAATTGATAAATGGTCCAAGGAATTGCCCAATCCAAAGAAAGGGGGAGTAAAAACGTGGGACCAATTGGACCGCTTAAGAAATATATATCAACTTCATCCCTGGGATGGAGTGCAAATTTTGACCATAACGGTGCCAAAAACACAGGGAAGAAAATTGCACGACAAGGTAGATGAAGCTTTGGGGCAGGATGAGCAAGAATTAGACGCAGGATGGGAGGCGATTAAACACTGGCTGCAAGCCTTCAGTCCAGCTAAGACAGACTGGGGAAAAATTTTAGCCCGCCAACAGAAAGGAACAGAGGATGTCCTGGAGTATGACGAGCGGTTTAGATGCACGTGGCTAGAACATTCGGGTATGAATAATACGGATGAGGAAATGGATGCACAAGCGTTTGGACCTCTGAAAGCAGCTTTCGTGGCAGGTCTAAAGCCAGAACTGTCCAAAATGCTTAAGGTAGTGTTACCGGACTGGGAAGGTAGAGGAACTACCTTTGCAGCATTGGTGGATCGATGTAACCAATTAGATCGGGATATGGGAGCTAAAGTCCGAGCTGTACAGGCTATGGGATGGAAATCCCAGGATTCCGATAAACAGTCATTCGGAAAATTACCCGGAAAATGTCATTATTGTGGGAAAGAAGGTCACTGGGCCAAGACGTGCAGGGCAAAACAGCAAGTTCGTGGCTGGGGAAGAGGACGCAGCCAGGGATACAATTCAGCCAACAAGCCAGGCTTGTCACAAGATAACGACCTCATAGAAGCATTTAAGCGACTGACAATACAACAACAGGAGGAGTTACTTGGGATAGCAAAAAACGATTAGAGCCCACCCTGGCCCCCCTCCTCGCACTGATACAACAAAGGGGAGATGGGCTATATATAACTGTGAGGGTGGGCGATAAGGATGTGGACTGTCTTTTAGACACAGGGGCGGAATTAACATGCTTACCCTTACAATATGGAGACTTTTTGCCATTGGATGGTAGGGCACGTACAGCCTATGGAGTTGGGGGCCATAAAATGGAAATTAAAAGGACAACACCGGTACTTATACAGGGACCAAGCCTCCATGCACTAAACAGTATCCCATCAGTCCAACTGCCATAGCGGGAATCTTACTCAGCAATTGGAGAAACAAGGGGTGCTTATTAAAACGCATAGCTTCTCCAATAGACCCGTGTGGCCGGTACAGAAATCTAATGAGACTTGGCGTTTGACTGTCGATTATAGGAAAGCTAACCAGTGCATTGATCAAAAAGCTCCTTTGGTCGCAGATCCCTCCACCATTTTTAATGCCCTCAAACCGGAACATAAATATTTCTCGGTTATTGATATGGCCAACGGATTTTGGTCGGTGCCTCTGGCACCGGAGGTTCGACAGTGGTTTGCTTTCACTGTCCAAGGACAACAGTATACTTGGACCCGGTTACCGCAGGGTTTCCACAACAGCCCTACGGTATTCCACATGCCTTTACAAAGCCATTTGCGAGAATTACCTCCCCTGTCATCCACAGTCATCCAATATGTAGACGATATCCTGCTAGCTTCAAACACGGAAGAACAGCATGAACAAGATTTACGAGCTTTGCTGGATCACCTTCGGCTGAAAGGATATAAAGCCAGCATCGACAAAGCACAAATATCCCAAGAAGAGGTTGTATACCTGGGACAAAAGATTTCACAAGGAAAGAGAGAACTTACCCAGGATAGAACTGCAGCCATTCGGGCTGCTAAAAAAACCACCACTATTCAGGAACTAAGGTCTTTTTTGGGATTGTGTAACTTTAACAGAAATTGGATTGACTCCTTCACACAGCTTGCTCAGCCACTGAATGATATTTTAAAGGGGAAACGTGCCTCTAAAGAAGCCATCACCCTCACTAAAGAACAGCAAGAGGCCTTCCTGAGTTTGAAAAAGGCTTTGTGTTCGGCACCGGCTCTGGGAATCCCCGACAGTGGTAAGCCATTTACCCTGTTTGTTCATGAGAAAGAAGGATATATGACAGCTATACTGACACAAGAACATGGGGATCGGCAAAGACCTATTGGCTATTATTCGGCAAAACTGGATGCGGTAGCCCGCGGATGGGGAAGTTGCCTAAGGGCCATGGAAGCTGCATGTTGAGCGGTAATGATCACTGCGGGTCTAGTCCTCGACCAAAAGCTGATTGTCAAGTGTCCCCACACCGTACATGCTTTTCTGTCTATGAATAGAATGTCTCAGGTGACAGCAGCAAGATGGACCCGCTGGACAGCAGTTTTGGAAGCTCCTAATCTCCATATCGTCTGGGCCAGCCCGGTTAATCCCGCAACTATGCTCCCGATGTCAGAATCGAGGGAGCAAGAGGGGGGAGAATGTGAAGAGCATGACTGCGTGGAGATTTTAAAAGAAACAGAAGAAGCAGCCTTAGCAGCAGAGGAGCCTCTGCACAACCCAGACCTCATCATGTTTACAGATGGTTCCTCCTTTGTTGACAATGGTACCAGAAAAGCAGGATGGGCAGTTACAACCTTATATGAGGTAGTGGCAAAAGGATGTTTACCCTCAGGAACGTCAGCACAACAGGCCGAGTTACGGGCCCTGTCAGAAGCATGCCGAATAGCAGAAAGACAGACAGCTAATGTCTACACAGATTCGCGTTATGCTTTTGGAGTCGCTCACGACTTTGGTATGTTATGGCGGAAAAGAGGATTCCTCACTGCTGCTGGTACACCTATCCGAAATGGAAAAGAAGTCCGAGACTTACTGGAGGCCATACAATTACCTCAGGAAGTGTCCATCCTGAAGTGTAAGGCCCATACCAAGGAAAATACCACAGAAGTACAGGTGAATGCCCTAGCCGACCAGGCAGCTAAAGATGCTGCCTCACAGGGCGTTCCTCCAGAAGAACCAACACAGATGTGCAGATTGAAAGCACTCAGGACTCTGACACGAGACCTTCAAACAATGCAAGGCGAGTGCTCCCGAGAGGGAAAATGGACATGGATTGAGGCAGGAATTAAGCTATGCGAAGATGGTGTCTGGAGACAAAGAGTTACCGACAAGCCAGTCGCGCCACAAGCGCTTCTGCCTTTTTTTAGCCCAACAGATCCACTTGTGGGGACACTTGACCTCACAACAGATGACGGCACGGTTCCAGAAAAGCTGGTGGGATCGGGGATTTAAAAAACATGCCCAGCTGGTAACAGTCCGCTGTGTGGTCTGCCAGAAAAATAATTCTGGACCCATCATGGTAATGCCCCAACTGAGGCCCCCTGCCCCTGTCGGACCATTCCAGCATCTGCAGGTTGATTATATATCTCTTCCTTCATGCCAAGGATACACTAACATTCATGTCATGGTCGACAGATTCTCTAGATGGGTAGAAGCTGTCCCAACTAAAAGAGCCACAGCCAATCACACTGCAAAGGTCTTGTGTAAGGATGGGGAGTTCCGAGTAGCATTGACTCAGATCAGGGAACACACTTCACAGGTGCTGTCTGCCAAGAAGTCTGTAGGTTACTGAACATTACGTGGGATTTACATTGTCCTTATCATCCACAATCATCAGGACAAGTAGAGCGAATGAATCGAACTCTGAAACAACGGCTTGCCAAATATCACCAAGAAGGAACACCATGGCCCCAGGCACTACCAATAGTGCTATACAGCATTAGGGCAACCCCGAACAGAACTACAGGTCTAAGCCCATTTGAAATTATAACAGGAAGACCCATATCGCTGCCAGGAACTATCGATTTACGGAAAGCTGATGTTCACTTAATGAGTGACACTCTGTTATCATACTGTCAGAACTTAACCAATGCTATTAGTTCTGTTTCCCGACAGGTATCGGCAGCTTGAGGTAATCCACCCGAAGGAGGACACGACATCATCCCGGGAGTCTGGGTCTATGTGAAAAAGTTGCATAAAGAACCTTTGGGTGCCAAGTGGGAGGGACCTTATCAAGTGTTATTGACCATCCAGGCAGCTGTTAAAGTCCAAGGAAAGAAAGCCTGGATCCACGCTTCACACGTTAAACGAGCACCCGTAACTGAAGCTGAAATCTAATAAGGACAATTACATTTTGCGAAAATGTATAAATTTACTGTAGTATTGATTGTAGGTATTCTAGGCATAGGCCTACTTCTTACTAGCCGACCCTCTGCACCAAAGGGAAATAGTAGGGTAGCAAGGGAATTACATGTAAATACCTTTTACTTTTATATTGCTTGTTTATGTTATGCTTAAGGAAAGGTGGTTTACTGGTTGAATTAAGATATTGATTTGGATTAAATTGGAATAAGGTTAATTAACCTACTAAAACCAGACTTCCATTGTGGCCACGATGGAACTCGGGTTGGTGTAAATTTGTGTGGAAGCTACTAGTCCGGACATGTGGCGAAACACATCAACAAATTTTAGAAGGAAACTCTATTAACATGTATGAAATTATTTTGTAGAATGTTTAACCAGTGATACCTGATGTTTTATGATTCAGTTTGTGAAAGAATCAAAGGGGGGATTGATAGATTATTCAAACAGGCTCATTTAGACAGACTGTGAAAATTCACAGACCCCCAAGTCAAGGCTGCTACTTGCTGCTCAGCATGTTGCATTAACTCATCAATCAACTTGACATTTTAGGACCCTTGGGTAGCGAGCCAATAAAACATTAAAAGACTTTCAATGGAGCCAATAAGGTCAAAGAAGGTGAGTTCTTTTCTATAAATTGATCCAGGTATAAAGTACAGCCATTTTGACCATGTGTCTCAGTAAGAACAAAGACCTGGCTTGAAACCAAGAAGTTTGTTGCTCTCTGCCGAGATTAAAAAGTTAAAACTACCATCGGAGTTCATATTTCATTGGAAATTAAGAGATCTAACATCTCCCATATCGAATTGAAGGCTGAAAACTGTGAGATGTTGCACATGTCCGCAGTGACAGCTTGGAAGGACCCAGTGGCATAAAAGTTGAGGCCGATAGTCACCTTGGATGCCACACTCAGAGCTGTCCTCACCTGTGTCTGTGGCTCCAATTCTGCCTGCAGGAGATTACAGATCTCAGTGACGACGTCCTTCCGGAATCTCAGTCTGCGCAGGCACTGATCATCATTCATATCAGTGTATGCGAATTGTTGGTGGAAGACCCTTTCACGATATGTCCTATCGCCCCCATGTCTGTGTGGCCATCCTGCTCTGTGAGGTGGCTCATTGGCTCTTCCCTGCTGCTGTTCTGCCTCCTCCAACTCTGCTGGATGCTGCTGCCCAGCATCTGGCTCCACTGCAGGCTGCCTCCTGGGCTGCTCACCCATTATCTGGTGGGGGAGGGGGATGGGGGTTGGCATACCTGACCCTCCTCATTGGCAGAGCCCCTTGTTGAGGGCCTTCGAGTGGCATCTCTCTTGCTTGTTCTCTGTGGCCATCTTCCTGGCCCTCTCCATGCTGGCCCGCAATGATGTCTGCGGCCCTTGCCCACTGCCTCTGCATTCCTTACCTCAGCGGCACGCACAAAGCACAGGCGGCGTTGGCCTGCAAACACTGCCCCCATCTCAAAGACATCCACAAACGCAGCCTCCTCGAAGTGGACTCCCTGTTCTGTAGGTGGAAGGTGCTTCCAGCACTCGCAAAGCAGCATGCACTGTAGCCTTGCACTGCTACTCAAAGACCGCAAAAAAGTCACTACACTAAATCCAATTAAATCACCCACCTTTTAAGGCACTCTGGCGGTGTGCATCAGGAACTATGCACCACCCGAAAAAAACATCTCTTGGCACCGCCGAACAGTTGGACGACCTTTGAAGGGCAATGCAGCTTCCGGCCCGGGACCTCGGCAGTGCCACAGTGGTGATGCACTTAAGAGTGCTGGCCATCACCGCCGCGGAAGTGGTGGGTAAGAGGTGCGGTGCTGCACACCGCCACAAGCCGCGTCAGGGCAATAGCGATCTTGGCGGCCATTTCACGAGAAGTCGGTGGCTACTGCACCCCGCAGCTTAGCAGTGCTAACAGGCCTTACCAAGAGGGGCAATTTTGGCCCCTGACTGTTCAGTTAAAGGGGACAGTGCAGTGATATTTGTTATCCGTAGTGTAATAAACAGTTAAAAGAATACTGAGTTGTGAGCCTTGACCATTTTTATCCCACCCGGACGGGTTCAGGTCGGATTCTGAAATTGGAGTTAAAGAAAGGTGTGAGTTCACCTACCTACACTCCTGAGTTATACCACACTATTGCAACAATTGAAAGCTGCAACCATTTCACATTAACATGAGCTGTGTAGTATAACTGGCCTATTAATGCAGGTGTGTTCAAACTGCAATCTGTTGAGCCATGTATGGCCCCCTAATGCTGGTAATCTGGCCCTCAAAGTCCAGGCATTTCAGTCTTACCTGAACTTACATGGGTAATTTTAACGCACATGATGGGGAGGGTTCAGGGGTAGGTTAAAAAGGATTAAATCTGAAACCCCCACCCCAACTTCCGGGTTTAACGGAGGCAGATTGGGGGTGGGGGGGAGATGGGGCGACTAACATGCTCTCGGCAGGCGGATACATTTTTAAATATGTTAATGAGGCTCCGTACATCAAATTTTAACAGCCTTTCAGATTTAAAGGCCGGGTTTCCCAGGGCTCGGGGAACCCGGCAGCTGAAGGGCAGTTAGAAGGGCCGGATCCAGTAGCTAAGTGTCTTTCCAGCACTGCTTGTAGGCCAGAGGGGCAGGAGTGCTCCCTCTCAGCCCTCCAAACTAAGCTGCTTCCCTCACCGTGACCGCCGACCTGCCTGATCAACGATCCAGTCCCCCCTCCACCAACCACTGATCCAATCTCCCCCCCCCCGATCCATGCTCCGATCACCCCCACTCCTGACCCACGATCCAATCTACCCCCCCTCCTCCCGATCCACAATCCAATCTCCGACCCACAGTCCAATCTACCCCCCGACCCATTCTCCGATCAATCCCCACCCCCCGACTCATGATCCAATCCCCCCCGACCCACGCTCCGATTCCCCCCTCCACCAACCGACACTCCGATTCCCCCGCCCCCACCAACCCACGCTCCGACCTCCCACGCTCCAATCTCCCACCCCCGACCCACGCTCCGATCTCCCACACTCCGATCACCTGCCCCCTGACCCACACTCCGATCACACCCACCAACCCACGCTCCGATCTCCCCCCCGCCCCCCCACCCCCCCACCACCCTGCCAATCCATGCTCTCTTCCCCCGACGCACGCTCAAATTCTCCTTCCCCACCAACCCACGATCCAATCTCCCTCCCGACCCATGCTTCGATCTCCCTCCGACCCAGGAGTTGACCACTCCCGCCAGCCCAAACTCCAATTTTATTTAAATGGCCATCTTCATGTTTGAGCCTCAACAGTGTTAACTGGCTATTTGACCAGAGGCCTGATCCTGCTCTCATCTGACTTCCATTAGCTTGCACTTTTAAACTTGAATCAATGGATGGCAATGAGAGGCAGGAATATTAGTTGATTTCCCACCCTGACACAGAACTGTGAATATCAATTGTTACCAGCTAAATTCGCTCAGATAAGGAATGAAATTGGAGACTTTCCTGATCTCTGTAGCTCAATGTGAAGCAACATTGTATAACCACCCACTAACCCATCAGGGAATGCTGCTGCCTGGTTGTAGTGAAATTGGCACTGGCATGAAGCTAGCTATTGAGGTTTGTACTTTTATACCATGGCATAGATTAAGAGTCATTACTTGACCCATGACTCTGTAGTTTGGAGGTTACATATTTGCTGAGTTGGAGTCCAATATAACTATGGTGATTATATTCATTTTTGCAATTGTCGTTTGAGCGATTTCATGGGGTTGCCTATTTCTTTGGATCAACATCTTATCTTCTGTCTTCAAGATTAAAAAGAATTGCACAACAGTTTATTTATAACAAACGTTTGAGTGAACTTCCACAAATGTCGGCATGTGGTTCTACAGTCGGTGAAATACCAAAATAACGAGTGGAGACGTCACTGGAAGGATGCAATTGAACTTTGTCACCTGGAGAAAATAGAGAATAAATATCTGGAGAATTCTAAGCATGTCATGCACCAAATGAAATGCGACAGCAACTTGCTGAAAAAGATTACATTAACTTTATTAGGGAAGTGTTTGGAATATACGGTACTGTGTTCTATGCTGCTGGCAAATACATTAAGAGTTTCATGGATAGAAGGTTGCTCCTTCCTCTGTATGAGTGAACTGTAGCAGCTATGTGAGCAATCTTGATGTATAGCACCAGTCCTGTCTAACAGATTTGGCCTTCTTTGCCGCCATCACATACATTTCAGATGTCTGATCAGTTGGCTACAGAAGGGCACTGAAAACATGGCATGAGATAGCACAATACACGATTCATTAGGTTGTTTAAATGATTTATGTTTGCTGATCTTGGGAGCACGGCCGAGCCATAAGTCAAAAGGAGTAGTGTTTTTTGCATAGGGGGATGGAAGGTGACATTTTAAAGGTTCCTTAAGAAATGAGACAGTAATGGGCTGTTGAGGAATGTTGGTCATTTACTGGACATTTTCCATCATCTTCAACCATTCTGTAAAAGAAAAGAAAATAGGTTTGATTGAAAACGTACTCATTTGACATACCCAACACAAAGCTAAATAACGTCCCAACTGTCATTTTATTCACTTTGTTAGTTGTGTACATACCATCATAGTCGAGTTTGCCGTCATTGTTTTTGTCCCCCTCCTTCATGAGTTCATCAATTTCCTCGTCTGTAACTTGCTCGCCACCAGTCATCAGGATTTCTTTCAGCTCATCACGATCAATGAAACCGTCAGCATTCCTAGAAAGCATGCAAAGAATGAATGTCACCAATTCAGCATTATCTGCCTTAGGAATATAGGAATTGCCAGACGGAAAAAGACCAACGGTCCATCTAGTTTCGCCTTCTACCTTCCTGGTAGTCGCATGATACAATGATAATGGAGCTGCTGGCTAATCGTAGCAATCAATCTCTATCAATTAGTCTACAACAGGCCCAGACACAACGTGAGGAAAATCCCAGTGGTGGAGAACTTTGAGCACCATAGGTCAAAATCACCTATTCCTCCCAAGTATGCTACACTTACCAAGTCGTTTCTCAAATTACTCATGTACTGTATCCCAAAAACGTTATGCCTTCTACTCTGATTGCACATGTAAAGCATATCCTTCATCTTCAACATTGCTATTGCTGTCAGATTAATGAATGTACACCTCCATTTCTAAGCAACAAGTTGGAAGAACTGTTACATCGCTGACCTGTGTTACACAATACTGTTCTGATTATGCTGTATGGCAGAGATGTCCAACCTTCAGCTCTTGGGGCACTTGCATTTTCCAAGCCCTGGAAATCTGGCCCTCAATGGTTATATTTATTATTTGCTGTTTTTCCTGTTTGAATTTTGTCAGCATAGAGATTTTTAAAGAACTGCTTTTGGAACTATTGCCTCATTGGTGCACAAGCCCTAAATTGCTGTACCAAGATATGTTTGTATCAGTAACTTGAGATATATACAAGTTAACAGGAACATAGATTATAACTTTATAAATGGCTCCTGCGGCTCCATGTTGTGCACCTATGTAGCCCATAGAGGCAGAAGCTTGGACATGGTACTAAGATTCTGAGAGGGCTTGACAGTGTAGTGGCTGAGAAGCTGTTTCCACTGGCTGGAGAGTCATGGACTAATGGGCATGGCCTCAGGATAAGGGCTGAGGACTGAGATGGGGAGACATTTCTTCTCTCAGAGGGTTGTGACTCTTTGGAATTCTCTGCTCCAGAGAGCTGAGGATGCTCAATCGTTGAGTCTAGCAAAGGCTGAGATCGATAGATTTTTGGGCTCTAAAGGAATCAGGGATATGGAGATAGTGTGGGAAAGTGAAGTTGAGGTCAAAGATCAGCCATGATCTTATTGAATGGCGGAGCAGGAGCGAAGGGCCATATGGCTGACTTCTGCTCCTGTTTCTTATGTTTCTATGTACTAAGAAACTTTTAAGTGCAATGAGGTTATTATCGGGGCAGGCAGAGGTTGACCGGGCCCATGAGATTTCATGTGACAAGGTGAGCTTTCACCCTTCATACCTTGGTTTGAATATAGCCCAGATTGATGGGACAAAAGTGACCCCCGTCAGCTACTTGTAATGATCCTATGTGAAATGAGTTTTGGAAAACTTACGTCCTCGCCCAGTGAGCACAGGGCCACATCACTAATTGTTAATCTTGTTCAGAGAGGCTACAAGGACTTTGGTGTGGGAAATCTAAAAATCTGTACTGGTAGAGCAGGAATTTTCTAAGATTAGAGCTAAAGCATTATTTTAAGGCAGAACATAGGGAGCTTTATGATACATTTGACCCATACTATTCTAGGCCAAGAGGAGCAGTCGTTATTCGGTGCCCATAATGGAAAATATTGTATTTCACACCACCACCATCTGTCACTTAGATGAGTACAAAAGTTCATCTTTTTATGAAGAGGGAAATTCTTTTTGCTTGTATATTAGCAATTATGCCATAATAAACATTGCAGGGAAAAATAGATAGAGAAAGGCCCATAAATGCATCAAGCCTGTTCCTTCTATAGCCATTTGAGGAAAAGCATTCTGATTTTGTCTCAGACGTTATTATTTGAGTATCTCTTAGAGCGATTCTCCCAATCCCAGTATTGGCAAATAGGACACCAGAGGAAAAGTTTTCAGGCAGCAGGCAGCCAGCTAAAGAGTCGGGGAGCAGAGCGTGACAGTGGGAATGGGAACACTTGGGTTGTTCTTGGTGAAAGGGAGGAAGCAGGACTCAATTGGAGCACCCAAGGATAAAATGTGTGGAAAACAACTTGAATGAAAGATTAATGGAGAATGAAAATATCATGGTGGGCAAAAGTGGGTTGACATTTTTTTCTTCGCAATCACTCATGGTTATTCTCCATAATCTCGCATAGTTATCATCGATAGACAGAAACAGATAGATTATATTAGCATTCAAGTAGCCTAAAGCCTACTCCATCTCATTTTGAAAAGTATTTAAAGAAAGCTCCTCTATCTATGCCTTATTGGGTTAGTGCACTTGAGGTATGCAGTATTATGGCTTAGAGACCAGCTGGTCCTGCACTCAATTCCAAGTCTGTGCTGGGTTTCCTGATTTCAGTACAGATAGAAATTGGTGCACAGCAATTTGCTCCAGGGCACCTAAGCTGGAGTGGGGAGAAATCATCCAGAAACTATCCAGTAGCCCCTGCTTGAAAATGTGCATCCATGAACATTGGGTGAGGACAGGAGCAGGCTTGCCTGTGATGCCCTCCATGGTCTTTCAGCCTGCTGACACTCACCATCCAGGGTCACGGTGACTATTTAGGTGAAGTACCAGAAGGTGCCTGATGCTCATAGTCCACTCGGATAAAGCATTTTCTGGGAGTGGGGGAGGGGGTGGAGTGGGGGTGCAGCTGGTTCTGGTGCCTCTGGAACTGGCAAGAGTTAATGCCTTCAGGAGAGAATGAGAACATTAAAAAGGGAAAGTTTAAAAGAAAAGATTTGCAGAGTTTCGGGTTGGGTAGAGTGTATATATTGTGCTACACGAGGTATCGCAATTGTGTGGGCCAGGCTCGATAGACCAGAGGGACCGTCATTGTTCATATAATAACCTATTTGTGGCTTTGGTTAGCAAAGAATTAAGTTTCATTTTTAAGGTTAATTAAAATAGAACTCTGAAAATTGAGTAGGATACTCCGTTTTAAATTAATGTCAAATTTAGAGCCAAGAACATGTCACAAGCATTGCCTTCATCAAATTAAAAGATGATATCCAAAGCTGCAGACAATAATAGATGTACTTCATTGCTAAAATGGTGTAGTTAAATTAATATAGCGTCAAGTATATATAGTGTTCCACTTATTGTACTGGTCTTTAACTATGTTCTTTCATTCTCTTGTATACATTGTAGAAGCTACTGCCTCAAAATGGAGTTTCTGTATGGCTGTAGTTCTGTCAAGGTAGTAAAAGGTCAAACTTACTGATCAAATACGCGAAAGAATTCTGCCAACTCTTCTTCAGACTTTCCTTTCGCCTCCTCTTTCATCTGGCGCACCATCATCACCAAGAACTCTTCAAAGTCAATGGTACCGCTTCCTGAGATAAGAGGATAGCAAAGTATAAGATCTGTCCATTGTTAACCATCAACATTTGAGAAAAGCCAAATTACAAAGTGTTACTGACAAACACTTTCTTACCATCTTCATCCACTTCCTCAATGATGGCATCCAACTCTTCTCTGGTGGGAGTTTGGCCCAGGATTTTCATCACTTGGCCCAACTCCTTGGTGCTGATGTCACCACCACCATCAGCATCAAACATGTCGAAGGCGGCCTTAAACTCTATGAAAAGAAATATAAGTAATTAATGTTATGTTATTTTTTTGAAGAGAAGTGAGAGCATTTGGTGGGTCAATGCGTGCACATCCTTATATAACAGTTCACATATAGTTTAAATATGGACAGTGCTAGTCCGGTGTTACATAGGAGTCGAAATTCCTTATCGCCCCGATTGGGGGTGGTAACGTCTCCGGGGCCGGACATTGTGTAGAAGTCCCGCGCAGGAAGCAAAATTCCAGTTATCGCCCCTCACAGGAAGTGGAGTGCAATGTCATGTGCTCCACCTCCTTTCGGGGTGGGATTGGATGCACTACGCAGGCGCATCGTGGATCACTGAAGTATTTCAACGCCCCTCTCCATCCCTTAAAGGGGAGGGACACTGCGACCTCTGCAGGCTCTTTGATGGCCTCCACTGGGTCACCAGGCCGAAGGGGTGCCGTAGCCACTGCCCAGCACTGAAATGGAATGCCGGGCTACACAACCGCAGCCCAGACCCCACGGCAAAATTGAGCAGCAGCCTGCACGGTAAGAGGTGAAAAAAAATGCACACGCACGGTATAGCGCATCTCCCTTTTAACTTTTACCCCACTTTGAGTGACCGGCCTGGTTTGCAACCTGTGAGCTTGGCGCGGTTTTGCCCATGGTGGCCTCATGCAGCACTGGCCAATTTCCAACACGGAGTGGAATGGGGCCTCCGCAATGCAAAAAGGGGTCGCCACACATGCCGGAGGAGCAGCGGTCAGGGTGCTACCATTGGGGGCACTCCACTCCTGGATTTGTGCCTTCACTAACTATCAAGCAATTCTGGAGGTGCTAATGGGAGGTGCATAACAGGGGAATTTCAGCCCCATAGTATTTACAGCACAGAAACAGGCCATTCGGCCCAACAGGTCCATGTCGGTCTTTATGCTCCATACGGGGTGTTACTGAGGATTCTTGCCATCTGAGATTTTACTATCCTGTGGGTAAACAAGATGTCAATCATAGTGTAGTAGGCTGCATTATTCTGCAATATTTAGGGAAGAAGTGGATTACTGCCAATGGGAGATTGCCAAGTTGTGCATCACCTTGAAATGTTTACTGATTAACCAGCAATTATGCAATCCAAAGTAACTCATTTGCTATACTGACGTAAGTAACAGATTTTTTTCTATTTTCTCCTCCTCGCCCCCCTACCCCCCACCCCCCCCCCCTTTCCCCTCTCCCACTAACTTTCCTGAATATTTTGATTTCTGCTAAGGGACCCTCCAGTACCTTACCCAAATGGCCATTCTTCACACTTGAGCCTACAATGAGTGTTGGCCATTACAGCAAGTGTGATCCCTTACTCATCTGACATTCCCATTGGAGAACTTCCAGCAGGGGTCACTGGATAGCGAGCAAGAGAAAGAAGTGCGGCTGATTTTCTATAAAAGCAAAATACTGCAGATGCTGGAATCTGAAATAAAAACAGAGAATGCTGGAAATCTCAGCGGGTCAGGCAGCATCTGTGGAGAGAAAAACAAAATTAATGTTTCAGGTTGATGTTCCTTCATCAGAACTGCCCTGATTTTCTTCTCTTTAGCCCACGAGCGTCGTTCATTAATTTTATTACCCCTACTGTAGCTCCAGCAGATATCACCTAACTCCACATCAACTCAAACCCTGGACCTTCTGATTTATATGAAGACACTTTTGACCTTGATGCCTACTGAGAAGAAAGGTTAATTTTTTCTATTATTTTATGTAAATTGGCTGCCACATTAATTGCCTACATTACAACACTGATTGCACTTCAAAAGTACTTCATTGCTGTAAAGTATTCTGGCACGTCCTGAGGTCATGAAAGGTACTGTATTTTACAAGATTAGAACGTGCGCAAAATATTATATTACCTGGTTATCTAATTCAAAGTACCAAACTATCTCAGTATATTTATGTTTAATATAGTTTGAGAAATGATTATTATATTAAATTGTTCTCTTTATTTCTGGTGTGTTACATTGTTCACATATACATATCTGATACAGGCCTCCATGTGGCATCTGAGACACCCCATTTAATATTCTGACCAGATCTTGGATTCATATAATAATTCTGCCAAACCCAACATTTATTTAAAATACCCATCCAAACACAACCAGGACATCACATTGCCTAAAACCTAACCAGACTTTGCCGTGAGACCTGAAACAATTATAAGCTCTACAGAATCCAAACCACAGGATCATCTCCTAAATGTCACCTTTTAGAAATAACTGTCTCCTTACTCCTGTAACCAGCTTCCACCCCTGTGCAGGGCTACTCTATCTACAGTACTTCTCTTAGCTATTCCAATGGATCAGTTGAAGAAATACCATTATATACAATAATTGTTTTTATTCTTCCAGATTTTTTTTAGATTCTCAATCTCAAAGAGGATAAAAACCCTGGTCCGGAAGAATTGCATCCACGCATTTTAAAAGAATCTGGGAAAGAGATAGCAGAGGCATTACTACACATATTTAATAATTCGTTAGAAAAATGTGTAGTGCCAGAGGATTGGTGGATAGCTAATGTACTCCCTGTATTTAAGATGGGGGATAGAACATGTCCAGGAAATAATAGACCAGGTGGTAGGAAAAATAATGGAATCCCTACTAAAGGAGAAACTAGAAGAACATCTAGAAACAAAAAATATAATGAATAGTCAGCATGGATTTCAATGTTTTGCTTGACCAACCTCATTGAATTTTTTGAAAAGTTAACAGAGAGTAGACAATGGTAATGCAGTAGTTGTAATTTATCTAGATTTTCTAAAGGCCTTCGATAAGGTACCCCATAATCGACTGATGATCAAGGTCAGAAAATGCGGAGTCAGGGGACAAGTAGCAGAATGGATAGCTAGTTGGCTTCAAGACAGAAAGCAGAGTAGGGATAAAGTGTGGCTATTCACAGTGGCAGAAGGTGGGTAGTGGTGTTCCACAAGGATCAGTGCTGAGACCATTGTTGTTCTCAATTTATATTAATGATTTAGATTTTGGAATCAAAAACACAATTTCTAAATTTATGGATGACACCAATACCGAGGATGATTGCAACAAATTACAGGAGGACATTAATAAACTGGCAGAATGGGCTTATAATTGGCAAATGAAATTCAACACAGGTAAATGTGAGGTATTACATTTTGGTAGGAAGAATAGGGAGGTCACTTATTACTTGGAGGGTGAGAGTCTAGGTGGAGTAGAGGAACAAAGGGATCTCGGAGTACAAATACACAAATCGCTAAAAGTTGCGACACAGGTTAGCAAGGCCATAAAAAAAGAAAACCAAGCACTAGGGTTTATTTCGAAGGGTATAGAATTGAAAAGTAGGGAAGTTATGCTAAATCTGTATTGAACCTTGGTTAGACCACATTTAGAGTACTGCGTACAGTTCTGGTCGCCATATTTCCTATTTCTTATGTCCTTATAAGGGGTTATGGGGAGCAGGTAGGGAAGTGGAGCTGAATTCATGATCAGGTCAGCCATGATCTTATTGAATGGCGGAGCAGGCTCGAGGGGCCGTATGGCCAACTCCTGTTCCTATTTCTTATTATAAAAAGGATATAGAGGCACCGGTGAAGGTGCAGAGAAGATTTACAAGGTGATACCAGAAATGCGAGGGTACACATGTCAGGAAAGGATGAACAGGGTCTCTTTTCCCTTGAAAAAAGGCTGAGGGGTGATCTAATAGAGATCTTGAAAATTATGAAAGGTTTTGATAGAGTGGATACAGAGAGAATGTTTCCACTTGTGAGGAAGAGCATAACTAGATGCCATCAATATAAGATAGTCACCAAGAAATCCAATGGGGAATTCAGAAGAAAATATTTTATCCAAAGAGTGGTGAGAATGTGGAACTTGCTTTAAGAGGAGGCTAGACATTCATATGAGGAAGAGGGCAATAGAGGATTATGCTGATAGATTTAGAATGAGGTAAAATTGGAGGAGGCTCAAACGGACCATAAACACCGGTGTGAACTAGTTGGGCCAAATGGCCTGTTTCTGTGTCGTATATCCTATGTAATCCTATGTAGTTCTTTTGGCTCATATTGTGCAACAGTCAAAGTAACCACTGGCGCCAAATTCTGCGTGCAAACTAAACAGGAAGGTTTACACTGAAAAAGACTGTATTTATATGATGCCTTTCACAACTTCAGGAAATCCCAAAATGCTTTACAGCCAATTAAGCACTTTTAAAGTGTAGCCATTGTTGTAATGTAGGAAATGGAGTAGTCAGTTTGCACACAGAAAAGTCCCACAAACAAATGAGATAATGGCTGGACAATCTGATTTAGAGATGTTAGTAGAGGCCAGGACTCTGGGGAGAACACCCCTGCTCTTTTTTTAAATTCGTTCCAGGATGTGGGCATTGCGGGCAATGCTAACATTTATTTCCCACCTCTAATTGCCCTTGAGAAGGTGCAGTCCTTGTGGTGAAGGTACTCCCACAGTGCTGTTAGTAAGGGAGTTACAGAATTTTGACCCAGCGACGATGAAGGAACGGTGATATATTTCAAAGTCAGGATGGTATGTAACTTGGAGGGGAACTTGCAAGTGATGGTGTTCCCACGTGCCAGTTGCCCTTGTCCTTCTAGGTGGTAAAAATCCCAGGTTTTGCAAGTTGCTGCAGTGCTAGATGGTACACACTGCAGCCACGTGCAACTAGTGGTGGAGGGAATGAATGTTGAAGGTGGTGGATGGGGTGCCAATCAAGCGGGCTGCTTTGTCCTGGATGGTGTTGAGCTTCTTGTGTTGTCGGAGCTGCACTCACCCAGGCAAGTGGAGTGTATTCCATCACACTCCTGACTTGTGCCTTGTAGGTGGTGGAAAGGCTTTGGGGAGTCAGGAGGTGAGACACTCATTGCAGAATACCCAGCCTTTGACCTGCTCTGGTTGCTACAGTATTTATGTGGCTGGTTCAGTTAAGTTTGATAAAGCCCAGGATGTTGATGGTGGGGGATTCGGCGATGGTAATACCATTGATAATCAAGGAGCGGTGGTTAGACTCTCGCTTGTTGGAGATGGTCATTGCCTGGCACTTGTGTGGCACGAATGTTACGTGCCACATATCAACCCAAGCCTGAATGTCATCCAGATCTTGTTGCATGCGAGTATGGACTGCTTCATTTTCTGAGGTGTTGCGAATGGAACCGAACACTGTGCAATCATCAGCGAACATCCCCACTTCTGACCTTATGATGGAGGGAAGGTCATTGATGAAACAGCTGAAGATGGTTGGGCCTGGGACACTGCCCTGAGGAATTCCTGCAGTGATGTCCTGGGACTGAAGTGATTGACCTCCAAAAACCACAACCATCTTCCTTTGTGCTAGGTATGACTCCAGCCAGTGGAGAATTTCCCCCCTTATTCCCATTGACTTTAATTTTACTTGGGCTCCTTGATGCCACACTCAGTCAAATGCTGCATAGATGTCAAGGGCAGTCACTCTCACCTCATCTCTGTAATTCAGCTCTTTTGTCCATGTTTGGACGAAGACTGTAACGTGGTCTGGAGCCGAGGGGTCCTGAGCATTGGTGATCAGTTTATTGGTTAGTAAATACCGCTTGATACACTGTCGATGACACTTTCCATCACTTTGCTGATGATTGAGAGCAGACTGATGGAGTGGTAATTGACAAGATTGGATGTGTCCTGCTTTTTGTGGATAGGACATACCTGGGCAACTTTCCACATTGTCAAGTAGATGCCAGTGTTGTAGCTGTGCTGGAACAGTTTGGCTAGAAGCGTGTCTATTTCTGGAGCACAAGTCTTTTGCAGGACAACCGGAACAGCCCATAACCGTTGGTGTATCCAGTACCCTCAGCCGTTTGAATAGTGTCATGGGATCTTTTACTAACGTATCATCCGAAAAACGCACCTCTGACAGTGCAGCGTTCCCTCAGCACTGCACTGGAGTGTCAGCCTGGATTATGTGCTCAAATTCCTGGAGTGATACTTAAACCTTGTAACTCGGCTGAGAGTGCGATAACTGAGCCACAGCTGACACAGCCAGAACAATGGGGATATCAGGTTCGTGCGTTAAATCCAACAAGTCTGATGTCCTGAAACATGCAATATGATAATCAACGTATTTCTGAAAATGCTATCTGTACCTTTACCCTCGACTTACTATATGTAATATGCTATAATTATATTCTTCCACTCACCAGCGATCATTTCCTCGCTGAGGTAAGACCTCGCGTCTGCTTGTTGTTCTGTCATTGGCTGAAAGAGAAGAAAACTGGTTCAGTGACGTGGCCTACAGAGAGGTAGTTTGAGGTGCACACGCAATATGATTCAAACTATTCTCATCTGGGAATAAACAGAAATCAAAAACCACAATCGCAGTATCCCAGCTCAGTTGTTTACTGAAACCACCTCGTAGTTTCAGAAGGGTTGCAGCGACCAGCGGGACAAAGGGACATGATCCAATGACCATTTAAACATCGATGCTGACTTTATACTGCACCTTCTGACCTACATCCGAAATATTCACCTGTTTTTTTGCTCTTTTCAGATGCAAAGAGACCTGCTGTGTCGTTCTAGCTAGCTCTTTTTTTTCCAGATTTCCAGCATTGACGGAACATAGGAAGAGGAAGAGGCCATTCAACCCCTCGAACCTGTTCTGATATTCAATGAGATCACGGCTGATCTGTATCTTAACTCCATACGGGTTTCCTCTTTATCCAAGCAGCAATTTGTGCGTGTGTTTGCGCAGCCCCTGTCCACACTTCTACGAGTGGGTATTTCCCACAGAGCCATTAAATGCTAATGGATAACTTTTCGATAAAGACGGGATAATGTCACGATGAATGAAGTGGAATGCGTTTCATCTCTTATTATATTTATGTAGGCAATGCTAACCAAGCTCAGCTCCCCGGGAGCATATTTAAACCCTTACAACATTCAACAGCCTCTCCTATCCAATTTCTTCATGATGGGAGAACGATCTTGTCAAACATTCTGTCTCCAACTACATCTCCAATCTCTTTCCATGTTATATTTTCTGTATTTTGAACCCTTCCAAAACCACAGGATCACTCGGGCCAAATGTGTTGCCGGGCTGTGATCAGATAAATTTGGAGTTTTCGGTACCACACGAGGCAATGCACACTCCCATCGCGGTATCATTGGATGTTTGCATACTAGATATTCTTTAAATGACAGCATTAGCCTTAATATCATTTTGTCAGATCTGATGTGGCACTCTCTTTATCAAGTCTTTCAAAATACTTTGTAAAATTTAACTTTTTTATCTGAAGAAATCCCTATTCAATTGATTTTTTTAAATTAAATTAGTTAAATTATTGATATTGGAATAATATTTGGAATAATAAGATTCTGAAAGGGCTTGACAGGGCAGAGAGAATGTTCCCCCTCGTGGGGGAATCTAGAACTAGGGGGCATAGTTTCAGAATAAGGGGTCACCCATTTAAAATGGAAATGAGGAGGAATTTCTTCTCTCAGAGGGTCATGAATCTTTGGAATTCTCTATCCCAGAGAGCTGAGGAGGTTGAGTCATTGAATGTATTTGAGATAGACAGATTTTTGAATGATAAGAGAGTCAAGGGTTATGGAGGGCGGGCAAGGAAGTGGAGTTGAGGCCAGGATCAGATCCGCTATAATCTTATCGAATGGCAGCAGGCTCAATGGGGCCAGATGGATTATTGCTGCTCCTATTTCCTATGTTCTTATATTGTAATGCCTAACAAAGGAATACTGTCTTCAATAAAAGAGCTGAAAGCAAATCAAATGGAAACTATCAATGTTGGGCCTTGAGGCACTTAAAGTTATGTCTGTTTATTTTTTTTGCCAGCAATTATACGCCGAGCAAAATAATAATAATGAAGATTATGTCTATATTGTAATATGAGAAATATCTCAAGGTACTAACACGTTTAAAATATGAATAAAACGATACCAATACTCATTGCTCGCCCCAGATCGAAAAACAACAAACGATGACTTCTGGATCCAAGTCCATACATGGATATGAAAAACATCACCAACGTCTGGCTGACAAAGCATAACACAACAGGTACAGTAACAAAATGTATAAATAACCTAGTAGAGTTGCTTCTGTTTAAGAATGCGATTATAGACGGTGTTTTTCCCCATCAAGGTGATGTGATTTTGTAGTGCTACCAAAGTAAACGTGTAACTCGGGTCAGATCAGGCAGTCTAACTCCTGAGCGCATTGAACCAGAAGTAGTGACCCCCTCCCCCCGCCCCCACACACCCCACCAACCCTCCTCCGGTATGGGGTTTATCCCCGTTTCCAGTGCAGAGGCAGTGGTATCACCCCACCGGGTCGGAGTTCTGGACGTCGTATGATGTTCTTGGGGCATTTTGCAGTCCCCCACCCCCCCCCCCCCACTGTTTTATTTTGAAAAGCAATTTCTTACTTTCTCCGAAAATTCAAATAGATTTCTAACCTCCTTCGCGTGACCTGCACAGGCCAAGATATGCGTGAATGCACCATGGTGCCAATGACCATGACATGCATGCGATCTAGGGCACAGGAACAGCTTTCCTATTGCCAAGCAAGTGCAATAAGAGCTGAGTAGCAGTAATAACCCTGGTCCGCCAGACCACTGCCCCACTCTCAGCCCAGTATGTGCTGGATAACTGCAGCCAAAGAACTACCTTTCTATAAATGGCTATTCTAAGGGCACAATCTTAAAATGTTGCTACTAAATTTAGCCCAGATCATTGCGATACGTCTTGTAACCTTTTAAAGAGCCTCTCGTCCACCCTTCTTGCTCCTTCAGGCACTCTCAAGCTACAGACAGCTGCTGCCTCTTTCATTATGTTTGGCATAATTCCAATACAAAATCAGTAGCATGACATGGGGGTTCCAATCCTTCATGTCAAATACCCAACCAAAAAAAGATAAATAAAGATAATGCAATTGTTTGACTGGCACTTTAAGTTATGCCAGCTCCATCAATTAGAATTTTTAAAAAATAATAATTTGCGGGATGTGAACCTCACTAGCAATGCCACCATTTATTGCCCATCCCCAGTTGCCCTTGAGAAGGTGCTGTCCGTGGGCTGAAGATACGCCCGCAGTGCTGTTAGGTAGGAGTTCCAGGATTTTGACCCAGCGACAATGAAGGAGCAGCAATATGTGTCTAAATCAAATGGTGTGTGACTTGGAGTTGATGGTACTCCCATGCTGCCACCCTTGTCCTTCTAGTTGATAGAAGTCGCGGGTTTGGGAGGTGCTATGGAAGAAGCCTTGGCGAGTTGCAGTGCATCCTGTAGATAGCGCACACGGTGGGCTGATTGTGGAGGGAGTGGATGTTTAAGGTGGTGAATGGGCTGCCAAACAAGCGCGATGCTTTGGCTTTGACCTGATGGTGCCCATCCAGATAAGTGGAGAATATTCCATCACAGTCCTGACTTGTGCCTTCTAAGTGGGGGAGAGGCTTTGAGGAGTTAGAAAGTGAGCCACTCATGGCAGAATACCCAGCCTCTGACCCGCTCTAGCAGCCTCGGCATTTCCAGTCATTGCTGGTCCCTAGGATGTTGACTCGTTCAAGTAGAATGACGCCATCCATTACTGGTATGGAACTGATCCCTTGCTATCGCCTTCTAACACAGTTGCTTGGGTGTGAGAGGCCACTGGAAAAAAAATCGCGCTCCCCCAAAGTTCTGCTTCCTTCCAAGACTTGGAATACTCTTCCCCCAACATTTTAAATGGCATCGGCCTGTAAAGATATTGCCCAACTGGTACGACATGAAGCCACTGAATCTCTAGTTTATGCCGAGAGGTCCTCACAAAGAGGCAAAAGGCCTACCATATTTATCAGAACAGAGAAGTGCAAGTGCGCAAAATGACTATTTAGCAACAGACTAAAAGGCAGTGAATGCACTGCATAATCCGAAATGAAGTTATTAACAGAGAAATTAGAAAGTGTATAATCGGAATATAGGAACATTAGGTACAGGGGTGGGCCAATCACCCCGAGCCTGCTCCGCCATTCAATTAGATCATGGCTGATCTGTTCCTCAACTCCTGTTACCCCTTATAGCTCCATATCCCTAACACAAATCTAACAAGCTCAGTCTTGAAAGCTATAAACAAATACATTAGTAACAGAGTATTAGCGAGGCGAATGAATTATACAATCCGAAGAAATAAATTCGTCGCAGAATATTAGGGAAGTAAATAAATTAATAATCCGAACACAGAAATTAATAACAGACTAGGGAAGCGAATGAATAATATAATCAGACTTTGTCGGGACACACGCTGTTTGAATACAAAATGACATCTTCATATTGCCATCTAATGTTTAGAAGTAAATTCTAAATATATATAAAACTAAAAAATATTCGCTTCTTTGAAAGTGACTTTTCAAGTTGGTAATCTAATTGAAATAAGCGTGACAGTTTCTGTTTAAAAGCCAAGATATTGTTGGACTGATTGACAGCTTTGGATCGCGCAAGTCGGCACTGAAACCCAATGCTTCTCGCTGGGTAGATACCCCTACTTCTGTAACACACACTTTGCACCAGTTAACCACAACCATGTAAACTACTGAGGGTTCGGTACATAAATCCCAATAGACATTACAAAGCTTGCCACTCCTTGGGGGCCGCTTTTAAATAGTCAAAATATGTCGGGGAGATGCTATTACCTATCTATCTATTGCAGGACATTGCTCGCTGTATAGTGAAGTGCATTGGAAACAACCCCAAAGGCAGAAATCTAAGTGCATATTCCATCCATATGATATTGCAATAAAGTGCCCAAGCCGTGTTGTTCCCATCCTCGTTAGGCTGATTTCGATGTAAATGAGTTGAAACAAACGTACACGATATTTTCTTACCTCGGCTTTTATGTTTCACAACCTCTACTTCTGACTTCGACAGCAGCGACAGTATAAATGTGCCTTGGTCTGTAAATTTACCTTGGTAATCCAGCCGACGTCGGCTTTCTCCAGCAGCAAATCAGATCGTGGTAAGAAGAAAAAAAATATTCTGCTGATTGTGCAAACTTTTGCAGGAAGCAAAGTGGTGCAACGTAAAACATCCGGATCACGCCACGTTAATCCAGGGGCGGGTATCCATTCGGGGGCAATTTTAACCTGTCTCGCCTGTCGATAAACTGACCAGATCAGGTGCAGCGCTGATTTTACACACCGCCCGATTTTACTACCGCTTGCAATCAGTGGGCGAGCAATATTAGGCGGGGTGTAAAACCGGCGTCTCTCCCGATCGCACGGGTTTCCAGCCGGGAGTTAGGTTAAAATTACCGCAGCGTATCGCATTAACAAAACCACGTCGTTTCATTGGTCCATCGGCCTTTATTGATCACATTGTTCGTGACTGGCAGATGCTAAATATTTGAAATTAACCAACTGTTGCATGTGAAATGCAAATCGTCGGGGGTGCATAGCTGTCATGTAATATTTTAAGTCGGAATATTACCAGAGAGTAGTTCAAATGAAAATATTAAATAATACTTATGTGTTGTGTGAACGACTGCCCGGCGTTAGTTTAAATTGAACTGTTTAATTTTTTATAGCATTGAGGAAAATAGGTTGAATTCTGATTGATTCCGTATCTGAAGATTCACTGGGTGGCAGCAGATATCACAGCAGGGCGGTCTTATGATGGAAGAGAAGATCAGATATTTTTAACTGGAAGAATGAGTCCTTTCCAAATAGGGGGAATCAGGCTGGCACACAGGCTCCTTCGCCAGAGGTTTAAATTAGTCGGGAGGGAGCCGAAAGTTTGAAGTAATCAGCAAAGTTGGGATACACGTGGTCTGCCGAAAGCTTGGCTCTGCTCACTGGATATACTTTCACTCTGGGAGTGATTTCAATATCTGACTAAATCCGTCTTCATTAAACACAATCAGCCCAGCTCCCAGGCGCTAATCCCTTGCAGTCAGCAATACAAATGATCATTTCAGCGCGCATCCATTTCTCTCTCCCATCAAATAAAAGCGATTGTCAATATTTTTGGTGAGTGTTTTACACGCAGGTTTAAATCTCAACTCGGCGCCAATTATTCGGAGTTATTTCGTTTGAGAGCGCCGCGTAAAGTTAATCCAGGTAAAGTTAATCCAGATACTGCACTTGTACCGTGTAAGTATCTATATGTGTAAAAATGTGTTCACAATGGAACCTTGTTCCGGGTCTTGCTTTTTCTGCCAACATTTCCAAAATCTGCCAGCCCATTAAAGGATGAGAAGGCGGAAAACCCGAAGCTCCCAGATGAACGACTCCCTTAATCCAGAAACTTTAGCCATAGGAATGTGCCTCGTAAGTGAAGGCGCCCTTCGTTTCACTCTATTTATAACGCGAATCTTCGACTTTTTATTTGCTTTGCTCGCTCTTGCACATGAAATGGGTCGACGAGAGCTCTTGCAGAACCGTACTCACAATTCACGGGGAAATGCACATCAAAAACGAGGAGAAACCTCTTGCTATCTAAAATCTCTTTTTGTTGTTTTCATTGGGTGTTGCAGTTGGGGCAGTTGGAAGCTGCAACCTTGATTTTTCGTAGCTGTACTAATCTGGAGACTTTTTTTTGTTTTCCTCGTATCACCTGGCGTTTCCGCCTGTAGCTATCATACATTTAAATAAATGTCGCTTTTAATACCAGATGGCTACACCTTTTCAATTTATTTTTTCTTATTATGCATTTTTTAATTGAAATGCACATTGTGCAAATGTTCCTTTTGCAAGCACCCTACATATCTCCAATTTCAAAGTATTGTTTTCAGCACAAAAAAAGCGCAACAAATTCCAGACGACTTCGTTGAAAATCGACCGTCGCCTTTCTGCTTTGTCCCATCTGGTGGTTCCACGGAACCTGGCTGCAGGTAATAGGGGTGTATTGGTGTTGTGGTAAGGGCCGGAGCCGCACATCCCTTTCCGTTTGCTTGCTTAATTTGATTGTCTAATAATTTAATGTAACACTAATTCTTTCTTCTTGATCATCTTCCATTTTAAAACAGCAGCTGAACTTTCAGCGCGATACTTTAAAAAATCATACTTGGTCGCTTCGAACTGTGCAGTGTCAAGCAGCGTTCACTGATTTTTTATATATATATATATACATTACTGTATCTTATTTTATAGGCTACAGGAGCGATTTCATACAAAATGCCTGAGTTCAGCAAGGTGCTGAAATTAATGAAACAACACATTGGAAACATGAATTTAATAATGTGTTTGCTTACCATTGTCCTGGCTTATTAGGGCGGTACAGAAATTCAGGTTAAATTGAAACGCCTCTCCTCCACAACTCATACTAGAAAGCTAGTCTTTATTGTGCTCCGCTTTTAACCTGCCCTCTTTCTTTAATTAGCCGAATATCCAGTGAGATTTCAGCATCAGTGACCTTGTTTGTAGAAAAGCCAATAGTGAGATTGCGAGCTGGGCACGTGTCCTTCTTTTACAACCAAATGAGGGAGGTCTCTGACCGAAAAAAATCTATATAAAGTGCCCGATTCAGGTCAAATACCAAGATCCAGCTTGTGCAGTAACTATCTGGTCATTTAACCAAAAAAAATGTTTTATGCTATTGACTGTTTTCTTCTCAAAGCTGTGTACACCACTCTTCGCATCACAAGTTGGCTCAGTATATACTCGGTCATGGTACCAAGATGCACAGACAGAAGGGTCAGAACCGAAGCGTTATCTTGTCCTGTCTAGACTCATCCTTAGGCCCTATTGTAGAGAGAGCTTTCTTTTCAAACACTCGAATTTTTAACCCGAATAAATCACCAAACATCTCAACGGTAGGTTTTTTTTGGAACAAGCGTTCAAAACTGGAGATTAAATCAGAGCGAGAAAAAAAGATTATCCTAAACGCTGGAAATCTGACATAAAATCTTGGAAGTAGCAGGACAAGATAATGCTTCGGTTCTGACCCTTTTTCCCAACAACTATAAGAAATAGCGAATTGTAATTTTCTCTAGAGAACATTGTGGGTTTATTATTTAATTTCCAATTCCTAATACAGCATCCAAAATCATTCAGTTATGCGGTAGTGTATAGTAGGGTTTGTGAATTAAAAACCTGGGCTTTTATAAAGAACTCGAGTTATTATACAATTGCTTAACAGATTACACCGTCAACTGCAGAATGGATCAACTAGCTATCAATTGCAAACTGTACTGGATTCTTCCACAGCAGACAATGAAGCGATGCTATTGGATTCAGGGTGAGCGGGATTATTGTAGAACAAACAGTTCAATCGTATGAAAAGGCTTCCTTGAGGCTACAAAGAAACATTAAAGGGTTAAGAAGAGACAATCATTTACTGTACTTCTCTCAACTTCAGAAAGGAGGGAAATCATTGTTTTAACAAGATAGCACCGAATCACCCAAGCGTCGGGGGCCGCACCCTCCATCTAAATGGTAAAAATGTTCATTGTATTTGTATTTTTGAAGTGCTTGATTTTTTTTGAGTACGGAACCAAAGTCTTTAGCTTTCCTCATATCGCATCATCTTTTTCCCAAGTACCATTTACAAAACATAATTATCTAAATTTCAATATGAGAATAACTATGGACAATTGCATCAAAATCTCAAACCAAGGATTAAAATAGCATTGCACGTTTGCTTTGGTTTTGATGCAGAGTTAACACCGCAGTCCCCAAAACAGTTGCACAGGACAATAGAGAACATCAAAGTGTTCAGCAGTTCCGTGAGTGTAAAATATCTGGTACACCCGCAAAGCTCCTTGATAAAGTGCAACATCCGCACCAGCACCTGGGAATGCCTGGCCCAAGACCGCCCTAAGTGGAGGAAGAGCATCAGGGAGGGCGCTGAGTACCTTGGATCTGGTCGCAGAGAGCGTGCAGAAACCAAACGCAGATAGCGGAAGGAGCGTGCGGAAAAGCAGACTACCCACCCACCCTTTCCTTCGGCCACTGTGTCCCACCTGTGACAGAGACTGTAATTCCCATATTGGACTGTTCAGTCGCCTGAGAACTCACTTTTAGAGTGGAAGCAAGTCTTCCTCGATTTCGAGGGACTGCCTATGACGAACTTAATGGGCATTAACAAGACAATGGGTTCAACATTTCAATCGTTTATTTCATATCTTTCAGCAATTCAAGTAACTATGGATGTCTTTGCTTTAATTAATAGTTTAATTTTTAAAAATCAGAAGAAATATCAGATAATTATGTAATTTGCACATTCTTTTCATTTGACATTTATCAGTCGGTAAGAAGATATCAGTAAGAATTTGTCCGTGACGGGTATATGTGTATGTGTCTGTTACGGGTGTACCTGTAATTGTATCTGACAGGTACACCTGTTTTTTTAATGTGATGGGTACACCTGTATTTTTCTGTGATGAGTATGCCTATAATTGTCTGTGGTAGTTATACCTGTCTTTGCTATGAGTATGCCTGTATTTGTCTATTACAGGTATACTTGTATTTGTCCATGACGGATATACCTGTGTTTGTCTGTGAGGAGTATACCTGTGTTTATCTGTGAGGGGTGTACCTGTGTCTGAGGGGTGTACTTGTGTCTGTTGGGGTGTACGTATGTCTGTGAGGGGTGTACCTGTGTTTGTTGGGGTGTACGTGTGGCTGTGAGTGGTATACCTGTGTTTATCTGTAAGGGGTATACCTGTCTTTGACTGGGAGGTGTATACGCATGTTTGTCTGTGAGGGATGTACCTGTGTCTGTTCGGGTGTACATGTGTCTGTGAGGGGTATACCTATATTTGTATGTTTGGGGTACACCTGTATTTGTCTGTGATGGGGTATACATGTGTTTGCCTGTGACATGTGTACTTGTATTTGTCTTTGAGGGGTCTACCTGTGATTGTCTGTGAGGGGTATACCTTTGTTTGTGAGGGATGTACCTGTGTCTGTGAGGAGTGTGCCTGTGTTTGTCTGTGAGGGATAAACCTGTGTTTTTCAGTGAGGGGTGTACCAGTGTTTGTCTGTGAGGTGTATACCTGTATTTGTCTGTGATGTGTGTACCTGTACTTGTCTGTTTGGGGTATAGCTGTATTTGTCTGTGAGTGGTGTACCTATGTCTGTGAGGGGTGTACCTGTATTTGTCTGTGAGGGTTGTACCTGTGTCTGTGAGGGATGTACCTGTGTCTGTGAGGAGTATACCTGTATTTGTCTGTGAGAGGTGTACCCGTGTCTGTAAGGGGTGTACCTGTATTTGTCTGAGAGGAGTATATCTATGTCTGTGAGGGGTGTATCTATGTCTGTGAGGGGCGTACCTGTATTTGTCTGTGAGTGGTGTACCTGTATTTATCTGTGAGGTGTGTAGCTGTGTCTGTGAGGGGTGTACCTATGTCTGTGAGGAGTGTATCTATGTCTGAGGGCTATAGCTGTAAATGTCTGTGAGGGGTGTACCTGTGTCTGTGAGAGGTGTACCTGTGTCTGTGAGAGGTGTACCTGTTTCTGTGAGTGGTGTACCTGTATTTGTCTGTGAGGGGTGTACCTGTGTCTGTGAGGGGTGTACCTGTATTTGTCTGTGAGGGGTGTACCTGTGTCTGTAAGGGGTGTACATGTGTCTGTGAGGAGTGTATCTATGTCTTAGGGCTGTACCTGTATTTGTCTGTGAGGGGTGTACCGTGTCTGAGAGGAGTGTACCTGTGTCTGTGAGGGGTGTATATGTGTCTGTGAGGGGTGTACCTGTATTTGTCTGTGAGGGGTGTACCTGTGTCTGTGAGTAGTGTATCTATGTCTTAGGGCTGTACCTGTATTTGTCTGTGAGGGGTGTACCCGTGTCTGAGAGGAGTGTACCTGTGTCTGTGAGGGGTGTATATGTGTCTGTGAGGGGTGTACCTGTATTTGTCTGTGAGGGGTGTACCTGTGTCTGTGAGGGGTGTACCTGTGTCTGTGAGGGGTGTATCTCTGTCCGTGAGGGGTGTACCTGTGTCTGTGAGGGGTGTACCTGTATTTGCCTGTGAAGGGTGTACCATGTCTGTGAGGGGTGTACCTGTGTCTGTGAGGAGCGTATCTATGTCTGAGGGCTGCACCTGTATTTGTCTGTGAGGGGTGTACCTGTGTCTGAGAGGAGTGTACCTGTGTCTGTGAGAGGTGTATCTGTATCTGTGAGGAGTATACCTGCATTTGTCTGTGAGGGGTGTACCTGTGTCTGTGAGGAGTGTATCTATGTCTGAGGGCTATAGCTGTAAATGTCTGTGATGGGTATACTTGTGTCTGTGAGAGGTGTCTGTGAGGGGTGAACCTGTGTCTGTGAGGAGTGTATCTATGTCTTAGGGCTGTACCTGTATTTGTCTGTGAGGGGTGTACCCATGTCTGAGAGGAGTATACCTGTGTCTGTGAGGGGTGTATATGTGTCTGTGAGGGGTGTACCTGTATTTGTCTGTGAGGGGTGTACCTGTGTCTGTGAGGAGCGTATCTATGTCTGAGGGCTGTACCTGTATTTGTCTGTGAGGGGTGTACCTGTGTCTGAGAGGAGTGTACCTGTGTCTGTGAGAGGTGTACCTGTGTCTGTGAGGAGTGTATCTATGTCTGAGGGCTGTACCTGTATTTGTCTGAGAGGAGTGTACCTCTGTCTGTAAGGGGTGTACCTGTGTCTGTGAGGAGTGTATCTATGTCTTAGGGCTGTACCTGTATTTGTCTGTGAGGGGTGTACCCATGTCTGAGAGGAGTATACCTGTGTCTGTGAGGGGTGTATATGTGTCTGTGAGGGGTGTACCTGTATTTGTCTGTAAGGGTTGTACCTGTATTTGTCTGTGAGGGGTGTATTTGTGCCTGTGAGAGGTGTACCTGTATTTGTCTGTGAGGGGTGTACCCATGTCTGAGAGGAGTATACCTGTGTCTGTGAGGGGTGTATATGTGTCTGTGAGGGGTGTACCTGTATTTGTCTGTAAGGGTTGTACCTGTATTTGTCTGTGAGGGGTGTATTTGTGCCTGTGAGAGGTGTACCTGTATTTGTCTGTGAGGGGTGTACCTGTGTCTGTGAGGGGTGTACCTGTGTCTGTGAGGGATGTATCTGTGTCTGTGAGGGGTATACCTGCATTTGTCTGTGAGGGGTGTACCTGTGTCTGTGAGGGGTGTACCTGTGTCTGTGAGGAGTGTATCTATGTCTGAGGGCTGTACCTGTATTTGTCTGAGAGGAGTGTACCTGTGTCTGTGAGGGATGTACCTGTGTCTGTGACGTGTGAACCTGTAAATGTTTATAAACCTGTTTATCTGGATCAGTTGTAAATAGGTGGTCCTCACTCGCGGTCCCAGTCTCTGCCGGACAGGTGTCAGCTCAGGCGTTTCTGGAAAGCAAATAAAGTACAGTCCGTGCACAACACTGACAGAACTTCGCCGCTTAGCTCTGGGGAGAGAAGTCCGCAAACACAAATTACACTTTCGTCCTGAGGCGGAATATTGGTCTTCGGTTTAATTAAAATGGAACGCAATATACGTAGTTATTGATTTATTACTTATGTATTACTTTCACAAACGAACAGTCGGTAGGCTCAAGAAACAAGATAGGGAACTAGACGCGATTGGTTTCTTCTTACAAGCAGCTGCCGTGCATTGTGAGAATTCTTTTCAAAGGAGATAAGCCCGGAATGTTTGACCGGACAGGCGGTGAGTGAAAGCTGAGGGCCTGATGGCTGATGACAGCTCGGCCACTCACACTGTGAGCGATCGATAGCCGCCTTCCACAATATGTGCGGGATTCAATTGAATGTCCGGGATTTGCCGCAGACACCCATGTCGCCAGCAAGTCAATATACTCCGGGTAAGATAAGCTTAAATCACTGGGTGTAAAACTGGTCACAGCGTCTGAGAGAGAAAAGGGAGACTAACGCACACCCCACCTCATCTCTCTTTTTCAGCAATTTCTGCTTTTATTTCAGACTTACTTTGGCACTTTATATTTTTATATGGGCACTTGATATATATAGCACGTTAACTTCAATAGATAATAGAACAGTGCAACAGGAGGATTGCAGGCCTCATTTCTGGACATGGAGTTGGTAAGATTTCTGCTGCGAGCCCATTTCGGGAAATTCGCCTCTCTCCCAGCCAGTGATTATGCGACCATTAAGATTAATGGTCCGGAATTCAAGGGCCTGGGGATGCGGAATTCTCCACATAGGCTCCCAGCCGGCGCCAGGAGTGCTGAAGCGGAAATTCCCAGGCTTCTTAAAATGTTACTTCCGAGGAAATCGAAGACACATTCTAGAGTTTAACCCCCGCCCCCCCAAAAAAATCTTTCGAATTCTCTACCCACTGTGGAAGCTCAGTCTTTGAGTATATTCAAGACAGAAATCAATATATTTTTGGATAGTAAGGGAATCAAGGGATATGAGGACAGTGCAGGAAAGTGTTGAGGTAGAAGATCACCCATGATCTCATTGAATGGCGGAGCAGACTCGAGGGGCTGAATGGCCGACTCCTGCTCCGAATTCTTGTGTTCTTAGTTCTAAACCTTTAGGATTAAGCTTGAAACATTCAACAGAGAGAAACCTTCACAAACGCCCTTGCGATGGTAAGCTTCCATATAGTGCTGATTTATCTGGTGCCGTGTGTGTTTGTGGTTAGACCAGTTCTTACTGCAAAATTGGATAGCTAGATAAAGGTACGACTTTACGGAGGTAACCGTTTGGCAGGAGATGATCAAAATTAGCACAATAATGGACTTTCGTCAGCTGGAAGTGTTTGTTCAATTTTCCTGTGTTTATGCTAATTTACTGTCTAAAATCGGCGCACTGAGGCGGGTTGGTTATGACACATGTACAATGCGCCAATTAACGTGCGTGTGTGTTGAGGGAGGAATCTGACTAATTCACATTTTTATGTGATTGATTCTGCCCAATGAATTGAATAAGTGACCAATTCTATCAACTTTAGCCATCCCTCTTCCTTTCTTGACCATTTTGGCGAGATTGTTGTCGATTATCCGGCAGCAACTGCTCCGGCCTCACATTTGCGCAAAGTGAAATTACTTCTTCCTCACCTAATGTAAATAAACCGCCAGTGGTCCCATGCCCTAATCCTAATAGGGATTAATCTCAGCCTTTAGTTTCCTTAACGTTACCTAGGGCTTGTCATCTAACAGGTTGGTTGTCTTAAACGGCCTTGTCTAACAGTTTGAAGATTTAAATTTTCCCCAAACAAGGTGAGAATATAAAATCTCTTGAAAAAAGGTTAAGTGGTGACCTAATAGAGGCCTTTAAAATTATACAGTGGATACAGAGAGAATGTTTCCACTTGTGGGGAAGAGCATAACTAGAGGCCGTCAATATAAGATAGTTACCAAGAAATCTAATAGGGAATTCAGAAGAAATTTCTTTACCCAAAGAGTGGTGAGAACATGGAACTTGTTACCACAGGGGGTGGTTTAAGCGAATAGTATAGATCCATTTAAGGGGAGGCTAGACAAGTATATGAGGGGGAAGGGAATAGAGGGCTATGCTGACAGATTTAGATGAGGTAGGGCGGGAGCAGGCTCGAGTGGAGTATAAATGCCAACATGGATTGGTTAGGCTGAATGGCCTGTTTCTGTGCCATACATATCCGATGCAATGTTCACTGGCGCCATTTACAAAATACTGAGGTAACACATAAGAACTCAGTAGTCAGGGTCTCACCAAACCTAGGGGAGGCAGTAGTTCTTCAAACAGCTGTGGTTTGTTAAAATGTTCGGGAGATTTCTGCCCAGCTTTCCCGACCTTTCCTTCGATGTACTTCATCATCATCATGGATTCTTTATCAGCACAGGTACCATTTCCTGTAAGATAAGTTCAAGAACTCAAATAAAAACAGAAAATGCTGGAAATACTCAGCAGGTCAGGCAGCATCTGTAGGGAGAGAAATTGATTTAATGTTTCAGGTCGATGACCTCTCATCAAAATTGGCTTGATGTTTGGTAGTTTGATCATGGTCCAGGGGGAGGCAAGAGGAAGTGTCAGAGAGTTGGTGTTCAGCCTCCGCAAGGTAGAGGTCGGTTCACCAAACAAACAGCACCACCCTTGTCAGCAGGTTTAATGAAATGTTGGGGTTGCTGCCTGACCTGCTGAGTATTTCCAGCATTTTCTGTTTTTATTTCAGATTTACAGCATCCGCAGTATTTTGCTTGTGTTTTAAATTGAAGAACTCACCTGGTTGTGCTGTAATAGTGAACGAGTTTAAAGTTTGGAGGAACATGGTCTCTCAACCAACTTAATTATGGCTCTTGGTAATGGATCCTTCTCCGGGTGGGGTCTGAAGCTCTTGATTCACTGGTGTCACTGCCATCACCTTCGGCAGACAAGAGCAAAGCACCCACCCAACCTCTGTGAAAGAGACAAGAAAAGTTACAGAAAAGGTCACACCATCACAATCAAACCACCGATTTGGACAGTAATAAAGAAAGGAAAGAGCGGAGAGCAGTTCTTCCAGGATCCCCAAATCTCTTCACAGGCCCATGTATACCGAGTGACTCACCAGCCAAGTTATTGGTGAAGCCTCCTTCAACCCTTCATGGTTCGTGGGCCAAAGTGTGCCTAAGCAGTGCCAACATAAACAATGCCAGAAAAATCAATCCGAACTGAGCCTTGCAGTTCTGAAGCCCCCCCCCCCCGCCCCCAGTGCTTCCAGTCGTTCCATGCTTACACCAACTGATAAACACTTACATGCCATTGATAAGAAAAAAACAATATCATTCACATATTGTAGATAATGGAGCGGATTTTGCTCTCAGCGGTGAACGAATGGCGCCAGCCATTCATTATGCTTGCACTTGTCTACAGACTTTCCATGGGATTTTGCACGGGAACTTACTGTAAATGAGAGAACCAAAATTACACGATGCCCTCTACAGGGATCCGGTTCCTGTGTGAACAGGGCATGCAACTGTATATCTCCTTAACCAATCAGATTGAAGAATTGTCAAGGTGCAGCATAGAGGTTGAACCAGTTAGAATATTTAAGTCAATGTCAAATTAGGTAAAGAAAGCAAAATAAAGAGAGGGAAGGAAAGGGAGAGCGATTAAAAGGGACGGAAAGAAAAAGTTAAAAATAATTTTTATTTAAAAACATTTTCAACAATAATTAAAGTCTGAAAGAATGAGACTCCACGCTTGTAAAAGTACATTTTTAGTGCCAGAGTGGTCGTTCTGCAGTAAATAACACTTATCATGGTGTTAAATGGAATGGACAAGCTCTAATTTTTTCTAGCATGTTTAGTGTGTATATAATTACGTACGTACAGCAACTTCATGCCATTCCATCTTTTTGATGCTGAATCTCTTGGCGAGTTACCATTATCGTGCAGCTTCTGGAGGAGCAGGGCATCTCGTACACCAACTTCCTGATTTCCATGTTTAACTGCGCATGTGCAGTTGCCGGAAGTTGCTGTTCGATTTACACTGTTTTTACCACTTTGGTGGTAAAAACAGAGAGTCAGACTATTATCTGAATGGTGACAGATTAGGAAAAGGGGAGGTGCAACGAGACCTGGGTGTCATGGTACATCAGTCATTGAAGGTTGGCATGCAGGTACAGCAGGCGGTTAAGAAAGCAAATGGCATGTTGGCCTTCATAGCGAGGGGATTTGAGTACAGGGGCAGGGAGGTGTTGCTACAGTTGTACAGGGCCTTGGTGAGGCCATACCTGGAGTATTGTGTACAGTTTTGGTCTCCTAACTTGAGGAAGGACATTCTTGCTATTGAGGGAGTGCAGCGAAGATTCACCAGACTGATTCCCGGGATGGTGGGACTGACCTATCAAGAAAGACTGGATCAACTGGGCTTGTATTCACTGGAGTTCAGAAGAATGAGAGGGGACCTCATAGAAACGTTTAAAATTCTGACGGGTTTAGACAGGTTAGATGCAGGAAGAATGTTCCCGATGTTGGGGAAGTCCAGAACCAGGGGTCACAGTCTAAGGATAAGGGGTAAGCCATTTAGGATCGAGATGAGGAGAAACTTCTTCACCCAGAGAGTGGTGAACCTGTGGAATTCTCTACCACAGAAAGTAGTTGAGGCCAATTCACTAAATACATTCAAAAGGGAGTTAGATGAAGTTCTTACTACTCGGGGGATCAAGGGGTATGGCGAGAAAGCAGGAAGGGGGTACTGAAGTTGCATGTTCTGCCATGAACTCATTGAATGGCGGTGCAGGCTAGAAGGGCTGAATGGCCTACTCCTGCACCTATTTTCTATGTTTCTATGTTTCTATTAATAATGGTTAGCCTCACCGTAATTTCTATCGAAAAATCCAACCCAATATACACACAGTGCAGCACTCCATAACCCAAAACTAGCAATGGCAATGCTGTGGAAAATCCAGCAGAAAAATATATGGGGAGTTTAACGTTTTCTTTTCAGTCTGCACAACGAGATGGTAAATACATAAATGGGCAGACAATATAGACTTCACATGCTGCAACTGTTTAATTTCCCAACCAACAGAATGCAGTTAACTGAATATGCACTCTAAACTAAAATTGGAGCAGGGACCATTTTTACATAGGATTACATAGTATATACGGCACGTAAACAGGCCATTCGGCCCAACCAGTTCATACTGGCATTTATGCCCCACTTGAACCTACTCATCTAAATCTATCAACATAACCCTCTATTCCCTTCTCACTCATATGCTTATCTAGCCTCCCTTAAATGCATCTATACTATTCGCTTCAACCACTCCCTGTGGTAGTGAGTGCCATATTCTCACCACTCTTTGGGTAAAGAATTCCCTATTTAGTTTCTTCTGAATTCCCTGTTTAGTTTCTTGGTGACTATCTTATATTGATGGCCTCTAGTTATACTCTTCCCCACAAATGGAAACACTCTCTTTGTATCTACTCTATTAAAACCTTTCATAATTTTAAAGACTTAAATTAGGTCACCCCTCAGCTTTCTTTTTTTCAAGTGAAAAGAGACCCAGCCTGTTCATCCTTCCCTGTTAGGTATACCCTTGCATTTCTGGTATCATCCTTGTAAATCTTCTCTGCACTCTTTCCAGTGTCTCTATATCTTTAATATGGCGACCAGAACTGTATGCAGTATTCCAAGTGTGGTCTAATCAAGGTTCGATACAAGTTTAGAATAACTTCTCTACTTTTCAATGCTATCCCTCTAGAAATAAATTCTAGTGCCTGGTTTGCCCTTTTTATGGCCTTGTTAACATGTGTTGCTACATTTAGTGATTTGTTCCTCTACCTCATCCAGACTCGCACCCTCCAAGTATTGAGTAACTTTCCTATTCTTCCTACCAAAATGTAATACCTCACATTTTCTGTGTTGAATTTGATTTTCCAACTATATGCCAATTCTGCAAATTTATTAATGTCTTCCCGTAATTTATTGCAGTCCTCCTCAGTATTAACTATTCCCACCAAATTTGGTGTCATCCGCAAATTTAGAAATTGTGTTTCTTGAATTTAGAATTCTGTTGTTGAACAGTGTACAAACATTCCAGCAAAAAATATTTTTCAATTGTATACCTAGGTAGCAACTACAAAATTATTTGAAAATTAGAAATGAAATAATCGGAAATAAATACACAACAATATGAAAATTAGAAATTAATTCAAAATGGTAGATACCTTGCAGTGGCAACATGGATGCTGGTGGATGGGGTTAAGATGCCCTGACATTGAGAAGGAACCTCCTGTCGTTTATAGTGGTCTGAACTGCAACAATAAATTAACAGGCCAAATTAGTTAAGGCATATTATTTGTTACACTGTGTACCCTGCTTGACATTCAATAACATTACCATCAGCAAGTCCCTCACCATCAACATACTAGGGGTCACCACTGATGAGAAAATCAACTGGACTAGCCACATAAATGGTATGGCTACAAGATCTGGTCAGAAGCTGGGTATTCTGCTGCCAGTGGTCTACCTCCTGATTCCACAAGGCCTCCCCACCACCTACAAGATCCAAGTCAGGAGTGTGATGGAATACTCTCCACTTGTCTGGATAGGTGCAGTTGCAAGAATATTCGAGAAGCTTGACACTATCCAGGACAAAATATTTGGTTTGATTGGCACCTCATCCCATAATGTAAACATCCATCCCTTCCACCAACAGTGCACCATGGCTGCACTGTGTGCTATCTATAGGATACACTGCAGCACCTCACCAGCAGCACAACCCATACCCGTGACCTCTGCCACCTAAAAGGAGAAGGGCAGCGTGTGCATGGGACCACCACCAGCATCAAGTCACACACAGAATCATTGAATGGTTACAGTACAGAAGGAGACTATTCGGCCCATCGAGCCTGTGCCTGTTCACTGCAAGAGCACCTTAGCTAGTCCCATTCTCCCGCCCTATCAACGTAACCCTGCAAAGTACTCATCCAATTCCCTTTCAAAAGCCACAATTAAATCTGCCTCCACCACCTTTTCGGACAGTGAATTCCGGATCCTAACCACTCGCTGCGTTAAAAAGTTTTTCCTCATGCCGCCTTTGGTTCTTCTGCCAATCATCTTAAATCTGTGTCTGCTTGGTTCTCAACCTTTCTGCCAATGGGAACTGTTTCTCTCTCTCTATTCTGTCTAGATCTTCATGATTTTGAACACCTCTATCATATTTCCCTTCAACCTTCTCTGTTCTGAGAACAATCCCAGCTTCTCTAGTCTATCCACGTAACTGAAGTCCCTCATCCCGAAACCATTGTTGTAAATCTTTTCTGCACTCTCTCTAATGCCTTCACATCCTTTCTAAAGTGCGTTGCCCAGAATTGGACACAATTCTTCAGTTGAGGCCGAACCAGTGTTTTATAAAGCTTTATCATAACTTCCTTGCTTTTGTACTCTATGCCACTATTTATGAAGCCCAGGATCCCGTATGCTTTTTTAACCACTTTCTCAACCTTCCCTGCCACCTTCAATGATTTGTGCACATATACCTCCACTTTAGAATTGTATCCTTTAGTTTATATTGCCTCTCCTCATTCTTCCTACCAAAATGTATCACTTCGCACTTTTCTGCATTAAATTTCATCTGCCATGTGTCCGCCCATTCCAGCCTGTCTATGCCTTCTTGAAGCATACCACTATCCTCCTCACTATTCACTATACTTTCACGTTTTGTGTCATCTGCAAATTTTGAAATTGTGTCCTGTACACCCAAGTCCAAGTCATTAATATATATCCCAAAATGCAATGGTCCTTGTACCGAACCCTGGAGAACACCACTGTATACCTTTCTCCAGTCCAAAAAACAACCATTCACCACTACTTTCTGTTTCATGTCACTTAGCCAATTTTGTATCCATGTTACCATTGTCCCTTTTATTCCATGTGCTTCAACTTTGCTGGCAAGCCTATTATGTGGCACTTTATTGAACGCTATTTGGAAGTCCATGTACACCACTTCAACTGTATTGCTCTCATCAACCCTCTATGTTACCTCATCAAAAAACTCAATCAAGTTAGTTAAACATGATTTACTTTTAACAAATCCATGCTAGCTTTCCTTAATTAATCCACACTTTTCCAAGTGACTGTTAATTTTGTCCCAGATTATTTTTTCTAAAAGCTTCCCCACTAGAAGGTTAAACTGACTGGCCTATAGTTGCTGGGTTTATCCTTACATCTTTATTTGAACAAGGGTGTAACATTTGCAATTCTCCAGTCCTCTGGCACCTGCCCCCGTATCCAGGGAGAATTGGAAGATTATGACCAGTAACTCTGCAATTTCCACCTTTGCTTTCCTCAGCATCCTAGAATGCATCCAGCTGGTCCTAGTGCCTTATCTATAAGTAGATAAGGGAGAAAGATATAGACCGAGTAATTACAGGCCAGTCAGCTTAACCTAAGTGGTGGGGAATTATTAGAAAATATCTTGAGGGACAGGATAAATATTCATTTGGAAAGACATGAATTAATCAAGGACAATCAGCATGGATTTGTTAAGGGAAGGTCGTGCCTGACTAATTTGATTGAATTTTTCAATGAAGTAACTAGGAGGATCGATGAGGGCAGTGCGTATGATGTAGTGTATATGGATTTTAGCAAAGCTTTTGATAAGGTCCCACATGGCAGACTGGTTATGAAAATAAAAGCCCATGGGATCCAGGGCAAAGAGACAAGTTGAATCCAAAATTGTCTCGTGGGCAGGAAGCAAAGGGTAATGGTTGATGGGTGTTTTTGTGACTGGATGTTCCGCAGGACACACTGCTGGGTTCCTTGCTTTTTGTGGTATATATCAATGACTTGGACTTGAATGTTGGGGGACTGATTATGAAGTTTGCAGATGACACTAAAATAGGCTGAGTGGTTGATAATGACAAAGAAAGCTGTGGACTGCAGGAAGATACCAATGTACTGGTCAGATGGGCAGAACAGTGGCAAATGGAATTCAATCCAGATAAGTGTGAGGTAATGCATTTGGGGAAATCTAACAAAGTAAGGGAATACACATTAAATGGTACGACACTGAAAAATGTAGAGGAACAAAGGGACCTTGGAGTGCAGGTCCACAGATCCCTGAAGGTAGCAGACCAGGTAAATAAGGTGGTAAGAAGGCATATGGAATGCTTGCCTTTATTAGTCGAGGCATGGAATACAAGAGCAAGGACGTTATGCTTGAACTGTATAAAACACTGGTTAGGTTGCAGCTGGAGTACTGTGTGCAGTCTGGTCACCTCATTACAGGAAAGATGTGATTGCACTGAAAAGGGTGCAGAGGAGATTTATAGGAATGTTGCCCTGAACTGGAGAATTTTGGCTATGAGGAAAGATTGGAGATGCTGGGTCTGTTTTCTTTGTAACAGAGGAGGCTGAGGGGATACCTGATTGAGGTGTACAAAATTATGAGGGGCCTGGATAGAGTGAATAGGAAGGATCTGTTTCCCTTGGTATAGCGGTCAGCAACCAGGGGGCATGGATTTAAATTAACTGGGGGTAGGTATCGAGATGTGGGGAATTTTCTTTACCCAGAGGGTGGTAGGGGTCTGGAACTCATTGCCTGAAAGGGTGGTAGAGGCAGGAACTCTCATCAAATTAAAAAAATACTTCGATGTGCACTTAAAGTGCCGTAACCTACAGGGCTATGGAGCAAGAGCTGGAAAGTGGGATTAGGCTGGATAGCTCTTGGTCGGCAAGCGCGGACATGATGAGCCTTATGTGCTGTAAATTTCAATGATTCTATGAAGTACAGCCTGTCTTTCTAGTACCTCCGCCTTATCAATTTTTTTCCTATCCCATATCTCAACTACCTCCTCTTTCATAAGAACATAAGAACATAAGAAATAGGAACAGGAGTAGGCCATACAGTTCCTCGAGCCTGCTCCACCATTCAATAAGATTCGCTGCCTCAGAGAGCTGTGGAAGCTGGGACATTGAATAAATTTAAGACAGAAATAGACAGTTTCTTAAACGATAAGGGATAAGGGGTTATGGGGAGCAGGCAGGAAAGTGGAGCTGAGTCCATGATCAGATCAGCCATAAATGGTTCATTCTCTGGGATCAGTGCTGGGACCCCAACTATTTACAATCTATATTAACGACTTGGAAGAAGGGACTGAGTGTAACGTAGCCAAGTTAGCCAATCCTCTATCCATGCTAATATATTACCTCCAATCCCGTGAACTTTTATCTTGTGCAGTAACCTTTTATGTGGCACCTTGTCAAATGCCTTCTGGAAGTCCAAATACACCACATCCACTGGTTCCCCTTTATCCACCCTGTTTGTTACATCCTCAAAGAATTCCAGCACTATGACTTTGGCAGCATCTTCTTCCTTGGTAAAGTCAGGTGCAAAGTATTTATTTAGTACCTCAGCCATACTCTCTGCCTCCATGCGTAGGTCTCCATTTTGATCTTTAATCAGCTCCGCCCCTCCTCTTAGTGCCCGTTTACTATTTGTATGCCTATAGAGGACTTTTGGATTCCCTTTTATGCTAGCTGCCAATTTATTCTCATACTCTCTTTGCCCTTCTTATTTCCTTTTTCACACCATCCTGACTTGAAAATATATCACCATTCCTTCATTGTTCCTGGAATTCCCTAACTGCATGCAGCAGCGCCTTCACAACACAGACTGCAGTGGTTCAAGAAGAAAGCCCAGCATCATCTCAAGGAAATTGGGGATTGGCAATAAATGCTGGTCTTGCCAATGACACCCACATCCTGAGAATGAATTTAAAGAAACTGTAATTCGATGTTATGACTGGCTACAACAAATCCCCCATGTACTGAAAATTATGCAACATAAAATTATGCAAATTATGATACTTCAAAAGTATTTCACTGGGAGACCGAGATCATGAAAAGTGCAAGCTCTCCTTTTTGATGATAATGAGCGTTCTGTGCCATTTCCATGATACTACCAGGTTTAAAAGTACTGCTGCCCCTGCAATCACAACATATATGTGTGTTTTTTTTTAGTCTTTTAAGGAGGTATGGAATTAATGCTCACCCTACTTAGGTGTGCTCTCTCACCTCTGAATCAGAGGGTTGTGGGTTCAAGTCCCACTCCAGAGACTTGAAAGTATAATCCAGGCTAACACTTCGGATGATACATTAAAACGAGGCCCTATATGCCCTCTCAGGTGGCTGTAAAATATCCCATAGCATTATTGGAAAAGAGCAGTGGAGTTAAGCCCGCTGTCTTGAACAATATGTACCCATCAACCAAAATCCCTAACACAAATTATCTGGTCATTATCTCATTGCTGTATGAGGGACCTTGCAATGCCCACATGTATTTCCTACATTACAACAGTGACGACACTTCAAACGTACTTGACTGTGAAGTGCTTTGGGAAGTCCTGAGGTGCGAAAGGTGCTACATAAATGCAAGTCTTTTTTTTACCTTTTGGACTCAATGGTGTATGTGGAGTTGAAACTTGCATTGATTTTAATGTTTCAGTTCCACGAAGGGAACATTGAAAATGGGGAACCATTTACCTTCAGACAAAGAACGGGAAAGAAAACCAGTGCACAAGGTATAAAAGAGAGTTTCAAAGTGCACCCATTTTTGTGCAATCATCATATTTATAATCGTATCAAAGTGTAAATAATCAGTTTAATTCGTGGTATTAATTTATTCAAAACCATGCCGCCACCATTGTATAATCCGTTGTATAATCAGCAATTAGCAAGGACAGACATTGATGACGATGTTCAACATCGCCTCCAATTGCGCCAGCGCAGCCTTCGGCCGCCTGAGGAAGAGAGTGTTCGAAGATCGGGCCCTCAAATCAGGCACCAAGCTTATGGTCTACAGGGCTGTAGTGATACCTGCCCTCCTGTATGGCTCAGAGACATGGACCATATATTGTAGACACCTCAAATTGCTGGAGAAATACCACCAGCGATGCCTCTGCAAGATCCTGAAAATCCCCTGGGAGGATAGATGCACCAACGTCAGTGTTCTCGATCAGGCCAACATCCCCAGCATCGAAGCACTGACTACACTCGATCAGCTCCGTTGGGCGGGCCACATTGTTCACATGCCCGACACGAGACTCCCAAGGCAAGTGCTCTAGTCGGAACTCCTACACGGCAGGCGAGCCCCAGGTGGGCAGAGAAAACATTTCAAGGACACTTTCAAAGCCTCCTTGATAAAATGCAACATCCCCACCGACACCTGGGAGTCCCTGGCCAAAGAGTGCCCTAAATGGAGGAAGAGCATCTGGGAGGGCACTGAGCACCTCGAGTCTCGTCGCCAAGAGCATGCAGAAAACAAGCTCAGGCAGCGGAAGGAGGGTGCGGCAAACCAGACTCCCCTCCCACCCTTTCCTCCAATGACTGTCTGTCCCACCTGCGACAGAGACTGTAGTTCCTGTATTGGACTGTTCAGGCACCTGAGAACTCACTTTTGGATTGGAAGCAAGTCTTCCTCGATTTCGAGGGACTGCCAATGATGATAATAAACACAACTGGGAACAGTGGATTGTCAGATTGCCAGGGCTACCGAGTGAACTCTCACTGGTTAACATTGTTTCATACACAAACAACATCACTCGACCTGGTTTTATTTACATATGTTCACACGGCTGAAGGTGCTGCCTAAGCAGAAACGATATCGGGGTCATTTATTTTTAACTGAAGGCTCATCTGTGTTACCATATAGGGAGGCAGGCAGGCACGGTGCAGTGACATCTGCAGTGACTGAGCGCGATCCTAAGATGCTGGGTGACATTCGAGACTCCCAGAGACGCCCCCGAGATCCACGCGTCTAATCTTACACATTCCCAAAGAGCAAGGCAGCTGGAGCAGTGCTTTAAGTCTGAGCCAGTGAGCCTTCACAATTTGGGTCCCATTGGCACTGCAGCCTCCAGCTACACTCCTGATTGGACCAATTAAAAGCACACCGATTCAGATTTTGGCACTTCAATGTTGTCATTTAAATATTAGACTTTATAAGACGTCTAACAGTTTATTGGTCAAACCACCGTTTCTCCTATGAGGGTGCAAGTACACTACAATCTCAAACACACCCTGAAGCTCTAAATCCACAGTCAGAGTCCAGCCTGACTGGGGGTGGGGAGAAGTGGTGTGGGATTCACTGGGACAGGGCAGTCTCACATTGGCACTGTATAGAGTGTAACTCCAGTGGGGAGTCAAGCCAAACATTAAAAGTTCAAAAGAAGACCTGGGCACTTCGTAAAACCTACCTCCAACTACTTCAAATGTCTAGACAGTGCAGGTTTGACCTTTAAAATGCAACCACTGGAAGATGGGGCTCTGGGCATGTGTGTAAGCAAATGTGCACAGTGTTATCTCCTGGGCGGCAGCATTCCACTTTCACCCAGGCAGTGTGAACAAGGGACTGTCTGGCTGAGTCGGAACTACAGCGACCAGTCTCCAACCAATAGCTGCAGTGTAAATGCACCTTTGGAATCTGAGACTCTTTAGTTCAGAAGAAGTCAATTGCTACACTGGCGTTGTTGACTCGACCCTAACTCAATTTCCCGCTCACCCCTATAACTTCTCATACTTTCATTTACATGGAAGTAAATCAATACTTTTAGACAGTAATTCATTGTTTGTAGCCTCCTCTGGACAATTCTTTTGTTCATATAGATGTTCTGTTTTCACCCCCGGTTTGCCTTGCACCAGAAGAGGCAAAGGCCCAGGGGCAGCACGTGCCAGCCCACACTGCGATATGTGTGCGTGCTAGGTCTGTGCAGCAGAGCTGGTCTCCAGTCGTCTTGGGTAATCCTTGCCACTGAACCAAGACCTAGCTCTGTCAAGCCCGTGTGGTGGTTGGTGTACAACGGCCACCACGCATTAAAAAAATCCATGCACAGGCATCTTCCATCATCCAAGATGTAATTCGGGATCTGGAATATTAGGTCCTTCAATGAAACACCTGTGAACTTGTTATGTATGCAATAAAGGTAGAAACTGAGTACTGTTTAACTGAACAAGGTACAACCTTGTTTCTGCTTTATTATGGCCCAAAATGCCTGACTCTCAAAATGGCTGGCCTTTTATACCAGAGCAGCATCGCGTGCTGCTCAGTGGCCTCCAACAATGACTCCATCTGGTGGCTACAAACAGCATGTACATACATGACAATACCCTTCTCTGAGATCTTATCACAGTCTTTCACAGGTTGAGAATGTCTGGTGCTTTATGCACCCGGGTTGACCGTCTCAGTTCGATTCCGGCCTTGGGTGAATGTGCGGAGTCTGTTGTGGCTGGTGGCTGGATGGCTGACTTGTTGGGGGTGGCAGTGGCCATGTCAGGAATTGCAAGTCCATTTTTATTGAACAAGTCCATGATGGAAATTCCGGCTTCACAGATGACCCTTGAGACCACGGAAGGCTGCTGGTAAGTTGGTTGGTTGTCGACGGTTTCTTCGTCCGACTGCTCTGGCTCGTTTGTGTGCCTCAGCTTTGTGTTTCCTGCAAGTTTTCCCATTCTTGAGCTTAATAACAAATACTCTGTTGCCCTCCTTGACCATGACCGTACTAGCGATCCATTTGGGACCCTGACCATAATTCAACACATATACAGGATCATTAACAGAAATCTCGCGTGACACAGTTGTGCGATCGTGGTACCCATGTTGATGATGTTTTCTGTATTCAACATGACTACTTAAATCTGGGTGTACAAGAGATAACTTGGTCTTAAGACCTCTTTTCATCATGAGTTCAGCAGGCGAGACCCCTGTGAGTGTGTGGGGTCTTGTTCTGTAACTCAGCAGTATGCAAGACAAGTGGCTCTGCAGTGACCCTTAGGTAACTCTCCTCATGCTTTGCTTGATAATTTGTACTGCACGTTTTGCTTGCCCGTTGGATGCAGGCTTGAACGGTGCTGACCTTACATGTTTTATGCCGTTAAGTTTTATAAACTCCTGAAACTCCTGACTGGTGAAGCACAACCCATTGTCGCTCACCACTATGTCAGGCAGACCATGTATCGCGAACATGACATTGAGATTGTTGTGTATGGAGAAAGAGTCAGACTGAACACTGTGAGCTCAAAGTAAAGTGTGACCTTAGTCTTTTCTTGCAGGTCCCCAGAGTGCCTCTCCAACCTCTGAAGCCTCCTTAAATACCTGTGCTCCCAAAGGATTATGGGATCCCTTGGAACTCCAGGGGATGAGCCCTCTGGTGGCTGTATAGAGTAAATACAAGTATACATATATAACAGCACCCCCCCGCGCACCCCCTCCCCCAACCCCGCAAAGTCAATAGTGTAACTATTTACAACATGAGTCGATCCGGGGCCCTTCTTGCCCAGGTTGATCATCTCAGTGTGAAAGCTGGTATTGTTGAATCATTTGTTGGGCCCTCGCTGGGCTGCTGTGCAGCTGGCCTTGCTGGGCTGCCTGGTGTGTTGGGTCCTGCTGGGCTGCTGTGGATAATGGGTTCTGCTTCGTGGTCAACCGTGGTGCTGGTTGCCACTGGTGTGTATGTTGGGGGATCAAAAAAGGTAGGGTCCAAGATGGGTTGCTCAGGATAGCCCGTGAATCTGAGTTTGATTTGGTCCAAGTGTTTCTGGTGAATGAGTACATTTGAAAGTTTGACCCGAAATACCCTGCTCCCCTCTTTGGCCACGACAGTGCCGGGAAGCCACTTGGGACCTTGTCCATAATTTAATACAAATACAGGATCGTTGATTTCAATTTGCGCTATCATGGTATGCACTTTTTTGAAGCCGCCTGCTCTCTACCTATTCATGTAGATCAGTGTGAACTAACGAGAGCCTTGTCTTAAGTGCTCTTTTCATGAGCAGTTCAGCAGGTGGGATCCCAGTGAGTGAGTGGGGTCTTGTGCGGTAGCTAAGCAGGACTCAGGATAGGCAAGTCTGCAGTGAGCCTTCAGTTACCCTCTTCACACCTTGCTTGATGGTTTGCAGTACTCTCTCTGCCTGACCATTGGACGCTGGTTCAAACAGGGCAGATGTGACATGTTTGATCGCGTTATGGGTCATGAATTCTTTGAACTCAGCACTGGTAAAGCATGGTCCGTTGTCGCTCACCAGGACATCGGGTAGGCCGTGTGTGGCAAACATGGCCCGCAGGCTTTCAGCAGTGGCAGCGGACGTGCTAGCCGACATTATCTCACATTCAATCCACTTGGAGTATGCGTGTACAACCACAAGGAACATTTTACCCAAGAACGGGCCTGCATAGTCGACCACGGTTTGGAGGGCCAAGACCAGAAACTTAGCGGCGCCTCCCTGGGTACATTGCCTAACTGTGAACGCAGGACTCTAAGTCCGCATCGATACCGGGTCACCACACGTGGGATATGGCTATCGCTTTCAGCATTAAAATGCCTGGGTGGGTACTGTGGAGGTCATTGATGAAGGTGTCTCTGCCCTTCTTGGGGACCACTGCTTGATTGCCCCAAAGAAGGCAGTATGCCTGCATAGACATTTCACCTTTGCGCCGCTGGAACGGCTTTATCTCTTCCTGCATTTCCACTTGGTCACTGGACCAGCTCCCGTGAAGCACACAGCTTTTGACTAGAGATAATAAGGGGTCCTGGCTTGTTCAGGTTTTGATCCGCCGGGCAGTGACAGGTGATTGCTCACTCTCAAATGCTTCCATAACCATGGCTAGATCTGCGGGCTGCGCCATTTCCACCCCCGTGATGGGCAATGGCAGCCTACTGAGAGCATCAGCGCAGTTTTCTGTGCCCGGCCTGTGGCGGATGGCGTAGTTGTATGCGGACAATATGAGTGCCCATCTCTGGATGCGGGCCGATGCGTTGGTATTTATCCCTCTACTCTCGGAGAACAGAGGTATAAATGGCTTATGGTCAGTTTCCAATTTGAATTTTAGCCCAAACAGGTATTGATGCATTTTCTTTACCCCATAGACACACGCTAACGCTTCTTTCTCAATCATGCTGTAGGCTCTCTCAGCCTTAGACAGACTCCTGGATGCATAAGCAACTGGTTGCAGTTTCCCAAAATCATTAGCTTGTTGCAATACACACCCGACGCCATATGACGACGCATCACATGCTAATTCAAAATGCTTACATGGATCATACAACACAAGCAATTTGTTTGAGCATAACAATTTTCTCGCTTTTACAAAGGCAATTTCTTGGCTTTTGCCCCAAACCCGTTCGCCCCCTTTTCGCAGTAAGACATGCAGTGGTTCTAACAGTGTGCTGAGACCTGGTAAGAAGTTACCAAAGTAGTTCAGGAGTCCCAGAAACGACCGCAGCTCCGTCACATTCTGTGACCTCGGTGCGTTCTCGATTGCCTTCGTCTTCGCGTTGGTGGGCCTGATGCCGCCCGCTGCAATCCTCCTTCCCAGGAACTCCACTTCAGGCGCCAGGAAAATGCACTTTGAGCGTTTTAACCTGAGCCCCACGCGGTTGAATCGACTAAAAGCCTCCTCCAGGTTGTGCAGATGCTCGACTGTGTTCCGACCTGTGACCAAGATGTCGTCCTGGAAGACCACGGTGTGTGGGACCGACTTCAGTAAGCTTTCCATGTTTCTCTGGAATATCGCCGCCAGCGATCAGATTCCAAACGGGCATCAGTTTTAAACAAAAAGACCTTTGTGCGTGTTGATGCAGGTGAGGGTCTTCGATGATTCCTCCAGCTCCTGCATCATGTAAGCTAAAATCAGATCCAGCGTCGTGAACATCTTTCCTCCCGCCAAAGAGGTCATCAGCCTTTGGTAGTGGGTATTGGTCCTGTAGGAAGAAACGATTGATAATTACTTTGTAATCGCCACAGATTCTGATGGTGCGATCTCCCTTGAGGACTGGGACGATAGTACTGGCCCACTTGTTGAACTCGATCGGGGAAATGATGCCCTCTCTTTGCAGCCGGTCTAGCTCGATCTTTACCCTTTCTCTCATTAAGTACGGTACTGCTCTCGCCTTGTGATGGATCGGTCGCGCCCTCGGAATTAGGTGAATCTGCACTTTTGCTCCTTGGGATTTCCCGATGCCTGGTTCAAAGGAAATTTGTTTAAGACCTAGGCACATGAAGTCTTGTCAGCGGGCGATAGCACTCGGACGTCATCCCAGTTCCAGCGTATCTTTCCCAGCTAGCTCCTGCCGAGCAGCATGGGACCATCGCCCGATACCACCTAGAGTGGTAGCTTGTGCACCGCTCCATCGTAGGAGACCTTTACGGTAGCACTGCCGATTACAGGAGTCAATTCTTTCGTGTAAGTTCTTAGTTTCATGCGAACTGGAGTCAGGACTGGCCTTGAGGCCTTGTGCACCACAACCTTTCAAAAGTCTTTTTGCCCATGATGGACTGGCTCGTGCCCGAGTCCAGTTCCATTGACACCGGGAGTCCATTTAATTCAACATTCAGCATTATCGGGAGACAATTCGTGGTGAATGTGTGCACCCCATGTACCTCTGCCTCCTCGATCTGAGGCTCTGGTTTGTTGTGATCCTCCGTGGATCTGTCCTGCTCTGCAACATGGTGGTTTGCAGGTTTAACAGGCTTTGCAGCTCACCTGCACACTCGTTGGAGGTGTCCCATTGTTCCACAGCCCTTGCAAATTCTTTGAATCGGCATGAATGGAAACGATGATCAACCCCGCAGCGCCAATAAGGTGTTAATGGCCTTGAATTCATCACCCTTGATGGTGGACTCTGAGACATCTGCGGACGCGTGTGTGTGTGACCTGCCCTGTACGTTACGATTCGAAAACAACATCACTTTATTCACAGTACTTGTAGCAGCACTTGTGTGCTGAGAGATTTGCTTCGTATTGTCACTGGTGGCAATGAACGCCTTGCTATCGCTATGGCCTTACTCAAGGTTGAGTCTCTACAGTCAAAAGTTTGCGAAGTATAGTTTCGTGGCCAATGCCAAGTACGAAAAAGTCTCTGAGCATGTGCTCCAAATGTCCTTCAAATTCACAATGTCCTGCAAGGCGTCTTAGCTCAGCGACATAACTCGCCACTTCCTGGCCTTCAGACCTTTTGTAGATGTAGAACCGGTACCTCACCATCAGAACATTTTCCTTCGGGTTCAAATGCTCTCGGACCAGTGTGCACAAATCATCATACAATTTCTCCGTGGGTTTCGCTGGTGTGAGCAGATTCTTCATGAGGCCATACGGTGGTGCCCCACAGATGGTGAGGAGGATCACCCTTCATTGGGCAGCGCTCTCTTCCCCATCTAGCTCGTTGGCCACGAAGTATTGGTCGAGTCGCCCCACAAAAGTTTCCCAATCATCTCCCTACGAAAATTTCTCCAGGATGCCCACTGTTCTCTGCATCTTTGTGGTCGCAATCTGTATCTCATTGCCAGTTGTTGTGTATGGAGAAAGAGTCACTGTGAGCTCAAAGTAATGTGTGACCTTAGTCTTTTATTGCAGGTCTCCAGAGTGCCTCTCCAACCTGTGATGCATCCTTAAATACCTGTGCTCCCAAGGGATTATGGGGTCCCTTGGGACTCCAGGGGATGAGCCCTCTGGTGGCTGTACAGAGTAAATACATGTATACATATATAACAGAGATTCTCTATGGTTGCCGTGGACGTACTGGATAACATGATTATGCATTCTATCCACTTTGAATAAGCATCCACCAGCACTAAAACCATTTTGCCCAGGAAGGGACCTGCAAAATCTATATGGATCCTGGACCAAGGTTTGGATGGCCATGACCACAGTAGCGATTCCGCTGGTGCTTTGCTGAGCTGCATGCAGCTGTTGCACTGATGCTCAAAATCAACTCCTGGCCACCATACAAGGGACCTGGTGATGGCCTTCATCATCACTATATCAGGATGTGTGCTGTATAACTCACGCACAAACTTCTCTCTTCCTTTCTTAGGCATTACAACTCGATTGCCCCACAATATGCAATCTGCTTGAATATCCTTGCGACGAATGTACGGTTTGGCCTCCTCGCACATTTGCTTAGGTATGGCAGACCAATCCCCTTTGAGGATGAAACCCTTTACCACCGATAATATAGGGTCCTGGCTGGTCCAGGTCTTAACTTTTGAACCATGACAGGGGTACCTTCACTCTCAAAAGCTTCCATGATGAACATTAAATCTGCCGGTTGTGGCATTTCCACCTCCGGTGTAGGCAACGGCAATCGGCTCAAAGCATCGGCACAATTCTCTGTACCAGGTCTGTGGCGAATGACATAATCATAGGCAGATAATGTCAGCGCCACCTTTGGATGCAGGATGAAGTTTTGGTATTGATACCTTTGCTCTCGGAAAACAACGAAATGAGCGGCTTGTGATTGGTCTTTAATTCAAACCTCAGACCGAACAGGTATTGATGCATCTTTTTAACACCATACAGACACGCTAAAGCTTCTTTTTCTCCCATACAGCAGGCTCTTTCTGCTTTAGACAAACTTTTGGATGCATACGCGACATGTTGAAGTTTCCCCGACTCATTGGCTTGTTGTAACACGCAATCAATTCTATATGACATTACGTCACAGGCCAAAACTAAACATTTACATGGGTCATAATGTACCAGCAGCTTGTTCGAGCAAAGCAGATTGGTGGCTTTCTCGAAAGCTTTGTCTTGCAATGCGCCTCACACCCAGTTGTTGTTTTTTCTCAATAGCATGTGCAGTGGTTCAAGTAAGGTACTCAATTTAGGTAGGAAGTTACCAAAGTAGTTGAGTAGGCCCAGGAATGAACGCAGCTCCGTCACGTTCTGCGGCTTGGGTGCATTCTTGATGGCTTTGGTTTTCACGTCAGTAGGTCTGATGCTATCAGCGGCGATTTTCCTCCTGAGGAATTCGACCTCCGGTGGCATGAAGATGGACTTCAAGCGTTTAAGTCTGAGTCCCACTCTGTACAAACGCAGTAGAACCTCTTCCAGGTTGTTCAGATGTTCCTTGGAGTCAAGACCAGTGATCAGGATGTCATCTTGGAACATGACGGTTCTGGGAATGGACTTCAGTAGACTTTCTATACTCCTCTGGAATATTGCTGCAGCCGAGTGAATTCCAAACTGGCACCTGTGGTAAATAAACAGTCCTTTGTGTGTGTTAATGCACAACGTCTTGACCAGCTCCTGTGTCATATAGGCTGACATCAAGTCCAGTTATGTGAACGACTTCCCTCCGGTTAGCGTCGCAAACAAGTCATGAGCCTTCAGTAACGGGTACTGATCTTGTTTCGAAACCCTGTTGATCATAGCCTTGTAGTCTCCACAGATTCTGACTGTGCCATCACTTTTCAGCACAGGAACAATGGGGCTGGCCCATTCATTAAATTCGACCGGTGATATGATCCCTTCACGCTGGAGTCTGTCCAGTTCAATTTCGACCTTTTCCCTCATCATATACGGCACTGCCCGAGCTTTATGATGGACAGGTCTTGCATCCGAGTCCACGTGGATGTGCACCTTGGCTCCCATGAAGTTGCCGATACCCGGTTCGAACAGCGAGGGGAACTTGCTCAATACTTGAGCACGTGTATCTTCCTCTGACGACAACGCCTTTATGTCGTTCCAGTCGCATCTGATTTTCTCCAACCAGCTCCTGCCGAGCAGCATTGGGCCATTGCCTAGAACAATCCACAGCGGTAATTCGTGAATTGCACCGTTACACGACACATTAATTTGTGCACTGCCATTCAATTTTATCAGTTCTTTGATGTACGTGCGCAGCTTGGCATTAACAGAGCTCAGCCTAGGCCTCACAGTCTTAGTATCCTACAGCTTATTAAATTCCCTCTCGTTCATGATCGATTGACTCGCCCCGGTGTCCAGTTCCATCGATACCGGTATCCCATTAATCAAAATTGGTTTTCTCTTGGTTATGAAAGAGTACAGTCCATAAACTTCCTCCTCTGGCATCTCGGATCGCGGATCCGGATCCGTGCTAATCTGACTCTCATCCTCCACGTGGTGTGTCGCAGCTTGCTTGCTCATCTGCGGATACCTCCGCTGGAGATGCCCCACTCTCAGACAGCCTTTGCAACTATATTGCTTAAATCGGCACTGCTGGTGCTGATGATTTCCACCACAACGCCAACACGGAGAAGTCGGATACATTCCCGCTGGCAGACTTTGGGCAGCCACAGGTTTCGAGAATGCAGCCAGATAGGCCCTGCCATGCGCCGCTCTGCCGAACATCGAATCATTCGCGAACGCAGCCGGATAGGCCCTGCCATGTGCCGCTTGCCGAATCAATCACATTTACAGTATTTGCCGAGGTTCGGTTCTTCACCGAGATTTGCTTTAAACTCCTGTCCATCATCATGCATGATTGGGCGATCTGGATGGCCCTTTTTAAATCCAACTCCTCCACCGCCAGAAGTTTGCGCAGGATCACCTCGTGGTTGATACCGATAACAAAGAAGTTCCGCAGCATGTCTGCCAACACCGTCCCGAACTTGTACAGTCCTGCTAGATGTCTCAGGTTGGCAACAAATTCCTCTGATCGAACGTGTGTATAAAACCCGTATCTCGAGATGATGATGCCATCGTCTGGCTTTAGGTGCTCCCGTACCAATGTACACAACTCCTCGTACGTTTTCTCTGTTGGATCACTAGGCATGAGTAGATTCTTTATCAGACTGTAGATCTTTGAACCGCACACAGTGAGGAACACAGCCCACGTCGATCTGCATTGTCGACCCCCTTCATTTTGTTGGCCACGAAGTACTAGTTCAAACGGCTCACAAAGTCTTCCCACTCTTCTCCCTCCACGAATCGCTCTAAAAATCCAATCGTGCTCATTTTGCAAACAGAGGTTCTTGTATTCTCGTCACCAAATGTTATGTATTCAATAAAGGTACAAACTGAGTACTGTTTAACTGAACAAGGTACAACCTTGTTTCTGCTTTATTACGGCCCAAAATGGCTGGCCTTTTATACCAGAGCAGCACCATGTGCATGCTGCTCAGTGGCCTCCAACAATGACACCATCTGGTGGCTACAAACAGCATGTACATACATGACAGAACTCATCCCTTTTTGGCGTGGAAGCAAGACTGCCTATGATGATTGCCTTGCACCACCATTCCTTGTCATCCCTTTTGTCATTTATTGACTCCTGTCCTCCACCCTATCACTTACATTTCCCTTTTGTTCTTTACCTGCCCCCTTTCCCTGGACCTGTACTTGCTTAAAATTTGCTACATCTCTAATATTTTCAAGTTCTAACGAAATGTCGTGGACCTGAAATGTTGGTCACGATTTCGCCGGTGCTCAGTGGGTGGGAGTGAGGTGGGTCCACCAGGAAAATGAAAAAGATTGACAGTGGTTTGGACAACCCTCCGCCACACGCCTTTTCCTAATGTTGGGTCTGCCTGCATCAAGCAAACTCAACCGGCAGCAGCGGGGAAGGCAATTGAGCCAATTATTGGCTTGTTTAGAAGTCCTTAACAGTGATATTTTACTCACCTTTTAGATTTTACCAGTTCGACCACGGATTTCACACTGCTCCTGGACTCCGTCTGTTCATCTGAGCTGAAGGTTGAGTGGCCATTGAACATCCGAGCCATGGTGTCCCTGGAGATGGAGCACGCGGTGTCCACCAGTATGCTCATGGCCTTCCGCGAGAGGTGGGTGCCGGAGGGACTGGAGTGCATCATCATCCCCGGCAACCAAATTTTAATTTGACCGTTTAAAGTTTAAAGTTTAATTTGTTTAAATTGTCAGTTTTAGTGCCCCTTTAATAAGGGGGCATTTTATTTACATTTGATTTACAGATGCAACTAAAATAGTTGAGTGGCCATTGAAGCAGATGATTGGTGACAGCGTTAAAACTTGAATAAAACCTCACAATTTACTCCTGCACACTTTCAAAACCCAGAGACCCTTTGGATTCTCCCCTTGAAGGACAGCTTTTGCTCTATACAAGCTGCACATCTTTGCAGCAAACTCTTTCACCTTTGACAGAGTGCTTCTGTCATCTCACCTTCAACTGGTATCTACTCCAGCAGGATGGGAACCATTTACACTCTGTCACCTTGGCCCTCAGAATCTGACCACAATAAACCCCTACACCAGCAGCACCATCATCATTGGTAGCCCCTCGAACGAGGATGACTTGCTTCCACATGGGTTCACAGATGTTTCAATGAAGGACCTGATGTTCCAGTCCTGAACTCCAATTGAAGGGATGGAAGATGCCTGGGCGGGAATTCTTTTAACGTGTGGTGGCCATTGCACATCAGCCACCACACAGGCTTGACAGAGCTAGGCCTTTATCCAATGGCAAAGATTATCCAAGACAACTGGAGACCTGCTCTGCTGCATCGACCTAGTGCGCATACATATCAGTGTGTGGGCTGGCCCGTGCAGCCCCGGGCCCTCGGCTCTTCTGGGTCCCGTACCCTCATTCACCACATTTCCGCCACGATCTCTCACTGCTCCTCCGCCACAAACATTCGTCGCACCTCATATTCCTCAGACTTTCTAGATGGTGCTGCAGTGGTTCTGTGCAAAATCATTTGTTCTAACCTCTATGAAGTTTATTGGCCTCTGGTCCCCAGGGACGTCTCCATTTAAAAGGTTCCTCCTTTTGTTTAAATCCCTTTGTGCCCTCACCTCTCCCTATCTCTGTAACAAACTCCAAACCTTCAAGAACTGGACCCCAGGGACCTCTCAATTTAAAAGGTTCTTCCTTGCGTTTAAATTTCTTTGTGGCCTCGCCCCTCCTTATCTCTAACAACCTACAACACTTAAAGAACTGTGTTCCCCAACTCTTGTTTCCTTGTCCATCGCCTTGTCCCTTAGCCCCACCATTGGTGGTCATGCCTTTATCTGCTTCGGCCCTACACTCTGGAATTCCTTCCCTAAAATCCCTCTACCTCCCTCTCCTTTTAAGTCCATCCTTAAAACCCACCTCTGACCAAACCTTTGCTCATCCTTTCTAATATCGTTATTGGCTCAACGTCTATATTTGCCTGATGTGTCCTTGCCTTTTTTCTGCATTATAAGTGCTATATAAATGCAAATTGTTTATAAAGCATGTAGAAATTCTACAAATACGTCACATAACCAAAATGATTATTCAAAGATGTCTGTAGAAAGGTTAATATGTAGCAGCAGGAGGAATCCAAAGGATTTTTTTTTTTAAAGCTATGTAGATAGATCTGTTGAAGGGGGATTACTTTTGTTTGTGGTGATGATTTTGGTTGAAAGAGGCTCGTGCTCAGCAGCACCAGGCACATGAGCAAGCACCAACAACAACACCATCGTTCTCCGCAATCACCTGATGCTGCACAGGCCACAGGCCATCAGCACCCAACCACATTGCTGCACGGGACACCAGGGATGGCCTCACCATGGCCAGATTTACTTCACTTGATGCTGTATACCCTGGCTGCCACATGATGCACCAGGTTGGCACCACCCCGTGTCATGTAGCAGCCAGGGTATACATCATAAAGCATCCCTACAATGTCCAAGCCATTCTGTTCACACTCATCAGCATTGCGGGGGGTACCCTTATGTCTTACTATTCAATGCAACTCACTAAGCCACTTCCAAAGGTGCACACAAATCTGTCCAAGAAGGCAAAATGTTGAAAATAAAAATTTCAATGTTTGACAACACATTAACAGAAACTTTATCTGAACATTGGCAAAAACACCCAAGTGACTACCATTGTGTGTTGTTAGTTGATATACTTGCTCTAGGATGAGGGTGAGTGTGAGGGGTGGCGAGTGAGATGGGGAAGTGATAATGTAGATAGAGAGGGATGGATGGAGGTGCAAGGTAAGTTGGTGTGAGTAAGGATATGCAGGAGTAGGGTAGGGACGGCAGAGTGATGGGGTAGTGATAAGTGTGGCTTTATAGCACTGTGGGACTACCTTCACCATGTGTACTGCAGCGGTTCAAGAAGGTGGCTCACCACCTTCTCAAGGGTGACTAGGAATGGGCAATAAATACTGGTCTTGCCAGCGATGCCCACATCCCGTGAATGACGTACAGACTTACCTCAATCTGACCCCATCATCAAGCTGCAGGGATAATGAAGCTCTGCACATTTGTACTTCAGCACAGGTACAGAGCTCTGCTCTTTCTGCTTCTAATGTTAGAGACATAGACTATTTTGTCCTGACATTAACATTGTACTCTGGAGCCCCAGTGAATCACACAGGACTTTTTAAGATGTGGCTTTGTACAAGACTGGTGAGAGATAGTCTCTTGCAGAATCGGACTGAGACCCAACTCTGAGATTTTACTGCCGCTTTCATGTTGATGCACAAGCGAACTCATCACATTGGTGAGAAAGTGACCACATGACTGCGCAATGAAATCTCTGATGTGCATTTTATGCCCATAGAAAGAAAGAACTGCTATATATAGCAGCTTTCAGGACATCCCAATGTATTTCACAGCCAAGGAAACACTTTAGAAGTGTGTTGTTTCGTAGGGAATCACAACAGCCATTTGTAACCAATGACATCCCACAAACAACTATGAGATTAACGACGAGTTAATCTATTTTCAGAGATGTTGATTGAGGGATAAATGACATCAAGAAAACTTCCCTGCTCCTCTTCATATGGTACTATGGGACTTTTTATATCTATCTGAACCGGCATTGATTTAATGGGGTAGAAATTGTGGTCCCGCAGGCAGATGCTCCCTACCTGCAAAAAATCTGTGAATTTACCTGGAGGTTCGTAGATTCGTGCTCCTGGGCCTCTGGGTACCTGCAGGTAGAGGCCCACATATCCCGGGGCGCATGTGGTTCGCAAGCGTGGGATCACGTTAGCCAGCCCAACTAATAAAAGGAGGGAATCCCATTCATACTTCCGCGGGAGTTTAGCGGCGTCAGTAACCGGTAGCGCCTCGCTCCACTGCGCCGGCGATGACAACGTCATCACTGTGCGCAACAACCTGTTTTCACCCCGGAATGATGCCAGCAACAGCTTCAGGGGGCACATACCAGGCTTTAGGCCACTCGTGGGGTGAAATTTAAAGGGGAGGAGGCGATTTGAAAATTTAAAAATTGATTTACCGGTTGCAGGCTGCTGGATGTTGAATCGCAGGGTCCGTGCCGCGATCTTCCAGCCTGGCACTCTGCTTGTGTGCTGGGCTGATGCTACGGTGCCCCGCTCCACATTGGTCCAGATCGGTATCTGTTTCTCCCCCGCAGAGTCGGCGGCTTGGCTCTCCGCTTTATTGAAGGGGCAGGCCTTGTCTATGCGGCAATGCTACGCGTTCCACCGCATAACGCATAACGCTGAGCCCTTCACGCCCCACAGTGCAAGTGAAGTGCGATAGTTTGCGCTCCACCTGCTCTCGGGGGCGGGAACCCTAATTTAGGTCGCGGTGTGGGACTTCCGCGCCTGGCGCAGGAAATCCTGCCTTGCAGCTTTTACCGCACCCAAATGGGGCACTATGCAATTTCCCCCACTATATGTTTTAACAGGGCTAAAAATGAACTTACATTTTTGGACAGGATTTTTATGTATAAATGAATGATAACATTTTATTTTTCTATTTTATAAACTCTTACGCTGGTAAAAGCAGGCCTTACAGGTAAATAACCCAACTCTCTACCCACAAATGTCCTTTTCTTTTGGATTCTTACGATTTGTCAAGAGGATTCTTGACTGATTGCAAGTTCTGGGTTTCAGCGCATGTGCAGTGCATGCCGAAACCCGGAACCTGCGGGGCCCCTACAGGCGGTGCACACCTCATACTCACTCATGGGGCTGCAAATTCAGCCCAAATATCGCATCAAAAAGAAACACTCCGAGAACACAACATTCCCTCAATACTATACTTAAGCATCAACGTAGATTTTGTGCTCAAATCCCTGCAATCGAGCTTGAACCCGCAACCTTCTGACTAGAGGCAAGAGTGCTACCTATGGGCCAAGCTCACATGATGTACGGTTATCTCTGCAAGAGAAGCAAAGACATAAACAGTTTGTCAATCATTTTTATTAAAAAGATGGAGATTGAATAAAATCTAAAAGTGACACAGGTTTAATTCAATACCTAATGGATATCTCTGTAAAATTTGTTCCTCAAATTCACTTAACAGTCTTGATTTTAGCTATTATGACCATGTATGCATAGTCAAATTTATCAACCATCCATATATTGCACTAAAAGACAACAGGTATTCATTCCTTTATTTTTTTTTCTTCATTCAGTAATAAAGGTCAAAGAAATAAAGTTATTTTATGTTGGCTTTAGTGGGAACTAAAGTAAAACTTGAGGAATAAACTAAAATAAAATAAAATAAAAAGACTGACTGATATGAGAAAAGTTCACCATGGCAACAGGAGCAAAGATTCCATAGGTCTAGGAACATTCAGTAGCAGTTGGTTATGATAGTGTAGTACTGCTAATTGTCAGCTCTTCTCTGTTAACGTGACAGTGTAACATCCAAATCATAGCATCATATAGCATAAAAGGTCATTCAGCCAATCGAGCCTGTGCCAGCTCTTTGAAACAGCGAACCAATTAGTCTCACTCCCTCTGCTCCTTCTTCATAGCCGTGCAACGTTTTCCTTTTCAAGTATTTATCCAATTCCCTTTTGAAAGTAACTACTGAATCTGCTTCCACCACCCTTTCAGGCAGTGCATTACAGTTCATAACTCGTTACGTAAAATAATATTCTCCTCATCTTCCCGCTGGTTCTTTTGCAAATTATTTTATATCTGTGTCCTCTGGTTACTGACCCAACTGCCAGTGGAAACAGTTTTAAAGTACAGTAGAACAAAAGGACACTATTGCAAGTGCATGGGAACAGATGTAAACATTTAGAACACATAGGGTCGGATTTTCACCAGGTTTGCGACTGGGTTTTCGCCGCGATTTGACCCTCCGCGGTGAAAACCCGGTAGGATCCTCAGGTAGCTGGTTGCGGCGGTGCTTCCACGTACAGCCGGGGAGAGGTGCGCCAACGTGCAACGATGCAGATTGCATTTGCGTCGTACTTTCGGCACTTTCCTGACCCATACGCCATGCCCAGAATAGCAACAGGTCAAATCTGTCGGTGCAGCCCTGCCAGCAGCAGTAAGTATGAAAACTTGCAAAAAAGGTAAGTTAAATTTTTAATTATAATTTTTTTTTCAGTGATTCGATAGATAATGGTCGTGTAAATATTTTTGGAATGTTTTTTGGAAAAAAAATTTCCACCCCTCCCAAGGCCTCTCTCGCAGCGCTCCCGGCTCTAGACTAAAGTTGCTAAAACTCACAGTTTGCGCCACAAATCGGCCTGCGATGCCTCTTCTACCCCTGGCGCAGACGTAAAGTTCGGCCTAAATCGGTAGCGAAACAAAAACGGTAATTTTGGCGTAAAACTACCGTTTTCGCCGAAAACCGAAAATCTAGCCCCTAGTTTTCTCACCGAAGTGAAGCAAAAGTTAATTCATTTTATGATTGACAAGCATGTAAACAGAATGTAAAACAAGAAGAGATGAACTCAGTGAGACAGGATTCAGCAACATTGAGAAGTACAGATAAAAATTGGGGGCCTTAGTTCCTGCAGGTTTGTGCTGAAATCAGTCATATGACATCTTCCAAGTCAGTTAGAGTGATGGCTGTAAAACAAAGAAATTGTTAAGTAGGTGTGTTCAAGAAAGGTCTAAATATGTAATTAAATCCTTTGTCTGGGGAACTCAGTGTTAGAAACTACATCGACTGGTGAGCTCCTAGCCCACAATGTGTGTCCTACAAGGTAAGTGTATAGTTGTATGGCTTGCTTGTGTAGCTCACATGTGTTGTCCAATAAAATGATCATCAAGTTGACGTGGCTCCTGGGTTTCGAGCCTTTATTCATGAAATGTGGATTATTCCTGACTACAGGTTTCTTCTGATCTGGAGCCTGAAATTTACAAACATCTACAGTAGTCATGGTGACAGGACCTTAAGCAGTGAAAACGTGACCGTTGGGTCCAGGACTGTCCATCCCCTGAATGAACCGACTTATAGGTGAGTGGATTCGGGACAGTGTAGGATTTAGTAAAATGGAGAAGTTAGGAGAGTATGTAGAAAAATACCTCTCCCGACATGGCAGTGTTGGTTAAAGGTTGGAGATTTGATTGGGAAAGCCAACCGGTTGAATGAGTTAGTGCAAGTGCTGGAGACTTCTTTATTAAGGCCAAGAAGAGAAAAGTGAAAGAGAAAACTGAAGTTGCAGTTTTGCATGGACTATTCACCGTGGCAAAGGCACTCACCAATGCAAATAAATGTTTAAAATGAGAATGTAAGAAGGTAAGTGATGTTAAAAGATACAACAAAAGTACGTGATATTGGACCTACGACCTTGAGGAAACTAATACAGATAAGAGCAACTAAGGGCAGTTGCATGGAGACTCTCCTGGAGAAAGGTGAAAAGGCACAAATGCCATCCTCGACTTCCTGTAGAAACTCCATCACCAATCACTGAGCAATAATTTTATAGTCACGGACAGTAAAAAGTTATTAAAGAAAGCGACGGGGAGCACCCTGGATGTGAGGCTTCCTGGACTGACATGTAACAGGATACAAATATTTACCATCTATCAACAACAACTTGTATTTTTATAGCGCCTTTAATGTAGTGAAATGTCCCAAGGCGTTCCACAGGAGTATTATGAGATAAAAACCTATTGAGGGACCTTAGTGGAAGAAACAGGAACTGAGGAGAGAACTACAGTTAAGCAGAAACCAACTGAAAATACCCATGGGTATAAGGATAGGTTGTGGTTGGCCTATGAAATGTACACCCCCAATGGCCACATAGAGGACTCCGGTTACTGTAGGATACCCCAATTGTGTATACATATATACTTGGATTAGGATTTTTAAAAATCTCATTCAATTAAGCTTTTGCTTTCTTTTTGCTTATAGATAGCTTGTATATTTGTAATGTAGATAGAAATAATGAAATGGTTAAAGTTGTTCATTCCCAGGATGCTTTAGGGTTTAATATGTCAGGGTACAATTAGCTGACATTGTTGTTTAGCTTCTGCTGAGGTTGTAGGATGTGTGATTCGAATCTGTTCACTTCTTTTTGTGGCCACACTGTAAAACGAGATAGCCAAGACAGACTTGAAATATGAAGTGAGACAATAGGATGGTGACAAGTTAGCATTTGTTGTTTTTGAAGGAAATATCTCAGTTCTGGGGCCCTTGTCAACGGTAATGCTTGTCATGCCATAATAAATCAGCAATGACAGTGCTTGTGAGAAATAGACTGCAAAGATCTTAAGCTTTTCTTAACAAGTTGTAGAGGGAGTCGTGATCGAAATGATCAGCAAAGGTTATGTCTCTAACCAGGGAAAAGAACGGGGTAATATTTATTTCTCTGTATGTCTATTGCTTAAAGACATTGTGAGTATCTTGATTTGGTTGAACACAATAAACAGATTTGTTGTTGCAAAGCCTATTTGGTGTCAGAATTGAACTGTTTACATTACTCTGATTTAGTATTTGAGGGGCTGATCCCTGACCTTAAAAATCCAGTTCTGATGGTTTCGGAGAAGGGCGGTGCAGTGAGGAACTTGTTGGAAAAGGCAGAGGTCGTGTGCACCTGGAGAACAGGGGATGTCCTCCGTGGAGGAAGCCGAGGCACTCAGATTAGAAGAGGCCAGAATGCTTGGTACACCCCTGGCAGTAAGGCCTGTCTGGATGGAACCAGCAATGGAAGAATTGCTGTGCCTGGAGAGGCGGCTGCGGAAATAACAGAAGGCGCTGCAGGCAACATGATCACCTCCCGTATATGGACATCCAGAGGTGATTGGCAGAGTTGTAGGCACAAATTGTGTGTCTACACCAGCATCTCCGCAACACCAGCCCACCTTGGGTGCACGACTCCTCTGGGTCCCCGACTCCGCTGGGTCCCAGCGCCCACCCAGCAACTCACACTGAAGTGGAAGTAAAGCCGCTTCAGTAATGTAACAAGTTGGTCAGTGTACAATTATTCCTAACCTGACTGCTGAGAAACGATGTTGGTTTGGTAGGTTTCGTTATGGCAGTGTATTTATAGAAATACGGTCGTGTAAGAATATTAACAAAGGATTAATGAAACCAGTAATGGGCTCTCAGGTTTCCCGGAGCAACGGGCTTCTTTTATTCTTTCAGGCATGACGAGATGAAACCCCTGGGATAGATCATCGAGTCCCCTCAGTCCTCTTGCCACTGTTCTGGCGGTAGAGGGCAATATTTGGAGGCGAGGTGCCTTTTCTCTGGCGCAGTGCAAATGAGTGCCAATACGGCCACTGGGTCATGGGGACCATCAAAGACAGTCGTGTACACGGGAACTGGAGAGTGGCTACTCCGTGTTTTGCACCAGAAGCGGCTCGGAATCAGAGTTGCTGTGGTTTAAGAAAGCCGGATCCCACAGAAGTGACTCGCCCCAGGCCACGCCGGAGTTTCCAAACAAAGGAGAGCTACAATTTCAGAGCAGACGATTAGAGCAGCCCTTGAACCGGCCCCGGGTGCAAGGCTTCACCTGCAACTTCAACACATGAACAAATATGGACCCAAGAGGAACTGGTACATCGACAACACTGATACCGGAATGAATGAATGTTCGAATGTGTCAGAACCAGGACTTGTAACCATTAAAACTCATCAAGTTCTATATAACGACGTTCACTTCAAAATGCTCTGTTTTTCCTCTCAACTTCCTGCTGGAAAGCATGAGCAATTTGTGCAAAGCAATGATTTCTGAAATGTTGTGTGAATTTAATCAGTGCAATACCGGTCTCCAAAGTATTGGTGCCTATGTGGGCCCACAATGGAATTGAGATTCAGACAAACCTGACCCTTCAAACTGGAGCACTCAGGGTGGTAGTTAGATTGGACCATCCAATATCCCCCTATCACCCAGCTTTCATAAGAACATAAGGACAAAAGAAATTGGAACAGGAATAGGCCATATGGCCCCTCGAGCCTGCTCCGACATTCAATAAGATCATGGCTGATCCGATCATGGACTCAGCTCCACTTCTCCGCCCACTCTCCATAACCCCTTATCATCTTATCATTTAAGAAACTGTCTATTTCTGTCTTAAATTTATTCAATGTCCCAGCTTCCACAACTCTCTGAGGCAGCGAATTCCACAGATTTACAACCCTCAGAGAAGAAATTTCCCCTCATCTCTCTTTTAATTGGGCGGCCCCTTATTCTAAGATCATGCACTCTAGTTCTAATCTCCCCCATCAGTGGAAACATCCTCTCTGCATCCACCTTGTCGAACTCCTTCACAATCTTAAACGTTTCGATAAAATCACCTCTCATTCTTCTGAAATCCAATGAGTAGAGGAACAACGTACTCAACATTTCCTCATAAATCAACCCCCTCATCCCCAGAATCAACCTAGTGAACCTTCTCTGAGCTGGCCCCAAAGCAAGTATATCCTTTCGTAAATATGGCAACCAAAACAGCACACAGTATTCCAGGTGTGGCCTCACCAATACTTTATATAGCTGTAGTAAGACTTCTCTGCTTTTATACTCCATCCCCTTTGCAATAAAGGCCAAGATTCCATTGGCCTTCCTGATCACTTGCTGTACCTGCATACTATCCTTTTGTGTTTCATGCACAAGTACCCCCAGGTCCCGTTGTACTGCAGCACTTTGCAATCTTTCTCCATTTAAATAATAACTTGCTCTTTGATTTTTTTCTTCCAAAGTGCATGACCTCACACTTTCCAACATTATACTCCATCTGCCAAATTTTTGCCCACTCACTTAGCTTGTCTCTGACCTTTTGGAGATTTTTTGTGTCCTCCTCACACATTGCTTTTCCTCCCATCTTTGTATCATCAGCAAACTTGGCTACATTATACTCAGCCCCTTCTTCCAAGTTGTTAATATAGATTGTAAATAGTTGGGGTCCCAGCACTGATCCCTCCGGCACCCCACTAGTTACTGATTGCCAACCCGACAATGAACCATTTATCCCGACTCTCTGTTTTCTCTTCGTTAGCCAATCCTCTATCCATGCTAATATATCACCCCCAACCCCGTGAACTTTTATCGTGTGCAGTAACCTTTTATGTGGCACCTTGTCAAATGCCTTCTGGAAGTCCAAATACACCACATCCACTGGTTCCCCTTTATCCACCCTGTTTGTTACATTCCCAAAAAATTCCAGCAAATTTGTCAAACATGACTTCCCTTTCATAAATCTATGCTCACTCTGCCTGACTGAATTATGTTTTTCCCAAATGTCCTGCTACTGCTTCTTTAATAATGGACTCCAACATTTCCCCAACCACAGATGTTAAGCTAATTGGTCTATAGTTTGCAGCTTTTTGTCTACCTCTTTTTTTAAATAGGAGCATTACATTTGCAGTTTTCCAATCTGCTGGGACTTCCCCAGAATCCAGGGAATTTTGGTAAATTACAACCAATGCATCCACAATTCCTGCCGCTACTTCTCTTAAGACCCTAGGATGCAAGCCATCAGGTCCAGGGAATTTATCTGCTATTAGTCCCATTATCTTACTGAGTACCACCTCCTTAGTGATTGTGATTGTGTTAAGTTCCTCCTGCCCTCTAGCCCCTAGACTATTCACTGTTGGAATATTGTTAGTGCCCTCTACCGTAAAGACTGATACAAAATATTTGTTCAGAGTTTCTGCCATCTCCATGTTCCCCATTACTAATTCCCCGGTCTCATCCTCTAAGGGACCAACATTTACTTTAGCCACCCTTTTCCTTTTTATATACCTATAGAAACTCTTGCTATCTGTTTTTATATTTTGCGCTAGTTTACTTTCATTGTCTATCTTCCCTTTCTTAATTTTTTTAGTCATTCTTTGCTGGCTTTTAAAAGCTTCCCAGTCTTCTGTCCTCGCACTAGTTTTGGCCACTTTGTATTCATTTGTTTTTAATTGGATACCGTCCTTTATTTCTTTAGTTAGCCATGGGTGGCTATCTTTTCTCTTACACCCTTTCCTCCTCACTGGAATATATTTTTCTTGAGAGTTGTGAAATATCTCCTAAAATGTACACGACTGTTCATCAACCGTTCTACACTTTAATCTAATTTCCCAGTCCACTTTACCCAACTCTACCCCATATCTTCATAAAAGCTTAGTGCGCTGATTAGAGATCAAACTTTCTTACCCTCCATCTGAATTTGAAATTCAATCATGCTATGATCACTCATTCCGAGGGGATCCTTTACTAGGAGATTGTTTATTAATCCTGTCTCATTACACAGACCAGATCTAAGATAGCCTGCCCCCTGGAGTGAAGCAGCACTTCTCAAAACCATTTTTTACATATGAAATAACAGCCATCTACATCTCACCCTTGGGACCATGAATGGTGGGAAATAGTGTATAATGTGGGACATCACCCATGGATTCGCATTATGTCTATGCTGCTCATTAACGCCCAAGGAATAACATTGGTAGTACTGATTATAATGGTGAAAAGGACTTTGAAAAGAGTGAAAGGCAGGAAAAATCTCATGGAAATGTTAGCCTTAGCAAAGAGTTGGTGACGGTTAAACATCCAAATCAAAGTACATTACATAAGAACATAAGAATTAGGAGCAGAAGTAGGCCATTCGTCTGCTCGAGCCTGCTCCGCCATTCAATGAGAGCATGGCTGATCTTCTACCTCAACTCCACTTTCCTGCACTATCCCTATATCCCTTGATTCCCTTAATATCCAGTGATTCCCCTATTATCCAATTAGAACAACAGGACACTATTGCAAGTGTATGGGAACAGATGTAAACATTTCAAACAAATAGTTTTCTCACCCGTGAAGAGAATAGAAAAGAAGAGTCAGTTGGTTCATTCCATGATTGACCACAATGTAAACTGAACTTAAAACAAACAATGAAAGGAATGTAATTAAGCCAACAAAGCATATTTATAACAATATAACATAATTAAAGTTTGAAGGAAATGAAAAATACTGAGAAGATATAAATTCTGTGGGATTCAGAGAAACACAGGATTCAGTAGCATTGAGAAATACAGATAAGAATTGGGGACCTTAGTTCCTGCTGTTTCATATTGAAACTAGTCATGTGACATCTACTGAGCCAGCATGAGTGACAGCTGCAGGCAAAGAAACTGTAGAAGTAAGTGTGTTTCAAGAAAGGTATAAATATGTAATGGAACCCTTTGTTAGGTGAACACTGTGTTAGGACCTAACTCAAATGCTTCTAGCCCCTGATGAGTCCCCTACTGGTGAGTGTGTAGATTTATCGCTTGCTTGTATTACTCGTGTGTTGTCCAAGAAAAGCTCTCAAGTTGATGGCTCCTGGGTTTCAAGTCTTTATTCACAATAGGTGGATCACTCTCGACTATAAGTTTCTTCTGACCTGGAGTCTGAAATTTACATGCCTCTGCTAACCACCATCAGCAATTAAGCTAATAGTGACCTCAAACCCGATTAAATATAGCTGCACTTGATATCCCAACTATGCTCCAGACTATCCACAGTAAGCAACACCACAAGAAAGCAGGTCATACACGTATATAACAGTCTTGTGTCCAGCATGAATCCATCTTACTTCAGATGTCACACTTCAAAATATAATCCTTCTGTCATGATAAAGTAATATATCATCTGATTTCTATGAGCATATCCCAAAAGATCCATTAGTATCACTGTAATTTTGCAGCTCAGATCAAATGATGCTGATCTATATCAGGCAATCAAAGAGGAGAAAACTGACTATAAAGTTGGCTAAGAATTGGGTATGGTGCTATTAAATGTGACTAAGACAGTGTCCAACAAGTGTGAGAGATATCGAATAATTGCCTGTGGAAAATTCTATGCTTCAGTGACTTCTGTTGCAATGCTCTCAAAATAATTTGGAAGGGAAATGTAATTCTATAGTGATGGAAGGAGGAACACTCTGTTTCAAATTACAAGATTGTATATGTTTCTTTATTTATTCTTTAATTAAATATATAGGCCATTGGTGAGTACATTTTTTGAACTCACTAGTGTTAAAGGGAAGCTATCTTTTCTCTTGGACCACCAGCAGAGAATGGGGTCAGATTGTCTGCCAGAAAGCAGGCCATATTGATCCAATAAGGAAATACTGTGTTTGTATAATGACTCAAGTGCACATTGCAGCAACATTTCCATTTCCTGGGCATCACAGATGCTGGATGTCACTACCCATTAACATGGTTTGTTACCATTGTATCACTGTTCTGATTTTGAGCTACAGTTCTGTAGCTAGAAGTTGCCTGAATTTAGGAATATATGACAAGCTTTTACTGTTTCTTCAATTCATAATTCACCTGGAAACTATACATGTAAGTTACTGAGGTAAGAAGTGATTCCATGGCATTTGGAACCATTTTGCTAAAAGGGATTAAGAATCTTGAAACAATTTGATAGGATGACTTCAGGAAGAAAAAATATACTAGTAAAAATGAATTTGTTCCCATTTACTGTTTTACAAAAAATTTGCTTCTGTATAATTTTACTTCTGGAATTAGTAATTTAGCTTGAACTTTATAGTCTGGCAGTGCAGTGTTTTTGATCAGTTCAGAGTGATCTGGAGAACATGGTGGCACCAGCACTATTTCCAGTATATACTCCAAGGAATGAGGATTAATTGTTCACCCTGTTACCACTATTCCTGGTATCTCACACAGAAGATCATATTTCAGCTCATGGGCTTGGCTACGAAAGCTGACTTTTTCAGACAACATGAGTAAAGAGTATTGGGAAATTGTAACATTGCATGTTATCTTTGTAAATTTAAGTTTAATAATGTTGCACTTTCCCTAAGCATGGCCAAAATGTTGTTATATTTTTAAGAAGCAATAAGGTCAATTTAGGAAATGATTATCTACATATCAAATGACTCTTTCAACAGTTTAAATTGGTTGCTATATGTAGTTACTTCATAATTGTGTTCATGAAGATTTCTTCTGTTCAATGTTTCTTGCAAAATTGGAAATGAGACCTGATTTTTACATTTAAATAAATATACTAAGGCTTACACAATTAAAAATAAAACTGCCAATTACCCAAAACAATGAAAGCATCAACAATGCACATAATTTAACATTCACCAGTGTTTTTCTAGTTATTTTTCTATTTCAAATAATACATTAGCATGGTGCAATCCGCATGAAATGATTCATGGCATGAATCTAACTAGGTATATATCTTAACTTGAGATAAGAGATGAATGCAAGGAAGCTTCAAGAACATTTTATATTCAACCAGCTCTCCTGAAAAGCTGTAAACTTCAATTTAAGCCACAGTAACATTTCAAAAAGGGCAGTATTTCTGTACTCCTGTCCATTACCTGTTCTGCCCTCTTTGTTTTATTATCACAAGGCTGTTTGTGGGACCTTGGTATGCACAAATTGTATAGCGCTTTGGGACATTGTAAAGACACGACAGGCGCTATATAATGCAAGTCTTCCTTTCCCTCTTTGTTTCAGACAGTCACATAAATGCTTTGGCACACTTTATTAATTTTGACAAAGCAGGATGAATTATCAGTGACTTTGCTCCCAACACTGACTCTCGCTTGATGGGAGACTGGATTGGAGAATCAGAGATAGAGGTCAGTATATTTATTTCTCAAATCCATACTCGCATCAAGAGAGACCCCCAAATATTACTTCTCAACTTGAAACAGTAACCCGTCTGAGGATTTGGAAACCTATTCTGACCCTTTTTTGTTCAATTCCAAAGTCTTCTTTTGAATAAGTGCTGTGATAGATTTAAGTCATTTGATTACCTCTGATTAATGGTCTTTAATCAGAACATTTTTGTGGCAAACTTGCTCACAATTCAAAGAATTTGGATAAATAATTCTGCCTTTCATAACTGGATGTGAGAACAAAATATGCAATATTGGTACATAGGAGAGAATGAATGGGGTGGGAATTGGTAATGTCCCATTTTTGGGTCCATAACCAATGGTGTGCACAGAGCGCGTGCCCCAAGTGGGAGGCCCGAGGCCGGCCTGAAATTGGGCCTCGGCCTCATGTCAACAATTTAAGCGAGCTGGTGTGGTGCCTGTCACGTCTCCAGAAGCAGCTCGCCTATTTCAAGCAGCTGAATTTTGAGCCGCTTGCCTTGTCGGCTCATGTAAATCTCTGAGAGGTGGAGGGAAAGGGTAATGGAAGGGCAGAGGAGGGAGGGGGGTGGGGTTGATCACTGGTTGGCAGCGGCCCTCGGGAGTGTTGTGGAGCCGGTGGCTCTAGCTAGGCCACATCAATGCTCAGAAAATCATGGCGGATCAGGCTCCGCTCATGGTCGCTCGATTCCTCAGGAGCTGTTGTTAAGCAGGTGTTAGACCACTCATTGGCATCGGTAAAAGATCACAGAAACGTGCAGCTTGACAGGAGTGCAGCCCTCACAGGAATGTACACATCTCGCTCCTGTAGTTTTGGCAATGTTAATATCTCCATAACATTTCATAACACTGACATTCTACTTTTTATATAATTTACTCATTAATCAATATCAGCAATAAAACTGCTAAAATAACAAGTTAAAACAATCAAGGTTCAGTTTTGATTCGGTGCCAGAAAATTGACCAATGAAAGCATTGTGTTTCAGAGTGTAGGAACGCATCAAGTTCAGGATCACAACATCCCGAATGTTTGCTGTATGTGGGCTTCAGCGCAAGGCTAAAATGATAGCGAAAAAGAGATAATGAAAAATAAAGTGCTACTTCTAAAAACAGCAGGGGAACGTGGCATTTTTATTCTGTGTCAATCTGATGACAGCTTTAAATTGCACAGTAAATTTGTCAAAGTCAGTGAGAGAATGCAAGGCCAATGCATAAGCTGCAACAGATGCAGGCAACAGATTGGGGGAGGGGGGGAAGCAGTTACAGATGTAAGAATATAAGATCAAGAATTCACGACAGTAACACGTAAAATAAGATTTGAAACATTTAAGCACGCTCTTCCTGCTCCCTGCATTGAAACCCATTACAGTATTTCCCACTCTAGCTAATTCCTTCCTAGCACCTTAAAAATCGCAAATACCTCAGTCTTCCTTTTTCTCCTACAGTTCACAGGTTTGAACATGCAAGCTTGATGTAACCAAATATAGGAACAGGAGCAGGCCATTCAGCCCCTCGGGCTTATTCTGCCATTCAATTAGAGCAGGGCTGATCTGTACCTCAACTCCATTTTCCAACCTTTGCTCCATAGCCCTTAAAACCCTTACCCAACAAATATCTTTCTATCTCAGTCTTGAAAGCTCTAATTGTTTCCCAGCATCCACAGCCTTTTGGGGAGATTGTTCCAGGTTTCTACTACCCTTTGTGTGAAAAAGAGCTTGCTGATTTCGCACCGATCTCTAATTTTAAGATTATGTACCTTTGTTCTTAATTCCACCACCAGAGGAAATAGTTTCTCTCTAACTACCCTATCAAGTCCTTTTAATATTTTAAATACCTCAATCAGTTCACCCCACATAACCTTTTGAATCTTCTCACCAACTCTTTTCAAGCCTGGAGGTGAGCTGCCTTATAATCATAGAATAGTTGCAGCGTGGAAGGAGGCCATTTGGCCTGTCGAGCCCGTGCCGGCTCTTTGCAAGAGCACCTCAGCTAGTCCCACTCCCCCGCCCTTTCCTCGTAGCCCAGCAAATTTTTTCTTTCAGGTACTTATCCAACTCCCTCTTGAAAGCTATGATTGAGTCTGCCTCCACCACCTTTTCAGGCAGTGCATTCCAGATCCTAACCACACGGTGTGTATAAAAGTATTTTCTTATGTCGCCTTCTGCCAATCACCTTATATTTGTGTCCTCTGGTTGTCGACCCTTCCACCAATGGGAACAATTTCTCTCTACCTACTCTATCCAGATCCCTCATGATTTTGAACACCTCTATCAAATCTCCTCTCAATCTTCTTCGCTCTGAAGAGAACAACCCCAGCTTCTCCAGTCTATCCATGTAACTGAAGTCGCTCATCCCTGGAATCATTCTCGTAAATATTTTCTGCACCCTCTTTAAGGCCTTCACATCCTTCCTAAAGTGCGGCACCCATATTTGAACACAATACTCCAGTTGAGTCCGAATAGTGTTTTATACATAATTTCCATGCTTTTGTACTCTATACCTCTATTCATGAAGCCCCGAGTTCTGTAAACTTTTTTAAGTGCTTTCTTAACCTGCCCTACCACCTTCAACGATTTTTGCACATATATCTCCAGGTCTCTCTGTTCATGCACCCCCTTTAGGATTGTATCCTTTAGTTTATATTTTCTCTCCTCGTTCTTTCTACCAAAATATATCATTTCACACTTGTCTGCATTAAATTTCATCTGCCACGTGTCCATTCCACCAGCCTGTCTGTGTCTTCTTGAAGTCTATCACTATCCTCTTCACTGTTCACTATACTTCCAATGCCATAGAACACTGACAGCACAACTGGTAAAACACATTTAAGCATGGTCTCTTTAAGGAAACCTGTTAATGACGGATCATCAAATGATAGCTTCAGACCCGCTTCCTTTAAATTGGCCAGGAACCGCACTGGACATGCTTAACAAGCCAAATCAGGGGAAAGTCATGTGGGAGTCTGGGGTGAAGACAGTTTCGGGATCGGGACCCGCCATCGACATAGCCCGCCTTGCATTCGCCTTGCTAGGCGAAATTGTGGCTTGAGCTTGGAGGGGGGGAGGAATGGGGTGGGGGGAGAGGAGTGGGGTGGGGGGGAGGACTGGGGTGGGGGGGGGAGGAGTGGGGTGGGGGGGGGGAGGACTGGGGTGGGGGGGGAGGAGTGGGGTGGGGGGGGGAGGAGTGGGGTGGGGGGGGGGAGGAGTGGGGTGGGGGGGGGGGGAGAGGAGTGGGGTGGGGGGGGAGTGGGGTGGGGTGGGGGGGGAGGAGTGGGGTGGGGGGGGAGGAGTGGGGTGGGGGGAGGAGGAGTGGGGTGGGGGGAGGAGGAGTGGGGTGGGGGGAGGAGGAGTGGGGTGGGGGGAGGAGGAGTGGGGTGGGGGGAGGAGGAGTGGGGTGGGGGGAGGAGGAGTGGAGTGGGGGGAGGAGGAGTGGGGTGGGGAGGAGGAGTGGGGTGGGGAGGAGGAGTGGGGTGAGGGGAGGAGGAGGAGGAGGTGTGGGGTGGGGGGAGGAGGTGTGGGGTGGGGGGAGGAGGAGTGGGGTGGGGGGAGGAGGAGTGGGGTGGGGGGAGGAGGAGTGGGGTGGGGGGAGGAGGAGTGGGGTGGGGGGAGGAGGAGTGGGGTGGGGGGAGGAGGAGTGGGGTGGGGGGAGGACTGGGGTGGGGTGGGGGGAGGACTGGGGTGGGGTGGGGGGAGGCTGGGGTGGGGGTGGGGGGAGGACTGGGGTGGGGTGGGGGGAGGACTGGGGTGGGGTGGGGGGGAGGACGTGGGGGGGGGGGGAAGGGGGGGGGGGGAGGAGTGGGGGGGGAGGAGAGGTGGGGGAGGGGAGGAGGGAGTGGGGTGAGGGGGAGGAGGAGTGGGGTGGGGGAGGGTTGGGGGGGGCGGGAAGTGGAGGGGGGGTGGGTGGGGGGGGGGGGGGTGGGGGAGTGGGGTGGGGGG